>NC_028641.1:31549658-31564567 GCF_001406875.1 Solanum pennellii | reverse complement strand
GGGTGAGTGGGGGCTGGTAGGGGTGAGTTTGGGGTTGGTAGAGTGGGTTGGGTAGGGAAGGTTGGAAGAAAGTTCTGGGAAATGTTCTCCTTAAGTTTTGAAGGGAAGTCATTTTCCTTAAATTTCATGAAAATAAGTTTATTTGGAAAACATTTTCCAAAACATTTGACTCAACCAAACATGAGAAATTCGGAAAACATTTTCCGGAAAATGTTTTTCGGAAATGTTTTCCTTCATACCAAACACACTCTTGGTGATTAACATATTTTCAATATTCTCATCATCAATGTACATTATTTAGTTTACAGTTGTTTGTCCATATTTAAGGGCCATGCAGAAAATGTTTTCCGGAAAATGTTTTCCTTCATACCAAACACACTCTTGGTGATTAACATATTTTCAATATTCTCATCATCAATGTACATTATTTAGTTTACAGTTGTTTGTCCATATTTAAGGGCCATGCAAATTAATCATCTCGACATGCATATTTGATAGAATTCTAATTTGAGTAATCTAGTAGCCTAAGATACAAACTTTAAAAAGAAATTGACAAAAGAGAGGGCCTTTTTAAAAATCCCACCTCTAAGACAATAATATAATTTGTGTTATATATTCACTCCAACAAAGTTATATTCAACTTATATGATGTAATAATATCTCAAGTATAAACTTATACCGTTGGGTCATAAGATAAGAAAATCAATCTCAAGATAAGGTTAAGCATTAACTTCATTTCATGTTTGGTACGAGACATCAACGAACCCATGAATATTTTATCCCATCATTTGTACCAAACAATCAATGCACTTCATGCATTGTATGATATAAGTAGAAGAATGAGTCTCAAACTAAGAAAACAATTCTTACACCCCTATATTTGTTAACATTAACAACTTGGACATATCTCTTTCTTAACATATGCACTTTCGTTTACAAAAACTTTCAGGCATTTCAAGTGATTAGAAATAACGTAGACATCTTGCACAAAAATAAAACATTGAATTACCATTTTCTTTAGAGGAAAATATGGTTTAAGTCTAACCATTTCTCTTATTTTTTCTACCCCTGCTCCCTCTGACCCTTGTTTACTCGGAAGACCATTTTTCTTGATTTTGCTACCCTTCTCCCTCTATCCCTTGTTTACTCAAAAGATGGAATGTCATATTAAGAAACTTCACTGCTGAAAATGTAGAACTAAGAGTAAGTCGAACAAAAAAAAGATGATGGGATAGTCATTCAAAGAGTCGACTACTTGTTAGAACCAATAGATTAAGACAGACCTTGCACTACGAAAATCATGTAAACATCAAGTGTATAAGTGAGGAATTGCTAAAGTAAATAAAAAAAATACTAACCCACCAAAATAATTAAAAAAGAAATGACCATAGATATTCAACAAAGGAGTACCCTGAAAGTTTAAACTCGAACAATATACTTATATTGCACTCTACTAGCAATGATAAATGTAACGACCCGCTGGTCGTTTTGAGAAGTAGGACTAGTTTGGCTCTTTGCGGAAAATTTAAAGGGATATTTTTAAACTAGTCGGTAACTATGTGTATCTAATTGACGATTCTTTTTGTTAAATGAGTATTATATCACATCCATAATTAATAGTAACAACTTAGACCCATGTAATTAAATTATGTTAGTAGAGTCAGTTTAGAGAAAAAGGGAGAACAAAAGAGAAGAGAACTCTCATAAACGGAAATAGGAAACCTAGAAACTTAGTTGAGGATCGCTTCATGTAACTCCTTTTGATTTTTTATTTTCTAACAATGGGATATTTAATTTGTTAGGTGAGAATGAATACATTAGTAAATTATTAACTACTTGTAGGTTTGCATTAAAAATCAGTGTATTAAGTTATGGTTTTTAATTTCTTGTCATGTGTGGGGATGTGGGGAATGGTAATCTGATTTACTGCTAAGTTTAATGGACTAATGATGACTTAATAATTGCTAATGATTGCCGCAGTGGTAATGTGTAGGATTTAAGATTTATGTGCGGCAGCGTGAGCAAAGTTGCAGATTCTGGAAAACAATTGGATTCATAATTCTCTTAATATTATTATTATTTTAGTTTGGGTATTAAAAAGGTTGGGGGACAAAAGTTTGTGCCAATCAGTAGGCAATCATGCCAATGATTGACACTTAGGCATATAATTTTGGGGAAAATTGGCACTTGGGCATATAATTATAGGGAAAATAGTAATTTTGCAGAATGAAGGTAAAGTAAAAGGGTCACATTACATACTTCTGTAAATGGTGGAATTGGTTCTTATTTAATTTATTTATCAAAATAAGATACTATTTTTGATATATTGAGATAGTTAATTAATTATTAGGTGTATATGATATGATTTAACATTGAATTTTAGGGTATTTGAGGAGATGAAAGTTTAATTCTTGACTTGAAATTTAACAGAGATGATAATTTTAGCATATAAATTATATCAAGATTTGGAGCTTGATTAGAGATATGAGAGACTTTTAAGGACCATGATAGACATATAATAATTTGAATGTCTACAAACTCTCTTACTTAGGAATATTGCATAAATGGTAGATTGGGAACGTTCTGAATCTTTGCAAAAACAAAAGGAAAAATCTTGAAGGTTCGCGGAACGAGGTTCAAAATCTAAGGTATGTTGAGACTTTTTAGACTTGTTGAAGGACGTTTTCCTAATTAAAGATTAAAAACATGAAATAGACAAAGGGCTAAGGGCGAAAGATGGGGTCTCTTATCAATGGCGTGACGGACATTGGTACGAGTACCAGTTTTATAAAAGAGAAGGTTAGTACTATAGAATGTGGATTGTAATTTGGGAATGCCAAAGCATATGGGCATTAGCTGATATATTAGTGACTTGAAATCCTGGTGTGATTGTGTTTTCTTTATTACATCCGTATAGTTGTGATAATTGAGGTGGTTATGTATTATGTTGATATTTGAGTGATTGAGGTGCATCATCATCCCCTTTATTTGAAATAATATTGTGCACATGCATTAACATGAGATTGAGTATAAGTTGGGCACATGGAGATCGTCCGTGCTGGAGATGGTGAGATGTAAAGATTATAATTTTGACTTGTGGAGATCGTCCGTGCGCAAAATTGTTTGATTTTTATGATAGTGCGTTGAGATCGCCCGCATAGACATGTGGAGATTGTCCGTGTCGGAATGGACCTCACGAGTCCCCCATAGGTCATGAACTCTCGATGTATTTCCGAGGAGTATCATGTATATATGGTTGAGTGAGTACTGGGCATTCTGACACATATCATTTCATGGTATCATATTGCATTGCATTTCTCACATCATTCATTCTTGATGATTATGTGTTTTATTTGGTGTTTGGAAAGTACTTGATGTTTGGTTACCTTTATTGATGAAACTTGAATAGTAACTGTAATATATATACACTTTTATAATTTAAGAATTTATTTTTCTTATATAAACTACCGTCACTACTTCTTCGTGGTAGGTCAATAAGACATACTGGGTACACGTGGTTTCGTACTCATACTACACTTGTTGCACTCTTTGTGGTGCAGATCCAATTCTGAGTAGGAGCACCTCTCGAGGAGCACTTTGAATTCATGTTTGGAGTGTCTTGGAGTTGTGGGTAGCTTCTTGGCTTTTCTGTGGCCCACACCTCCCTCTATCTTTACTTATTCTGTTATTTAGTATTCAGAGATGGTATCCCTTATGTTAGATTGTCATTTTAGTATAAGACTTGCATCGTATTTTAGTAGCTCTTGTACTTATGACACCAATTCTTGGATATTACATTTTTTCAGTTTCCCGCATTAGTACTTATAAGGAACTTAGTCTTGGAGATTTTGTTAAAATTGTTGTCTTTTCACTCATCAGATAGTTAAGTTTGTAAAATATGTTGGTTGGATTACCTATTGGTTGGGAACATAGGTGCCATCACGACTCGTGATTTTTGGGTCATGAAAATTTGGTATTAGAGCCCTAGGTTCATCGGTCTCACGAGAACAAGAGCAATGTTTAATAGTCTTGTGGATCGGTATGAAGACGTCCATACCAATCTTCGAGAGCTATAATACATTTAGGAAATATCCTTTTCTTTCATTCACTATCGTGCACAGTTGAATTTGTTTAAATTATAATCTTTATTTCTCATTCTCTTAGAGGGCGAGGACTCGTACATCGGTAAGTGGTGGTAAGGATCCCATTCCTATGTCTGCTTTTGGGAATACTATCCGAGGTAGAGGCAGGGTTCGAGATCAAGGTTGAGGTCGGGGTAGGGGGCGTAAAGCAACACCTCTGGAAGTTCAAGTACCAATAAATACACCGGGTCGTGATAGGATCGTACCTCCTGATGAAGATGTTATTCATGGGGATGTGCAAGATCGTGTCGAAGGGGATGGGCCAGCTCAGGCTCAACCCAATACCATTTCTACCCCAGTGCTTGAAAATACCTTGGCTCGTATGTTAGGACTCTTAGAGGGGATGGATCAGGCAGGAGCTTTGCCTGTCACTTCTGATGGCTCACATACCCGTGTTGGAGGTCAGAATCCAGATCCGATAGTTGCTCCAGATTCTCAAACTCCTAGGACTCAGCCAGCTACTACTGTAGCTCCTCGTTTGGATGGTACAAAGTTTCCAGATATTGCATCACATTTGGCGAAAAGGCCTTCTATGAGCATTGGTGAGCAAAAGATGTTTGGGAGGTTCAGACTAATGAATCCTCCTACTTTTATTGGTGACTTAACTGAGGATGCATATGAATTTATAGTTAGTTGTCATGAGAGGTTGCATAATCTTGGATTATGGGAGTGCCATGGGGTTGACTTCACAGCATTTCAGATGTCTGGCTTTGCTAAGCGGTGGTGGAGGGATTATATTAGTACTAGGCTATTTGGATCCCCTCCACTATCCTGGACTCAGTTTACTCAGGTATTTCTATCAAAATTTGTTCCACACTGTGAGAGGGAACGTAAGAAGGTTGAGTTTGAGGGTTTGCAGCAAAGTGGTATGTCAATTGCAGAGTATGAGTGTAAATTTCATGCCTTGGCTAGGCATGCTTCGATGAAACATCCCACAGAGGCTGAGAGAGCGAGAAGGTTTGTTAAGGGGTTGATTATTCCGATTCGCCTAGGAGTTTCTCAGGTTGCTGCTTCTGGTGTTCTATTCTATAAAGTGGTAGATACTGCTAAGGAGTTGGAGATGATTGGGCGTGAGGGATTTGTGCAACCTGAGGGCAAGTGGACTCGTTATTCAGGTGATTATGGTGGTGCTCCACCTAGGAGTCGAGGTTACTTGGGAAAAGATTATAACCCTCAGTCGAGCAGACCCATTCATGCTACTGTACCAGTGTGTGAGGCTTGTTACGCTGGGTATAGCTCTTCGAGTTCAGTACATACTTCACAGGGTTCATCTTCTAGACCTATAGTTAGCTTAGGTTTTCTGGTCATTCAGGTTCCTCTCATCAGCCTACATCTCGTAGGGGCTGTTTTGCGTATGGTGATATGGGACACTATGTGAGAGACTGCCGTAGGACCAGACGTGGTGGCTTACATCAGGGTTCTCAGGCTTCGACTTCCAAGGCTGCACAACCTCCAACTAGAGGTGGTGCATAGAATGGTAGAGGTGGTTCTCATTCAGGTAGAGGTGGTTCTCTTTCTGGTCGAGGTGGTGGTCGTGGATGTTCATAGTCTGAGGGAGGTCATTCTCATTGTTATGCTTTTCCGGGTAGGCCAGAGGTTGAGGCTTCAGATGTTGTAATCACATGTATTATACCGGTTTGTCATCGACAAGCTACTATATTATTTGATCCAGGTTATACTTATTCTTATGTGTCCACATATTTTGCACCTAGTCAGGATAAATTATGTGAGTCTCTTGATTTGTCGATGCATGTTTCTACTCCTGTCTGGGATTCTGTAGTGGTAGATCGGGTGTATGGATTATGTATTGTTACCTTGATGGTATATGACACTTATGCAGATTTAAAGGTCTTAGATATGGTAGATTTTGATGTGATTCTTGGTATGGATTGGTTATCTTCTTACCACGCAATTTTAAATTGCTATGCCAAGACAATCACTTAAGCTTTGCCTGGAATTCCAATAGTAGAATGGAGAGGTTCTCTTAGTCACCCTCCTATGGGTGTGATATCATTTCTTAAGGCTCGTCAGTTGGTAGAGAGAGGATGTGAGGCTTACTTGTCACACATTCGAGATATTAGTGTTGAGACTCCTATGCTTGAGACGATTCCAGTGGTGAGTGAAATTTTGGAGGTATTCCCGACAAATTTGCCAGGTTTCCCACCAGATCGTGATATTGATTTTTGTTGATGTGGAGCCAGGCACTCAGCCTATTTCCATTCCTTCTTATCGTATGGCACCAGCTGAATTGAAAGAGTTGAAGGAGCAATTGCAGGATTCGTTAAGCAAAGGTTTTATTAGACCGAGTGTATCTCCTTGGGGTGATCCAGTATTATTTGTTAAGATGAATAATGGATCGATGCGTATGTGTACTGACTCTCGACAGTTGAACAAGGTAACCATCAGAAATAAGTACCCGATACCTCGTATTAATGACTTATTTGATCAGTTGCAGGGTGCTTCAGTTTTCTCCAAGATTAATTTGAGATTTGGCTATCACCAGCTAAAGGTTAGGGTGGAGGATATCCCTAAGACAACTTTTCAAACTCGTTATGGCCATTACAAGTATTTGGTGATGTCTTTTGGATTGACTAATGCCCCTGCAGCTTTTATGGACTTGATGAATGGAGTTTTCAAACCGTATTTGGATTCCTTTGTTATTGTCTTCATAGATGATATATTGATATACTCACGCACTAAAGAGGAACATGAGCATCATTTGAGGATCGTGCTTGGGATTCTAAAGGTTAAGAAGATTTATGCAAAGTTTTCAAGGTGTGAGTTCTGGATCAGTTCGGTAGCATTCTAGGGACATGTAGTGTCTAAGGAGGGTATTATGGTGGACCCTAAGAAGATTGAGGAAGTTAGAGATTGGGTCAGACCTACTTCACTCACTGAGATTCAGAGTTTCTCAGGCCTTGCTGGTTATTATAGACGGTTTGTAGAGGGTTTCTCATCCATTATATCTCCATTAGCTAGATTGACAAAGAAGGACGTGACTTTTTAGTGGTCTGATGAGTGTGAGGTTAGTTTCCAAAAGCTCAAGACTTTATTTACTACTGCTCCGACTTTGACCCTACCCGTGGAAGGAGAGGGTTTTGTTGTATATTGTGATGCTTCTCGGATTGGTGTGGGTTGTGCATTGATGCAGAAGGGAAAGGTTATAGCTTATGCTTCGAGGCAGTTGAAGGTTCAAGAGAAGAACTACCCTATTCATAATTTAGAGTTGGCGGTTATTGTGTTTGCATTGAAGATTTGGAGGGATTATATTTGTGGTGTGCATTGTGAGGTGTTCACCTATCATCGTAGTCTCCAGTATATATTCAATTCGAGAGATCTCAATTTGAGGAAGCGCAGATGGTCGGATTTGCTCAAGGACTATTACATGACTATTCTTTATCATCCAGGCAAGACAAATGTTGTAGCAGATGCCTTGAGTCGGAAGGTGGTAAGTATGGGTAGTCTAGCCATGTTACAAGTTAGCGAGCATCCTTTAGCGAGGGATGTACAATCCTTGACCAATAGCTTTGTGAGACTTGATATTTCAGAATCTAGTAAGGTGTTGGCTTATATGGGGGCTAGGTCATCCTTGATGGAGAATATTCAAGCTCAACAGTTTGATAATGGTGATTTATGTAAGATTAGAGACAAGGTGTTAAAAGGACAAGTCAGGGCTGCAATTCTTGATAATGAGGGAGTTTTGAGTATTAAGGGTCGTATCTGTGTTCCTCGGACAGGTGATTTGACTAGATTGATAATGGAGAAGGCCCATCGTTTGAGGTACTCTATTCATCCAAAGACTACTAAGATGTATCGTGACTTGAAACAACATTATTGGTGGTTTTATATGAAGAGGGACATAGTAGATTTTGTATCTCGGTGTTTGAATTGTCACCAAGTGAAGTATGAACACCAAAAGCCTGGAGGTATGACTTAGAGGATGCCCATACCTGAGTGGAAGTGGGAGCGCATTGCTATGGACTTTGTGGTAGGGTTTCCACGTACCTTGGGTAAGTTTCATGCTATATGGGTCATTATGGATCGATTGACTAAGTCTGCACACTTCGGTCCTGTTCAGACTAGCTACAATTAAGAGAAGTTAGCCAAGATTTATATTCGAGAGACAGTTCGTTTGCATGGGTTCCCTATTTCTATTATTTCAAATCGTGGAACCCAATTTACATCTCATTTATGGCGGTCTATGCAGAAGGAGTTGGGTGCTCAAGTGGATCTTAGTACAGCTTTTCACCCTCAGACTGATGGTCAGTCTGAACGGACTATTTCGGTTCTTGAGGACATGTTGTGGGCATGTGTTATTGACTTTGGTTGTCACTGGGATCAGTTCTTGCCATTAGCGGAATTTGCTTACAATAATAGTTAACATTCGAGCATTGAGATGGCACCATTTGAGGCTTTGTGTTGTAGGAGATGTCGATCTCCAATTGGTTCGTTTGATGCATTTGAGGTTAGACCGGGGTGTACAGATTTGCTAAGGGAGTCCTTGGACAAGGTCAAATTGATTCAAGATAGACTTCTCATGGCTCGGAGTAGTCAAAAGAGTTATGCAGATAGAAAGGTTCGTGATTTGGAGTTTATGGTTAGAGAGAGGGTTCTACTTATGGTTTCACCCATGAAGGGTGTGATGATATTTGGAAAGAAGGGCAAGTTGAGTCCAAAGTATATTGAACCTTTCGAGATTGTGGAGCGTATTGGTGAGGTGGCATATCAGTTGGCTTTGCCACCTGGGTTGTCAAGTGTCCATCCTGTATTTCATATTTCAATGCTGAAGAAGTATCATCAGGGTGGTGCTCAAGTGATTCAATGGGATTCAGTGTTACTGGCTCAGAATTTGACTTTTGAGGAAGAGCCGATAACCATTTTGGAAAGGAGAATTTGGAAGCTAAGGTCCAAGGAGATTCCTTCAGTAAAGGTTCAATGGAAGCATCATCAAATGGAGGAGGCTACATGGGAGAAAGAGTCAGACATGAGGAGTAAATATCCTCATATTTTTTAGCGTTCAGGTTAGCTATTTTATTTTTCCATTCGAGGACGAACGTTTTTTAAAGTGGTAGGGGTAATGTAACGACCCGCTAGTCATTTTGAGAGCTAGGACTATTGTGGCTCTTTGCGAAAAATTTAAAGGGATATTTTTGAACTAGTCGGTAACTATGCGTATCTAATTGATGATTCTTTCTGTTAAATGAGTATTATATCACATCCATAAATAATAGTAACCACTTCACCCATGTAATTAAATTATGTTAATGGAGTCAGTTTAGAAAAAAAGGTAGAACAAAAGAGAAGAGAACTCTCACAAAAGGAAACAAGAAACCTACAAACTTAGTTGAGGATCGCTTCAGGTAACTATTTTTTGTTTTTTAACTATGGGATATTTAATTTTTTAGGTGAGAATGAATACATTAGTAAATTATTAACTACTTGTAGGTTAGCATTAGAATCAGTGTAGTTAAGTTAAGGTTTTTAATTTCTTGTCTTGTGTGGGGATGTGGGGAATGGTAATCTGATTGATACTGCTAATATTTGAATGGACTAATGATTACCTAATAATTGCTAATGATTGCCGCAGTGGTAATGTGTAGGATTTAAGATTTATGTGCGGCGGCGTGAGCAATGTTGCAGATTCTGGAAAACAATTGGATTCATAATTCTCTTAATATAATTATTATTTTATTTTGGGTTTTAAAAGGTTGGGGGACAAAAGTTTGTGTCAATCACTAGGCAATCATGCAAATGATTGGCACTTGGGCATATAATTAGGGGGAAGTTAGTCATTGCAGAATGAAGGTAAACCAAAAGGGTCACGTTACATACTTGTGTAATTAGTGGAATGATTCTTATTTTATTTCTTTATCAAATTAAGATACTAGTTTTTGATATATTGAGATAGTTAATTAATTATTAGGTGTATATTATATGATTTAACATTGAATTTTGGGGTATTTGAGGAGATGAAAGTTTAATTGTTGACTTGAAATTTAACAGATATGATAATTTTAGCACATAAATTATTTCAAGATTCGGAGCTTGATTAGAGATATGAGTGACTTTGAAGGTCCATGATAGATATATAATAATTTGAATGTCTACAAACTCGCTTACTTAAAAATATTGCATAATTGGTAGATTGGGAACGTTTCGAATCTTCTCGAAAATAAAATGAAAAATCTTGAGGGTTCGTGGCACGAGGTTCAGCATCTAAGGTATTTTAAAACTTTTTAGACTTGTTTAAAGCCGTTTTCCTAATTAAAGATTAAAAAAATGAAACAGACAACAGGGTAAGGGCGAAAAATGGGGGTCTCGTATCAATGGTGTGACGGACATTGGTACGAGTACCGGTGTTATAAAATGGATAGTTAGTACTGTAGAATGTGGATTGTAATTTTGGAATCCAAAATCATATGGGCATTAGCTGATATATTATTAACTTAAAATCCTAGTGTAATTGTGATTTCTTTATTACATCTGTATTGTTGTGATAATTGAGGTGGTTATGTATTATGTTGATATTTGACTGATTGAGGTGCATCATCATCCCCTTTATTTGAAATAATATTTTGCACATGCATTGACATGAGATTGAGTATAAGTTGGACATGTGGAGATCATCCGTACTAGGGATGGTGAGATGTAAAGATTATAATTTGGGCATGTGGAGATCGTCCGTGCGGAAATTGTTTGATTTTTATGATAGTGCGTTGAGATCATCTGCACAGACACATGGAGATCGTCCGTGTCGCTATATGGACCTCACGAGTCCCACATGGGTCATGAACTCTCGATATATTTTCGAAGAGTATCATGTATATATGGTTGAGTGAGTACTGGGTATTCTGAGACATATCATTTCATGATATCATATTGCATTGTATTTCATCACATCATTCATTCTTGATGATTATGTGTTTTATTTGGTGGTTGGAAAGTAATTAAAGTTTGATTACCTTTATTGCTGAAACTTGAATAGTAAGTGTAATATATATAAAATTGTATAATTTAAGAATTTATTTTTCTTATATAAACTACCGTCACAACTTCTTCGTTGTCGGTCAATGAGACATACTGGATACACGTGGTTTCGTACTCATACTACACTTGTTGCACTCTTTGTGCTGCAGGTCCAATTCCGAGTATGAGCAAATCTCGGCGAGAAATTTTAAGTTCAAGTTTGGAGTGTCTTGGAGTTGTGGTGAGCTGCTTGGCTTTTCTGTGGCTCACACCTCCCTCTATCTTTTACTTATTCTGTCATTTAGCATTCAGATAGGGTATCCCTTATGTTAGATTGTCATTTAAGTTTCAGACTTGCATCGTATTTTAGTAGCTCTTGTACTTATGACACCAATTCGTGGGTAGTACATTTTTTCAGTTTCTGCATTCTTACTTATAAGGAACTCAGTCTTGGAGATTTTGCTAATTGTTGTCTTTTCACTCATTAGTTAGTTAAGTTTGTAAAATATTTTGGTTGGCTTACCTATTGGTTGGGAACATAGGTGCCATCATGACTCGTGATTTTTGGGTCATGACAATAAAAGGAAAATATAATCACCGAAGAACTTTTTGAGGTTCAAATTTAAACTTTCAATAAGATTAATGGTTACCATCAAGATATCGAGCATGTTGATAGTCCTAATGTGTGACTGTTCATATACATTAGAAAAGTGAATTGCTTAATAAAACTAGTAAATAATAATTCAAAAGAAGCAATATTTAAATTTCATTATCCATCTAATAATAAATGCATAATTTACTATGTTGTTAAATGGAAGGAGGCAATAACATATAGGTGAACAATCATCATTTGAAGTAGATGTAATTTGACGAATTTAAAATATTATGCATGAACTGAAAAATATGTTCAGAGATAATGATTTCATAAATTTCTCCTTCGATAATATTGTCTTCAATCTTTCTTGAAAGTTGAAGATCACTCCTTCTTTGGGCGGGATCAAAAAAATAAGAAATTCATCACAAAATATAGAAGACAATATAATTCGTGAATAGTTCAGTATAGCATCTTAGACTTACCAACAAAATCCAAAAAAAATTTATATTGACCAAGAATCTTCAAAATTGTTGAGGCGTACCTTGTTGAAAATCTACAAGGAAGGGAAATAAAAAAACTTTTTAGTTGGTTCGTGCATACTATCAAATACCTTTGTTGCATTAATTTTTAAACCGAATTAACTTAACTTTTCATTAGAAAAAGAAAAGAGGAGAAAATCCCTAAATAGGTCGTTATCTCTAAGCTTGGATTTAGAATCATCCATAAAATTGCACCTGAATATAAAAAATAATTAGTATATGCATGTTGAAAATTTAATAGAAAACAACCCAAAAAGATCGTGATTACACACAA
Source organism: Solanum pennellii (assembly GCF_001406875.1). Taxonomy (NCBI): domain Eukaryota; kingdom Viridiplantae; phylum Streptophyta; class Magnoliopsida; order Solanales; family Solanaceae; genus Solanum; species Solanum pennellii. The sequence goes on along the minus strand of NC_028641.1, from coordinate 31,552,051 downwards.
CAAAATTTTTCAATGATAAAAAAATTCGAACGGAAAATCTTCACGATCAGATGGAATTTGAAAACTATTAAAAAGAAAAATATATAATTTTCTAGAAACATCGAAGAATTCAGTGGTTGGCAAATCAAGAAAATAAAATTTGCCTAAAAAATACACATGGTTTGATGAGAAAGAAATATAGTACAAGTTTTAATACAAAAGTAAAAGATATTGAATAGTCAATCATATTGGACAAAGCATATAGTACAATTGACAGTGCTATTGGTACAATTATTGATCATAATAGATAACAAACTAAATATCATTTACAATTTGTAGTACTTTTGGTAGAACTTGTATATGTTGTGTTAGTCCTTTAGAAGTGTCACTTATAACTACGAGTAAAGTAATAATATAAACATAAAATTACATAAATCATTCTTATCTGTATATATCTTTTCAAACGTTTCGTAAAAATATTATTAATGCAAAATTACTAAAATAAGTTCACTTCCAATATAGATATATCATGATTCAATTTAAGCCAAACAATCAAATGACGTTTGTTACACACACTATTTAAGAGAGTTTAATCGCAAAATAAAAAAGTAATACAAAATTTTCATTCTCAAGTCTTTAGCATAAAAAAAATAATCAAGCAATGAAAAACAGTTCAAGCTCAAATCCAAGTGGCAATATGATGATTATAAATGGGATATGCCTAAAAAATCATGCTACTGATTTTGGTGAACATTAGGTTGATGGATGTCGTGAATTTACGAAGAAGGGTGATGATGGAACTAAAGAAGAACATATTTTTGCTGATTGTGGGTGTTTTATAAGTTTTCATCGAATGAATAGTCAATCATTGTATAGTCATCCAATACTTCGATCTCGCTTCTTTTACCTACACATTAATCCACATGGTGGTGGAAATGTGCCAGTTATTTTGCATCCTTTAGTGACTCGATTTGTGCCAGAAGGCCCATTTTGTACTATTATCCCTGACATGATGAAGTCTTTAGTCCATGAGAGATTTCACGGTGACACTTGGTGCTATTACAATAGATGAATATTAGCTATGAAACAATCTTTATTTTATTAGCATAAAGTTATGTTAATTAATCTCTAGTATGTTTGTTTGTTTAACATTAGTTAAGAGAAAGAAGAATTAAAGTTGAATTTTTAAAATTTTTGTAATTTAATGAATTGTGAGAGTTTTATTTTAATCTAGTTATTTAGTTACTTGATGAGTAAAACTGCGACTTGCTTGATTAATTGTTTTTACAATATTACGATAAAGGAAAAGAGGTTGAATGTGTATGTTGACTATGAAATGAATATATCATAATGTTTTCTAGCTTTGTCTTCTATTGATTAAACTAGTATATGTACCCGCATGATGCGTGGATAACATAAACGAAAATAATTATGTCATATCTTATGCCCAAAGATATAATATACATTTTCTATGTGAAGAAATTATGTTATATTATATTTATCAATATTATGTCTTGAAGAGGATACGAATCTCTACACTCTTTAATGAGTGATACATTTCCTTTAATGAGTTACTCTTACGTAGTTGTTGTTGCGATTAGGATAACAAATTTCTCGGCTTCTTGACACATATTAGTAATAATATGCACATGTTTAGTACTTTCATCATCATCATTATTATCCTAGTAATTCATTTTTCATTTTTTCAAGTTTAATTTTGGCCTATAATATTGTCTTCCCTTTTTCTTTTAAAACTAAAAATATTTTTGAAATATTATCATTTACAATTTTACCACCTATTTAATCAATTGACATTTGTTTTTGAAAGTATAAATTAATGATGACTGCTTAGTATGATCTTAATTTCAAATGAATAAAAAATTATATGAATGAAATTTTAATTTTAAAATTAATGTTTCGAAATTTGTATTGAAATAAAATTATAAGAGTAAAGTAACTTTTGAAATAAATTTTTAATTTTTAATTTTTAATTTTTAATCGTAATGTTGTTTTCTTCTAGCATAGATAATGTTTTTAAATGAAAAAAAAATGATAAAATTTTGTATTTGGTTGCTACAAATACGGCCCCATTTTTTTCTATCTAAATGTGTAAAAAGTGAACAAACTAAATGTAACGACCTGTTTAGTCGTTTTAAGCAGCAGATTTTATTTCTGGAAAAACTGTCTGAGTCGACGGAACCCACGACGGGCCGTCGAGGGGGTCTCGTTCCAAAACACTTATAATTCTGAAATTTGGGTACTGAAATCGACTCTCTGAACTTCGTGACGACATGGCAGGACGGACGGTCGTGGGCACGACGGACCGTCACAGACCCATTAGTGGAATTGAGTCTCTGAACTCTGTGACGGAGCAGAAGGACGGACCGTCGCAGACGCGACGGGCCGTCACAGGC
>NC_028641.1:31543537-31546738 GCF_001406875.1 Solanum pennellii | reverse complement strand
TTATCAGATCAGGGCCAGACACCTCCAGTGTTTTCTGTGCCAGCACCTCAGATTCCGTAGGTACAACAGGCAACTGCTGCGGCTCCCCGCATGGATGCTCCATTGGAAATAGGCACGTTTCCTCGTTTGACTACAGGGCCTATAATGACAAGTGATCAGCATGAACTTTTCAGTAAGTTCTTGAAATTGAAACCTCCAGTCTTTAAGGGTGCTGAATCTGAGGATGCCTACGACTTTCTGGTTGATTGTCATGAGTTACTACATAAGATGGGTATAGTAGAACGGTTTGGTGTGGAGTTTGTGACTTATCAGTTTCAAGGGAACGCCAAAATGTGGTGGCGGTCACATGTTGAGTGTCAACCAACAGAGGCACCACCTATGACTTGGGCATCATTCTCTAGCTTATTTATGGAGAAGTATATCCCCCGGACCTTGAGGGATAGGAGGAGAGATGAGTTCTTGAGCCTAGAGCAAGGCAGAATGACGGTCACTGCGTATGAGGCTAAGTTTCGTGCATTATCTAGGTATGCCACCCAGCTTTGCTTCAGTTCACAAGAGCGGATTCGCCGTTTTGTGAAAGGGTTGAGGTCAGATTTGCGGATTTCAGCCTTACAGGTAGCGGCTACAGCGAAATCCTTTCAGGAAGTGGTAGACTTCGTGATAGAGGTGGAGGGAGTGAAGCCAGATGACTTCACCATGGCATCGACATCAAAAAGGTTTCGAAAGGGAGGTGAGTTTAATGGTTCTTACTCTAGAGGACAGGGTTCAGGAGGTTACTCAGTCCGACCAATTCAGTCTTCACTACAGACTGTAGTTGGGGGTCCACCTCAGACCGGTCAACATTTCTCTGAGGTTGGAGGTTATTCCCAGACCTCGTCATTCTCACAGAGACCTATGCTAGACCCCAGAGAATGTTATGGATGTGGGGAGACTGGACATATTAGGAGGAATTGTCCAAAACAGAGTTATAGACCCCCAATAGCTAGAGGTAGAGGTGGTCATGGTAGAGGCCGTTATTCTGGAGGACGTGGTGGCCGAGGTAATGGTGGTCACCAAAACGGCCGGGGTGACGGACAAACTGGAGCTACTACAACACCCCATGGTAGGGGCAACGGGCAGACAGGTGATAGGGCCCACTGTTACGCTTTCCCTGGGCGGTCTGAAGCGGAGACATCAGATGCTGTTATCACAGGTAATCTTTTGGTTTGTGATTGCATGGCTTCTGTATTATTTGATCCTGGCTCCACATTTTCATATGTATCTTCCTCATTTGCTACTGGTCTTAATTTACATTGTGAATTGCTTGACATGCCTATTCGTGTTTCTACTCCGGTGGGTGAGTCTGTGATAGTTGAAAAGGTATATAGGTCTTGTCTGGTGACTTTTGTGGGGAGCAATACTCATGTAGACTTGGTTATCTTAGAAATGGTTGATTTCGATGTAATTCTGGGTATGACTTGGCTTTCTCCGAATTTTGCAATCTTAGATTGTAATGCTAAAACTGTAACGTTGGCCAAGCCTGGGACAGATCCGTTAGTGTGGGAGGGTGACTACACTTCCACTCCAGTTCGTATCATCTCCTTTCTTCGTGCTAAGAAAATGGTTAGTAAAGGGTGTTTAGCGTTCTTGGCACACCTCAGGGATGATACTACCCAAGTACCTTCGATTGAGTCGGTTTCGGTAGTTCGTGAGTTTCTGGATGTGTTCCCTGCAGACCTTCCTGGTATGCCACCGGACAGGGATATTGACTTTTGCATTGATTTGGAGCCGGGTACTCGTCCCATTTCCATACCCCCTTATAGAATGGCTCCAGCAGAGTTAAGGGAGTTAAAAGCCCAACTTCAAGAATTGTTAGGGAAAGGCTTTATTAGACCGAGTGCATCCCCTTGGGGTGCTCCTGTTTTGTTTGTGAAGAAGAAAGATGGGAGTCTTCGGATGTGCATAGATTACCGGCAACTAAATAAAGTAACTGTTAAGAACAGGTATCCTCTTCCTCGCATTGATGATTTGTTCGATCAGTTACAAGGTGCTTGTGTCTTCTCTAAGATTGACTTGAGGTCTGGTTATCATCAATTGAAAATACGGGCAGCAGATGTGCCAAAGACTGCTTTTCGAACCAGGTATGGGCATTATGAATTCTTGGTAATGTCCTTTGGACTAACGAATGCCCCTGCTGCTTTCATGAGCTTGATGAACGGGATTTTTAAGCCATATCTGGATCTCTTTGTGATCGTATTTATTGATGATATACTGATATACTCCAAGAGTAAGAAGGAACATGAGGAGCATTTGAGAATTGTGTTGGAAATGTTGAGGGAGAAAAAGCTTTATGCCAAATTCTCCAAGTGTGAGTTTTGGCTAGATTCAGTGTCCTTCTTGGGGCACGTGGTTTCTAAGGATGGAGTGATGGTGGATCCTTCTAAGATCGAAGTAGTGAAGAATTGGGTAAGACCTACTAATGTGTCAGAAATAAGAAGCTTTGTTGGTTTAGCCAGTTACTACCGTCGATTTGTCAAGGGATTCTCTTCTATTGCTTCCCAATTGACGAACTTGACTAAGCAGAATGTTCCATTTGTATGGTCGGATGAATGTGAGGAAAGCTTTCAGAAACTCAAGACCTTGCTGACTACCGCACCTATCCTTACCTTGCCAGTAGAGGGTAAGAACTTCATTGTGTATTGTGATGCATCCTATTCTGGTTTGGGTGCAGTGCTAATGCAAGAGAAGAACGTAATTGCGTATGCTTCGAGGCAATTAAAGGTGCATGAACGTAATTATCCGACCCACGATTTGGAGTTGGCTGCGGTAGTGTTTGCATTAAAGCAATGGAGACACTATCTATATGGGGTTAAGTGTGAAGTCTATACGGATCATCGTAGTTTACAGTATGTCTTTACTCAGAAAGATTTAAATTTGAGACAGAGGAGATGGATGGAACTACTGAAGGACTACGATATCACTATCTTGTATCACCCCGGAAAGGCTAATGTGGTGGAAGACGCTTAAGTAGAAAAGCAGGGAGCATGGGTAGTTTAGCTAACTTGCAAGCTTCTAGGCGCCCATTGGCTAGAGAGGTTCTTACTCTGGCTAAAAACTTATGAGATTGGAAGTAAGTGATAAGGGAGGATTCATGGCTAGTGTGGAGGCGAGATCTTCTTTTCTTGACAAGATCAAGGGAAAACAGTTTGATGATGAGAAACT
>NC_028641.1:31540694-31542882 GCF_001406875.1 Solanum pennellii | reverse complement strand
TATATATATATATATATATATGTATATATATCTTGATTTAAATGAATGCATCACTTTTTAAAAAATATATACGAATGATGTGTTATAAGATTTATATAAATTCTTAATTAATTATCTTTACTATTTCAAAACAATTAACTGTAATTACATTTGTTCTTGTCTCTTTTTTTTTTAATATATAATTTTGTAATATTTAATTTTAAAAAAAAAAACAAAAAAAATCAGCATTATGTAAAATTTAAGTATAAACTTTTAGATTCTAATTTATATGTTTTATAAGTGTGAAACAATTTAAAATATTTATATAAAATATAGTTATATGTATAATAGGAGATCCTTTTTTTTTTCCAGTTTTTTTTAGTAATATGTAAAATCTAAATGTAATCTTTTAGATTCTAATTTATACATATTTATAGAAAGCTAGGTATAAGTATAAAAACAATAATTTAAACTCACAAATACTACTAAATGAATAAGATATATTTAAATATCCTTAAAGTTATTAAATTTAAAATATGGATTAATTCGAAAAAATTAACTATATTAAACCTGATTGGCACTTTCATAAAGTAAATTTGATAAATTTTATTTTATCATTAAAGAAAAATTATATTTTTGCAATTCAAATTAAAAAATTTAATTCTTCAACTTTAGTTCCAACAAAGAAATCTAATTGTGTTGTTTGATTGATATATAAAAAATACACTATAAAAAAACATATTATATTAATATATATTTGTTTCAATTATAACTCAACTTTTGCATCGAATAAATTGAGTTCTTCCTTGCCTGAAAGAATTTAATAAGAGTATTGTTACGAAAATCAAATATATTTAATTGTTCAACTATGTTTAAGCACTTAAGTACCTATTGGTTATATCATAATTAGCTACATATCAATATTGTAACGATCCTTTTTATCGTTTTGAGTACTAAAACTTTTTATTTCATCAAAATATTTTCTGATAGATTATAAATAGATATTTTGAACTATTTGTAATTATAATTATAAAATAAGTGGGGTAATTTTAATAATTCATTTAGTTGGTGGTTAAAGCAAATAACATTAAAATTAATAGTGGGTCACTTTTACTATCTTTATAATTAGTTAGGTATACAATTAGGGTAAAAAAAATTAAATTAAACAAAATGAATGTTTTTTTTATTTCTATCCTTATACAACTGATGTGCGGAAACTATTGTGTGAGAGAACTCAACTTTGACGTTGTTGGAATGTGATAAAAGTTTCTCGCGGTAATGCATAATGAAGCTCAATATTACTTTTCACAAACTAATGGTTTGGGGAGGGGATTTATATTATTTTAATATTATGGTGAGAATTATTATTATTATTATATAAGTTGGCTGGAAATCATTGAATTGAGGAACTAAACTCTTATTATAATGTTAAACTAATTAATAAGAATTGAAGTTAAAATTTATGAGCAGCTTGTGGATTGATTATCTTAGTTTATATTGTTAATAAATTGTAAAAGTTAATTACGATATAGTATTGGCCGAGGATTTGAAAGTTAAATGAATATAATATGTTTGTGTAGGAATTTGTTATTTTAGAAACTTGAGGTTACAGTGATTAGACAATATTAGTTGGTAGTTTTTGTTAGTGTTAATGTATTAAAATGAATTAAAATGTTATTTAGTTATTCACGGAGTTTGTGTTCTTGGCATTATTTTAATACCTCTTAATGGACAATTAATTATTGTCACGATCCAAAACGAGCCGCGAGTGGCACCCACACTTATCCTACTATGTGAGCGAACCAACAAATCTAAACCCCAACATAATCCGGAAGACTCAAAATCTGATTAATAAAACCAATAAATAAACATTCTAAAATTTATCAACTATTATCCCCAAAATCTGGAAGTCATCACATCAAGAACATCTATCCTCAAATTACTAAGTCTAAGAATATTTAAGAACTAAAATAAGTAAAACGATGGTCCATGTCCGAACTTCGAAGACATCAAGACGCGACGAAGAGAATCCAGCCCGAGCTAGGAATAATAGCTCACCCTGAATTCTGACGTGCTGAAGACTGGCTAGAGTTGCGGACGAGATGAAGTCACTGATGCACTTGCTGCACTCCACAAAAAAAAAAAAGAAGAACATAAAAGTAGGGGTCAGTACAAGTACTGAGTAGGTATCATCGGCCAACTCAGAATA
>NC_028641.1:31523525-31537693 GCF_001406875.1 Solanum pennellii | reverse complement strand
AGATGCGCCAAGAAGGCTAAATAACCTTTACTAACCATCCTCTTAGCGCGAAGAAAAGAGATAATACGGATTGGGGTGGAAATGTAGTCACCCTCCCACACTAGCGGATCTGTCCCAGGCTTGGCCAATGTCACAGTTTTAGCATTACAATCTAAGATTGCAAAATTTGGGGAAAGCCAAGTCATACCCAGAATTACATCAAAATCAACCATTTTTCTAGGATAATCAACTATCACAGACTCACCCACAGGAGTAGAGACACTAATAGGCATGTCAAGCAATTCGCAATGTAAATCAAGACCAGTAGCAAATGAGGAAGATACATATGAAAATGTGGATCCAGGATCAAATAATACAGAAGCCATGCAATCACAGACCAAAAGATTACCTGTGATAACAACATCAGATGTCTCTGCTTCAGACCTCCCGGGGAAAGCATAACAATGGGCCCTATCACCTATATGTCCATTGCCCCTATCATGTTGCGCCGCAGCAGTTCCAGCTTGCCCGCTACCCCTATTGATTAAGTGACCACCATTACCTTGGCCACCGCGTCCTCCAGAATGGCGGCCTTTCCCATGACCACCTCTACCTCTAACTATTGGGGGTCTGTAACTCGGTTTTGGACAAAACCTCCTAAATGTCCAGTCTCTCCACATCCATAACACTCTCTGGAGTCAAGCATAGGTCTCTGTGAGAACGACGGAGTCTGGGGATAACCTCCAAACTCAGAGAATTGTTGACCGGTCTGCGGTGGACCCTCAGCTACAGCCTGCAGGGAAGATTGAATAGGGCGGTTTTGGTAACCTCTTCAACTCTGCCCTCTGGAGTAAGAACCTCTAAACTCACCTCCCTTACGGAACTTTTTAGATGTAGACGCCATGGTTAATTCGTCTGGCTTCACCCCCTCTACTTCTATCACAAAATCAATTACTTCCTGAAAGGATTTTGCTACAGCAGCTACCTGTAAGGCTGGAATCCGCAAATCTGACCTCAATCCCTTCACAAAACGGCGAATCCACTCTTGTGGACTGAAACAAAGCTGAGTGGCATACCTAGATAGTGCACGAAATTTAGCCTCATAAGCAGCAACAGACATCCTTCCGTGCTCTAGGCTCAGGAATTCATCTCTCCTCCTATCCCTCAAAGTTCGGGGTATATACTTCTCCATAAATAGGCTAGAGAATGATGCCCACGTCATAGGTGGTGCCTGTGCTGGTTGACACTCGACATACGACCGCCACCACCTTTTGGCATCTCCCTGAAACTGATAGGTCACAAACTCTACCCCGAATCGTTCTACTATGTGCATTTTATGCAGCAACTCATGACAATCAACCAGAAAATCATAGGCATCTTCAGATTTGGCACCCTTGAATACTGGAGGTTTTAACTTTAAGAATTTAGTGAAAAGTTCATGCTGATCACTTGTCATTATGGACCCTGTAGTCAATCGAGGAAACGTGCCTATTTCCAATGAGGCATCCATGCGGGGAGCCACAGCGGCTGCATGTTGTAATCCTGGAACCTGAGGTGCTGGTGCAGAAAACACTGGAGGTGTCTGGCCCTGATCAGATAACCCGCTAAGATAGGTGAGAACCTGGTTAATCATCTCTGGGGTAGGCTGGGGTGGTAATTCCTCATCTTGAACCTGCTCATTTCCCCCTTCTTCACCCTCTCTCACTACCTCATCAGTCGGTGGAGGAGTCACTGCCCTATTACTAGCTGGACCAGGTGTTTGTCCTCTACCTCTAGAGGGCGTCCTCCTGCGACCTCTACCACGGCCTCTTGCCACTGCTCCTCCTCGAGCTACGGTCCCAATGGTTGGCTCAGACGCACCCTGTCCTGCCGATGCTGGTGTTGACACAGTTGTTGCTCTAGTTCTAACCATCTGCGAGATAGAGTGAGGATGTCAGATACCAATTTGTATCACCTAGATACCAATTGGATCCAAGTAATAGCACGAAAGAAAGAAAGAATGGAATTTTCCTAAAGTCCTATAGCCTCTCAAAGAAAAGTAAGGGCGTCCCCCTACCGTTCCTCAAGACTCTACTAGACTCGTTCTTGTGTGATGAGACCAACGAACCTAATGCTCTGATACCAAGTATGTCACGACCCAAAACGAGCCGCGAGTGGCACCCACACTTATCCTACTATGTGAGCGAACCAACAAATCTAAACCCCAACATAATGCGGAAGGCTCAAAATCTTATTAATAAAACCAATAAATAAACATTCTAAAATTTATCAACTATTATCCCCAAAATCTGGAAGTCATCACATCAAGAACATCTATCCTCAAATTACTAAGTCTAAGAATATTTTAGAACTAAAATAAGTAAAACGATGGTCCATGTCCGAACTTCGAAGACATCAAGACACGAAGAAGAGAATCCAGCCCGAGCTAGGAATAATAGCTCACCCTTAATTCTGACGTGCTGAAGACTGGCTAGAGTTGCGGACGAGACGAAGTCACTGATGCACTTGCTGCACTCTACAAAACAACAAGAAGAACATAAAAGTAGGGGTCAGTACAAATACTGAGTAGGTATCATCGGCNAGTAGGTATCATCGGCCAACTAAGAATATAAAGCAATATATATCAAGTAATAATATAAAATCAACTACGACACTCAACAGGTGACAACAACAAGTACAAAACCCTTTGACAACAACACCAAGCACATCTATGAGGGCTCAAGCCTCCACACCATACTCGTTTTGGAGTTAGGTTCTTTAAATTGAGTATATCACCATAATTCAAGATTCATTCTCTTTATTCATCTTGTGTCGGAACGTGACACTCCGATCCCCTAATACTACGTGTCAGTTCGTGACACCCATCCCCTAATACTACGTGTCGGTTCGTGACACCCGATCCCCTAATACTACGTGTCGGTTCGTGACACCCGATCCATTAACCTCATTCTTTTAGTTCATCAAGCCTTCTTTTATACCAAGGCATCATCATTAATAGAGTGGATTTAAGGTTTTTAAGATTCCACAGTATCATCATTATAATCCATCACAATTTATATATAATCACAATCATGCAACAACACAATTAAGCGCATAGAAGACTTTACAATACCACCCAATACATATCAATCGCTATTAAGAGTTTACTATCACATAGCATAAACCATAACCTACCTCCACCGAAGAATCGTGATCGAGCAATCTACTTCTCCAATGTCCTTGCTGTCTCTTCGTTCTTCTCTCTCTCTCGCTCGTTCTCTCTTCTTCTCTCTGTTCTTTCTATTTTTCCTTCTTCCAACTCTTTTTCTTTTTACCCTAATTATCAAATAATTAAGTATAAAAGATGATAAAAGTAACCCACTATTTATTTCAAGGTTATCTCCTTTAACCCCCAAGTAATTAAATTTTTACCCTTACCCCACAAATTTCATAATTATAAGCATGAATAGTCCAAAACGCCCCTTAAAAACTCTTAGCAGAAATCCGACTCAGTCGAGGTTACGCCACTCGTGACGGCCCGTCGTACCTGCGACGGTCCGTCCTGCACGTCCGTCACAAAGTTCAGAGACTCAATTTCAGTAAAAGGTCTGTGACCGTCCGTTGTGGCTACGACGGTCCGTACTGCAGTTCCGTCGTGAAGTTTAGAGAGGTTATCCCAGTACCTAGATTATCAGAGTTTAAGTGTTTTGGAACGATGACCCCCGAAGGTCCGTCGTGACCATGACGGTCCGTCGACTGTTCCGTCGACTCAGCCAGTTTCTATCAAAATAATCTTGCCGCTCGAATCGACTAAACAGGTCTTTACAGTTTGTCACGACCCAAAACGAGCCGCGAGTGGCACCCACACTTATCCTACTATGTGAGCGAACCAACAAATTTAAACCCCAACATGATGCGGAAGACTCAAAATCTTATTAATAAAACCAATAAATAAACATTCTAAAATTTATTAACTATTATCCCCAAAATCTGGAAGTCATCACATCAAGAACATCTATCCTCAAATTACTAAGTCTAAGAATATTTAAGAACTAAAATAAAGAATAAAACGGTAGTCCATGTCCGAGCTTCAAGGACATCAAGACTTGAATGAGAGAATCCAGTTCGAGCTAGGAACAATAGCTCACCCTGAAATCTGACGTGCTGAAGACTGGCTAGAGTTGCGGACGAGACGAAGTCACTGGTGCACTTGCTGCACTCCATAAAACAACAAGAAGAACATAAAAGTAGGGGTCACTACAAGTACTGAGTAGGTATCATCGGCCAACTCAGAATAGAAAGCAATATATATCAAGTTATAATATAAAATCAACTACGACACTCAACAGGTGACAACAACAAGTACAAAACCCTTTGACAACAACACCAAGCACATCTATGAGGGCTCAAGCCTCCACACCATACTCGTTCGGGAGTTAGTTTCTTTAAATTGAGTATATCATCATAATTCAAGATTCATTCTCTTTATTCCTCTTGTGTCGGAACGTGACACCCCGATCCCCTAATACTACGTGTCGGTTCGTGACACCCGATCCCCTAATACTACGTGTCGGTTCGTGACACCCGATCCCCTAATACTACGTGTCGGTTCGTGACACCCGATCCCCTAATACTACGTGTCGGTTCGTGACACCCGATCCCCTAATACTACGTGTCGGTTCGTGACACCCGATCCCCTAATACTACGTGTCGGTTCGTGACACCCGATCCCCTAATACTACGTGTCGGTTCGTGACACCCGATCCCCTAATACTACGTGTCGGTTCGTGACACCCGATCCCCTAATACTACGTGTCGGTTCGTGACACCCGATCCCCTAATACTACGTGTCGGTTCGTGACACCCGATCCCCTAATACTACGTGTCGGTTCGTGACACCCGATCCCCTAATACTACGTGTCGGTTCGTGACACCCGATCCCCTAATACTACGTGTCGGTTCGTGACACCCGATCCCCTAATACTACGTGTCGGTTCGTGACACCCGATCCCCTAATACTACGTGTCGGTTCGTGACACCCGATCCCCTAATACTACGTGTCGGTTCGTGACACCCGATCCCCTAATACTACGTGTCGGTTCGTGACACCCGATCCCCTAATACTACGTGTCGGTTCGTGACACCCGATCCATTAACCTCATTCTTTTAGTTCATCAAGCCTTCCTTTATACCAAGGCATCATCATTAATAGAGTGAATTTAAGGTTTTTAAGATTCCACAGTATCATCATTATAATCCATCACAATTTATATATAATCACAATCATGCAACAACGCAATTAAGCGCATAGAAGACTTTACAATACCACCCAATACATATCAATCGCTATTAAGAGTTTACTATCACATAGCATAAACTATAACCTACCTTTACCGAAGAATCGTGATCGAACAAGCTATCTCTCAATGCCTTTGCTTTCCTCTTCACTTCTCCCTCTCTCGTTCGTTCTCTCCTCTTCTCTCTGTTCTTTCTATTTTTCCTTCTTCCAACTCTTTTTATTTTTACCCTAATTATCAAATAATTAAGTATAAAAGATGATAAAAGTAACCCACTATTTATTTCAAGGTTATCTCCTTTAACCCCCAAGTAATTAAATTATTACCCTTACCCCACAAATTTCATAATTATAAGCATGAATAGTCCAAAACGCCCCTTAAAAACTCTCAGCAGAAATCCGACTCAGTCGAGGTTACGCCACTCGTGACGGCCCGTCGTACCTGCGACGGTCCGTCCTGCACGTCCGTCACAAAGTTCAGAGACTCAATTTCAGTAAAAGGTCTGTGATGGTCCGTCGTGGCTACGACGGTCCGTACTGCAGTTCCGTCGTGAAGTTCAGAGAGTTGATCCCAGCACCCAGATTATCAGAGTTTAAGTGTTTTTGAACGATGACCCCCGACGGTCCGTCGTGACCATGACGGTCCGTCGACTGTTCCGTCGACTCAGTCAGTTTCTATCAAAATAATCTTGCTGCTCGAATCGACTAAACAGGTCATTACAATTATTGACAATGGACAAATTTATTACATACATATAGTATATAAAATGAATAGAGTCACTTGAAAGTGAAGGTCGTGGATACTGCACATAATTTTTTAAGTATCTTGTTATAAATTACGTTTTGAATTATAGAGATAGGTACTTAAAAATTAGGTATATCAAAATATATAAGTACCATTAATATTATGTCAATGGAAATAATTAAGACTTAACCCTAATCTTGAATTTGAGAAATGAGAAACATAGCATATTAATTGATCTCAAGATTAGGAACTTATATATAGATTTGTGTTTGATGACTTGTGGGATCTAAGCTAGAAATATAGTGTCACGACCTAAAAAAATGGATGTGATGGCACTCGTATTATCCCACCAATATAAATCAGCATAAAGCTCGACCATTATAATAATAAAATGCGGAAATTTCATAAGTTACTCAAAAGTACCCCCAAAATCTGGTTGTCCCGTGTACAAGACTCTAAAGTATTACAATTGATTCTTGAAAAAAAAATTAGTCTTGAATGACATTGTTTCTCAAATAGAACAAGATCACAAATAGAAGTAAGAAGGTCTGCTGAGATAGCAAGCAGCTAGCTCACAATTATCCACAAGAAGCCTCAGCAAATAAAAGAGAAAATAACACAGAGTCCGGGCTAGTAACCTACAAAAAAATTGTAGTAGCAAAGGGTGAGTACCAATCCACACGGTACCAGCGAGTAAACTTCTAAACACAAGCTAAGGGGATAAAATACGGGCACTCCTTAAATACAAACCAAACCTCCACAACTACAACCGGCATAAAATTCAGTCCAACTTAATAGTTCACAATTTTAATAGCACCCAGCTCATCAAAAATCATTTCAACAAATTTGCACATCCTCAACTACAAACTCAATATTCAAAAATTACAGCTTTCACAAAAAGTCACTCACAATATCAGCAATACACAAGATCAAGTTCGTCAAATAGAGGTAATCGAATATCAAGTACTTTCCAACCACCAGTAAAACATATAATCATAAAAAACAAAGGATGTCATGGGATGCAATGCCATATGATACCATGAATGATATACCTGAGAATACAAATTTCTCTCTCAACCATATATACATGATACTCCGCAGAAATACATCGAGAGTTCATGACGCATGGGGGACTCGCGAGGTCCATAAATCGACATGGACGATCTCGACGTGTCTGTGCGGACGATCTCAACGCACTATCATAAATCAAACAAATTCCTCACAGACGATCTCTACGTGCCCAAATCATAATCATAACTTTTCTATCGCACGGACGATCTCCACGTGCTCAAATAATCATAACTCGATCTCAACACGGACGATCTCTACGTGTTAGATCTTTACACATATCCACTCTCATGTCAATGCATGTTCACAATATGATATCAAATCATCTCAATACATCGAACGTCACTATGACATATAATCATCTCAATTATCACAATTATACAGATTCAGTAAAGAACACAAATCACACATAATAAACAAATCAATAATATATTAGTTAATGCACATATGTTTTGGCATTCTCGAATTACAATCCGCATTCTATAGTAATAAACCTTCCCATTATAACACTGGAACTCGTACCATTCTCAACGCATCATGTACGAACAAATAATTACATTGTCTTTTATTACCCCTTTTTATCATTAAAATTAATCAATGTGGACAAGTCAACCTATCACCAAGTCTCCTTTACTCACAAATGCATACCACAAGGAAATACACACATTCCACACACTTAGCAAGAGTTTAGAAATCCACTTGCCTAAAATAGTCGAACAATCACTCAGGGACTTGAGTCTTTCCGTTTCATTCAGCCTCCAATTAAATGCAATCTATTCAAATAAGTAATTACAATAAGACTTTCAAACTAACAACACTCACATTATAATATGTCTATCTTAGACTCAAAACTCACCCGAATTTATAATAGTGTTTCGAAATCATGATTCCAACTTATAGGTTACATCTCATATTTTTCTTAATTTCAAGTTTAGGATAAGTCATAATTCCTCCAAATAACATAATCCCAATAGTATTCATATAATATCCTATACATCATATTTAATTACCTATCTTAATATGTAAAAACATGATTTATAATGTAATAACCAAAAATTAAACTCAAAGTTGAAGTCGATTACGTACGGACTAATATAATATAGATTTTGAAACCAAATTAACGGATCCACTGTGCAACACCAAAAATTTTCACTATCAAATGTTAATTTTTAATAATTGGCTAACCTTATTATTGGGTCATCATTACTTCATCATGTTTTATCCATTAATTCAAAGAAACATAATGACACCTCAATCTAAAACATTAATTGGCCCATGTTGATTAATAAAATCTCATTCTCCCAATTCTACCACTATAATAATTAATACTAGGAAAACAACAACTAAATGAAATCAAACCTAGACTTATGAAGGATTTCTTTTGAAGCTTTTTATCTGAAACTGCTTCGTAAACTTATGTGTCCTTTTTTGGCCGAAACTTTTGATGCTATTCTTTATTAGGTTTATCCTTCCCACTTAATTTAATTCTTAAACACGGGTCAGATAATGTAGGACATTATAAGATTTATTAACTTGGGTCATTAACTATAAATTAATTTTATTATCTAATTTTTTTATTATTAATTGAATAATCATAATTTAGCAAATAATTCAAAATTGTGATATAAATATTTCGGAAAGGGTCTTTAGAAAAGAGAGGGGATTAGTTCTCAAAATAACGTAACGGGTCTTTACATTATCCACCACTAAAAATTATGTTGGTCCTCAAACATAAATGATAAGAAGAAGAAGAGTCAAGTGACTATCATTAAGCCACAAGCTAACTCATGAGTCTAAACTGAAAACCACTGAACCATAACACAACCATCAATATGCTTCTCTCACATAACCACTATAAAATTCTGAATCAATACAGGCTACAGCGGGAAGTGAATCTTAACCAACCACCACATACTTATAATGCACAAATCATCGCATATCTTGTCAAAATTCCCTTTTCAGTACACAATCTTTTTACGAGCTTAAGTTATAAAAATATAATCTTTAGTCATCTGTTATTTATCAAGGGAAAATCAAACATATCAAAACCAAAGAAGAATAAGATCAAGTAACTACCTAGAGAGCAATACACCCAAACTAACAGAATTTCTAAGAACACTCCTAGACAATTGTAACTCTCCATCGCTATTATATAAGTTCTCATAAGCAATGTTGTGAGCGTAGAACTACTCTTAAACTTCAACTATCTCATATAACACCAAATCTACCATAACTTAAATAACTAGGTCTGTCCAAGGATCCTACTCTATCAAAAAGATATAAGGGGATCGATACATCCGATCCACCACTAGAAATCCACCCATAGATGTAGAAACACACACGAGCATATGCAACGAATCACACTTCAAACCATTTATGAAACAACATAGCTGGTCACCTAAAAATGAACAAAACTAAGGCCGGATAACATAAGATACTCTTTTCATAGTGAACATATCAAGTAATTATATTTAGCTGACTCCATATCAGAATTCTTTTTAGCCATCCACAATCAACTAGCCTGATATCATTACAATCTTACACATAGTCGATTTATCAAACCTCTCATATTTCTCACAATACTCTATCGAAGTCAATACTCCTAATATCAAAAAAATAATAACTACATCATCCATTTACCTTACTCTCGAACCATTACTAGTATCAAAGTCTTCTTAGAAAACACATTATCACCTCCAAAAAAAATTTGAACTATGCCGCTCTCCCTTTCCAAATGAGTATTTTGTGATAAATTCGAGTCACAGACAAGGCTAATAACACAAATTTTAAATTTGATAGTATCTTTTCATTGAGATAAAACTATTAAATCACACCCAACTACACGCAATCTTTCACATACCAAGTTTCCATTATCATTCAACCTATCATATACATCATTTTAAACCTAGAGAAATTCTTGGTCACTCTAATAATTCGGTATACTATAAGATCATGACCTATACTGACTATCAAATGCCTATGCAATACATCATAGCTGTTTGTATCGTCCCATCAACAAAGTAGTTTCAATTCCCTCGAACCCTCATTTTAATCACTATAAGTTATAGGTCCACACCATTTATCATCAATAAGTTACCTATCATAATTTGAACATCTAGCTTGACATAATCACATAAAATCTTCCACACATCATTGTTTGTCACTCAAACAAAAATCCAATATTCATAAAGTTGCTGATAAACTCTAAGTAAGTCCGTGTCAAACCAATTCATATCTCATATTCAAATTTGAACACAAGGGTAAAAATTATATAACCTTAAACTCCGAACCAAGTATCTATACGAGAGATCTTATTCCTTCACATGTCTTAAATTCTTTTCGTGACGCAAATTGAAATACCTTGAATTCTTTAATACACTATACCTTTTTTTCCTTTCACTAACTTGCTTATCAATCTTATTCCTTGACCATCAACCCATGATATGTTTTTCCCTTATCCTCTAAAGCAAAATATTACGTTAAAATCCCCTTAGGTATAACAATAAAAAAAATCAAATTTAATAATCAAATTATTGTTAAATCCTTCAAACTCAATGCGATCGATGATTTCTTACCTTAGCAATTCATACCTTCACAAAACTTACTACCACAAACCTAAACTCACAATAAAAATTTGAATTTTGAATCCAACTGTGTAACCCAATCCCTTTATCTATCAACAGTAGCTCATACCTTGAAGATTTTTATGAATTTACGTATCTTAGATAATCATAAATCGCCTCTCTATCGAATTTATCATATCTTTCACAAAAAAAAATCAATCGTACTCATTGCCAAAATCAAAATCACACACAAAAAACTTATAAAAACACTCGAGTTGAATGTTTATAAACTCATTTCTCAAATCTTATTCAATAGTTTTTTTAAACCAATCTGATTAACTTGGGACACTATCACCATAGTAGAGGGAAAAAAATAGGAAACCACGTGTCTCTACACCCAATTATCCATTCTCTAAAGATACATCTTTGGCCTTTTGCAATAAGAATAAATATCCTTGTCTTTCCCTCTTTCTGAAAGATATATTACCTTCAACTAATTCTTCTTGTTATGATGGTAGCCCTTTCAATTTTGTTCGAGTTGTGTCCAAGCCCCTTCATCAACTTCCCGTACAACCACAATATTCAACAATAGTAGCAAACCATAATCTTTGATAATAACAGTAGTCGCCATTACCATACAAAGTATGTTTAACCAACAAATCTTTATTATATAGATGCATCTCAATCACAAATCTTTATTACCATCTAGCTTAGTTAGTCCTTGTCATCACCACGAAGTTATCCTTTTCATCAATATGACACCTTAAATTCTGTTATACCAACAAAAATCAAAAGACTAACCCAACCTCATATGCCACTTCTTACTACGATTTTCAATTACCTTCACACAAGTATACTATTTGACAATTCCTTTTTTCATAAACTTGTCATTCTTGTATCTATCCATTCTCTTGGACTTTAAAGATGAAATCACCGGTCCTCATTTAGAACATTTAGAATACATTTATCAATTTAATGCATTAATATCATATCAATGATCCACCACTAATTTTTTCTTATACACATGCTTCACCACAAACATCTGCAGTAACCACCTAATTGGTGGTCAAATGTGAATGCAACATCAAATCTCATTATACAAGCATGTTATACAACTGATAACTCCTTAACAAGTTCGTATTCACGCTTACAATTGACATATTCATTTTCATATAACACTAGTACCACATCATGACATACTGTTAGATCCACCACCAGAAGACATCATATCTTCCGAGAAGATCGTACCCAATTAGCTCGCACATTCCTACCTATAGAATAACTCTAAAATATTATCAAATTTGTTCCATATCTATCCAAAGCTTTATGTATTCTTTCATAGATCAAGTCAATATCACAAGTAACACGTTCTATAACTCTAATCAAAACCAAGTAAGCAACGATACTATTGTAGTAGTAGTATCATATCCTTCTTTAATATACATACAATCTATAAAATTGTAGTAGAAATTCTAACCTCAATTGGTGCATCATTATTCTCATCATTTTCTAACCAACTCATTCATGTTATAATAACTTTAATAATTGTAGTTTCCAAAGGTAAATGTACATTATCTAGCCATCATTTTAATCTTTTGACTTCCAATTGTCGAACCACTTCAGATATTGTTTATACCACATAAGACTACTTTATTCTTATTATTTTTTTGTTACTATGGTAACTAACCTTACTCAACCCCTTCAAATATGATCACACATTCCTTTCTTAAGTATTTCATTTTTCCACCTTAATACCATATCTAATCAATATCCAATCAATACACGACACACCAACTATTAACATGAGGAACTACGCATGATTCATCACATAAACGAGAGTGAACGGAGTGAAGCGATAGGAATCAAAACTGGGACCTAATACGCAAGATAGAGATCCAAGAAGTGAAAATTCTTCCTAAAAGTCATTAAAGCCTTTCGAAGATAAGTACAAACGTCTCCCTACTAATCTTCAAGACTCTACTTAGACTCTACTTGTACACACGTGTGACCTATGAACCTGCGGCTCTGATACTATGTTGTCACGACCCAAAAAAATGGACGTGATGGCACTCGTCTTATCCCACAAAGATAAGTCAGCCTAAAACTCAACCATTATAATAAAATGCAAAAATTTCATAAGTTACTCAAAAGTACCCCCAAAATCTGGTTGTCACGTGTACAAGCCTCTAAAGTATTACAAGCCTCGAAACATAGTATCAATCGCGGCGCGCGATATGTCTTTCGAAATGGTACATCCTTTTAAGTACTCATTCTTTCTCAATGCACATAACACTTGTCATAACCAATGCCTCAGAATAAACTAAATGACATGTTCACACAAATAATGAGGAGATGACCATTTTCATAACATTGTACAGTTCACAACCACACAAACATTAAATCACATCAACAATGATTCAACAAGCCATCAAACATTTCTCAACACATCAAACATAAACAATTAATGACATTGCCTTTTGTTATCCCTTTTTTTCATCATTAGAATTAATCAATGTGGACAAGTCAACCCATCACCAATCCCGTTACTCCCAAACATATACCACAAACAAATACAAACATTCCATACACTAAACAAGAGTTTAGAAATTTACTTGCCTTATTCAATCAAGAATATACTCCTGGACTTAAGCCTTCCTTTTCATTGAACGTCTTACTCAAAGCAATCTATTAAAATAAATTACCATGATAAGATTTCGAAACTAACAATATTCATATTATTATGTGTCTAGTCTCGACCCAATAACTTGCCCCGAATTTATAATCAAGTTCCTAAGTCTTGATCCCAACTAATATGTGTCACGACCCAAAACGAGCCGTGAGTGGCACCCACACTTATCCTACAATGTGAGCGAACCAACCAATCTAAACCCCAATATTTAAACCATAATAAACAAAATATAATGCGGAAGACTTAAAACTCATTAATATAACCAATAAATAACTTCTAAAATTTAATACTTATTATTCCCAAAATCTGGAAGTCATCACCACAAGAACATCTATCCTCAAATTACTAAATCTAAGAGTATCTAAGAAGCTAAAATAAATGAACGGCTAGTCCATGCCAGAACTTCAAGGCATCAAGACGTAAATGAGAGAGAATCCAGTCCGAGCTAGGAACAATAGCTCACCCTGAAATCTGACGTGATGAAGACTGGCTAGAGTTGAGGACGAGTTGACGACGATGACACGTTTGCTGCACTCCACAAATAACAAAGAAAAACAAATACAAGTAGGGGTCAGTACAAAACACAAGTACTGAGTAGGTATCATCGGCCAACTCAAAATAGAAAGCAATATATATCGAATAATACATAAAACCAACCAATTGCTTAACAGGTGATAGAAACAAGTGTAAGAATCATTTACAACAACACCAAACACATTTATGAGGACTCAAGCCTCCACACCATACGCTTTTGGGAAATAGGTTTCTTTAAAATCTGAGTATGTTAGCATAATTCAAGATTCATTCTCTTTGTTCTTCTTGTGTCGGAACGTGACACTCCGATCCACT
>NC_028641.1:31521250-31523415 GCF_001406875.1 Solanum pennellii | reverse complement strand
CTATTATCCTGGTGTCGGAACGTGGCAATCCGATCCTCTACTATCCTGGTGTCGGAACGTGACACTCCGATCCTCTACTATCCTGGTGTCGGAACGTGACACTCCGATCCCCTACTACTACGTGTCGGTTCGTGACACCCGATCCATCACCCTCATTCTTTTAATTCATCAAGCCTTTTTTTATAGCAAGGCATCATCATTAACAAAGTGGATTTAAGATTTAAGATTCACAGCCTCATCTTTCCAACACACTACAATTACATAATCACATCATGCAAGCATAAAATTAAGCATATAGAAGACTTTACAATACTACCCAATACATATCATTCGCTATTAAGAGTTTACTATGAAATAGCATAATCCATAACCTACCTCCACAGAAGAATCGTGATCGATCAATATACTTCTCCAAATCCTTGCTGTCTCTTCGTTCTCTCTTCTCTCGCTCGTTCGTTCTATCTTCTTTCTCTCTCTGTTCTTTTTATTTTGCTTATTCAAAGCCTTTTTCTTTTACCCTAATTGTCATATAATTAAGTATAAAAGATGATAGAAATAACCCACTTTTTATTTCAAGGTTATCTCCGTTAACCCCCAAGTAATTGAATTATTAACATTAATCCACTAATTTTATAACTATAAGCATGAATAGTCCAAAACGCCCCTTAAAAACTTTTAACAGAAATCCGATCCAGTCAGGGTTACGCAGTCTGTGACGGTCCGTCACGACTGTGACGGTCCGTCACGACTGTGACGGTCCGTACTGCATGTCCGTCACAAAGTTCAGAGAGTTAATTCTGTGGAAAGATTTGTGACGGTCCGTTGTGCCAACGACGGTCCGTCCTGCCATTCTGTCGTGAAGTTCAGAGAGTCGATCTCAGTACTCAAATTTTCAGAATCTAAGTGTTTTGGAACGAGACCCCCTCGACGGTCCGTCGTGCCCATGACGGTCCGTCGTGGGATCCGTCGACCCAGACAGTTATTACCAGAAATAAACTCTACTGCTCAAAACGACTAAACAGGTCGTTACAATAGATACCAATTTACCCATCGTTCGTCCTCGAACGATCACAAGAAGAAAAACAAGGGCGAAAAGGAGTACCTGAATCTGTAAACAGGTGTGGGTATCTTTCTTGCATATCAGCCTCCTTCTCCCAAGTGGACTCTTCAACTGGTCGATTCTTCCATTGAACTTTGATGGATGCAATCTCCCTTGATCTCAACTTGCGAATTTCTCTATCTAGAATGGCAACAGGCTCCTCCTCATAAGACAAATTCTCATCAAGCAGAACTGAATCCCAACGAATGATGTAGTTTCCATCCCCATGGTATCTTTTCAACATAGACACATGAAATACCGGATGCACTCCTGACAGCCCTGGAGGCAAGGCTAATTCATAAGCCACCTCCCCTACTCGCTTAAGTACTTCAAATGGTCCAATATACCTTGGGCTTAGCTTACCTCTTTTACCAAACCGCATCACCCCTTTCATAGGCGAAACCTTCAGCAAGACTTGCTCACCCTCCATGAACTCCAAGTCCCTAACCTTTCGATCTGCATATTCCTTTTGCCTGCTTTGAGCCGCTAAAAGCTTTTCTTGAATAGATTTCACCTTCTCTAATGAATCCCTCAAAAGGTCAGTACCCCAAGGTCTAACCTCAAATGCATCAAACCAACCAATGGGAGACCTACATCTCCTCCCATACAATGCTTCGAAAGGAGCCATATCAATACTTGAGTGATAGCTATTATTGTATGAAAACTCCGCTAAGGGTAAGAAGTTATCCCAATGACCACCGAATTCTATCACACATGCACGAAGCATATCTTCCAATACCTGAATCGTTCGCTCAGACTGTCCATCGGTCTGAGGGTGAAATGCAGTACTAAGGTCCAACCTAGTACCTAATTCCGCATGCAATGTTCTCCAAAACATAGAAGTAAACTGCGTACCTCTATCTGATATGATGGAGAGTGGAACTCCATGCAACCGAACAATCTCTGAGATGTAAAGTTTGGCTAACTTCTCTGCATTGTAAGTCACCTTGACCGGAGTGAAGTGAGCAGACTTATTTAATCTGTCCACAATTACCATAATATAATCGAACTTACCCAATGTCTTTGGAAGACCAACCACGAAGTCCATTGCAATTCTCTCCCACTT
>NC_028641.1:31515736-31517624 GCF_001406875.1 Solanum pennellii | reverse complement strand
TCCCCACATCCATAACACTCTCTGGATTCAAGCATAGGTCTCTGTGAAAACGACGAAGTCTGGGGATAACCTCCAAACTCAGAGGAATGTTGGCTGCTCTGCGATGGACCCCCAGCTACAGCCTGCAGTGAAGACTGAATAGGTCGGGCTGGGTAACCTCCTGAACCCTGTCCTCTGGAGTAAGAACCATTAAACTCACCTCCCTTACGAAACTTCTTAGATGTCGATGCCATGGTGAAGTCGTCTGGCTTCACCCTTCCACTTCTATCACAAAATCTATCACCTTCTGAAAGGATTTTGCTGTAGCAGCTACCTGTAAGGCTGAAATCTGCAAATCTGACCTCAACCCTTTCACTAAACGGCGAATCCGCTCTTGTGGACTGAAGCAAAGTTGGGTGGCATACCTGGATAGCTCGCGAAACTTAGCCTCAAAAGAAGTAACCGACATCCTGCCTTGCTCAAGGCTAAGGAACTCATCTCTCCTCCTATCCCTCAAAGTCCGGGGTATATACTTCTCCATAAACAAGCTATATATATATGTATATATATATATATATATATATGTATATATAAAGTATTAAATTAAATGATAGGCCTTACTCATTAATTACCTATTAAATTAATTATAAATATATTACATATTTAATAAATACCCATCAATTAAATAACCATATATATCAAATAATTTAAAATTTTCAAATCAACTTCACCGACTAATTAAAAATTACTCGGGGCAACTATCAAGAAGGTTAAAAATTGTAACTTTTATGAATTTTTTAAAAATGTCCTTCTGCGTCATTACAACATATATCAAAGAATAATGTTGAATAAATAATTTTTTTAAAAAAAAGTTTAAATAGAAAATCAATCAAAATAAAATACAACGGAGAAATTTAAAAGCAATAGATATATAATGACAATTTTTAGAAATATAATCTATATAATTCAAAAGATTTAAATATATTATTACATATTAGTGAAGTGGTATAACTTTGTTGTGTAGTTGTATTGGATTAAATTCCAAACAGTATACAACAAATTTCTAAATGGAAAAAGAGAAGAAGATATGCATATATTTACAATAGGCATAATACAAAAATGTGCCCTTTAACTTGACTTCAAATCACATTTATGCCCTTCAACTTTGGATGTGCACAAATAGACACTTAAACTTGTATAAAGTTGAACAAATAGACACATATGTCCTACATGTCATTTTTTGTCCTACGTGGTGTCCTATGTGTTTTGTGCCATGTCGGACTCATTTGTTTATTCATTTAAAAGTTAGATAGTTAAAATGTCTGTTTGTGCATTATGAAAGTTGGAGGTCAAAGTTAAAATTTAAAGCCATGTTTAGGATCCAATATATGTATTATGCGTTAAAAATAAAATGCATGTACAGAAAAGAGTGAAAATTTGAAGCATTTCTTGACTTTTCAAAAATGAATATTAATTACTAAATCGCTTTTAAAATGTAGTTTTGCCCACAAAATATGGGATCCATTATTCATTAAACTTAAAAACTGTAAAAGTAACTGCTGGAAGTTCACATCATTATCCAAATGTTATAAAAATTATAAAATTTAATTGAGAATTGAAAAAATATGAAATACTTGAACTGCTTTATATGTAGATTTTTTAAAAAATGTACTAAATAAATCCACTAAATAATTATTTTTGATGACATATATATATATATATATATATATATATAGATATATCTTACACTTTTTAACTCTCCTATTATACATACATACATACATATATATATATATATGTACATATATAAGTATATATATATATATATATGTATGTATATATATGTATATATGTGTATGTACATATATATATATATATGTACATATATATATATATGTATATATATATA
>NC_028641.1:31513269-31515652 GCF_001406875.1 Solanum pennellii | reverse complement strand
ATATGTACATATATATATATATATATGTACATATATATATATATATATATATATATTGTAATGACCTGTGAGGTTATTTTTGGATAACTTAAATTATTCGTATAACTTGAGTTAACTTATTTATGAGTAATTGTAGATAATAAAATTAATAGATAGTTAGTGGACTAAAGTGATCAGTTATTTAAGATCTTATACTGTTAAGGTCATGTATAAAAAAAATAAGTTAGTGGTTTGGGTCAGTTTAATAAACAATTAATTTAGAAAAGAAGGAAAGACAGAAACCTTACCTGAGCGACGCACAAGAGAGGAAAGGGAAAGAAATTCGATCTCCAGGTAACAATTAATAGAGCAATTTATCGCAATTGTTTTGTCATATTGACTCTATGTCAAATGGAAATTTTGTATGAATTGAGAATTTGATTTAGTGGAGTTGCTAATGTTTTATTCTGATTTAGTGTGTCATTCATGGGATTTTTGGACTACTCGAAGCACCATTATTTTATTGTTATTATTATTATATATAATTAATATAGTGATAGTGAATAAAGTGGGGGTTACAGGGGTGATTTGTGATGCTGTGCATCTTTCTGGAGGGTTTGGGAAAATATGATACAAAGAAAAGAAAACAGTGTTGTGGCTATTGGTATTATTATATATTCTTAGGTTATTAATTGTTGTGTGGAACCCTGAAAAAAATTATTGTAATTAGTTGAGTTTTTTAGAGTATTTCAATGTGTAATGGTTGTTGTACATGTGTGGATGGAAAATAAGTATTTGGAAAAGTGTATTCAGGTGGTATGAGTGAACTGTTGGGAACGGAGGTTGTGCTCCTTCCGTGAGTAATCGGTAATTTGGATTAAAATTATTATTATCATCACATTTTGGGTTAAGTTTTTGTACATGGGGGTAGGTAATTAAATATTAGATTTATAGTATCATATAAATACCATTTGAATATGATACTTGAAATATTAATTGACGTCAATAATTAAAAAATTGATTATAAAGTTGGGTAAATTTTTAGGTCAAGGTTAAACACATAATAATGTGGGTGTTGTTAGTTCTGAAACCTTATTGTGAATATATACTTGAATCGGTTGCATCGATTCGGAAGCTCAATGGAAAGGAAAGACTCAAGTCATAGAGTGATTATTTGATTGGCTAAGGCAAGTGGATTTCTAAACCCTTGTTAAGCGTATGAAATTCGTGTATTTCCTTGTGTAGTGTTGAGAATGACTTGGAGACTTGTTGCTTATTTGTTGGTGTTGTATTCCTTGTAGTAAATTGCGCTTTGTTATCAAAATGGTTATCTCCTCATTTGCATTTGAGCATGTCATTTCCATTGTATCTGAGACATGGTTGTGGTATGAGGATGTACCATTTCGAGGGTCGTATCGCGCGCCGCGATGGATATTATATTTCGAGGGACGTATCACGCGCCGCGAAAGTTACTATTATCGAGGGTCGTGTCGTGCGCCGCGACAGATGCATGGACAGATATGTCCCCCATGGGTCCCGTACTGAGAGACAGCGGGTGTGTATCGTTAAGAAAGACACGCATCACTAAATTTGACATTGCATCTCATGGCATTGCACATTTTATTATTGATGAACTTGAACACGTGTTTTGCTGATCTTGTGAGTGTTTCTCTGTGAAGCTTGTGACTGTTGAATATTGAGTTGTTATTGAGAATGTGTAAACTGATAGAGTGTGGTTATTGAGTTGAGTATTTGGTAAACCGTAAACTGTTAGGCTGTAGCATGGAGGTTTAGATAGGGTGTAAGGAGTACCCGTATTTTGTTTACTTAACTTGTGTTTAGAGGTTTGCTTGTTGGGTACCACGTGGTTTAGTACTCAGCCCTTGCTTCTACAAATTTTTGTAGGTTACGAGTCCGGATCTGCGTGATACCTGTCATTCTTTTCGTTTCCGAGGCATCTTGTAGAGGGTTGTGAGGTAGCTGCTTGTCATCTCAACGAACTTTCCTACTCCAGTTTATGACTTTGTTTTTACTTGAAAGACAACTTCATTATAGACTTCTATTTTATTTCAATTCTAATATTTACATTAGAGGCGTGTGCACGTGACAACCTGGTTTTGGGAATTGAATTAATATGACTTGGTTTCATAAAAGAAAATGTTTTTGGATTGTCATTTACTTCCGCACTTTGTTAGATATTGGGTTTTAGGCTGACTTGTCTTGGTGGGATAAGACGAGTGCCATCACACCCATTTTTGGGTCGTGACATATATATACATACATACATATACATATATATATACATATACATCCATACATATACATATATATATACATATACATACATACATATACATATATATATACATATACATATATACATATATGTACATATATATATATA
>NC_028641.1:31494694-31512850 GCF_001406875.1 Solanum pennellii | reverse complement strand
GCAGAAAATAACTTATTATTTAAGTATTTAGCAAAGTATAAATTTTATATTATTTAATTTTTTTTATTTTGAAAAAAATGTATTTGTTTCACGTCAAAAACCATACTTTCGTTTCATCAGAAAAAATAATAGTAAAATAGCACGTTCATTACTTGTCAACTTAATTGGATTTTTTTTTATAAAAAATAAAATATTATCAACTTTTTAAAAAGAATTTAGTGCCGATTATATTGAATACTAGTAATAAACTTAATAGGTTTGACTTTTTCTTGTATAGCCTTCCTTAATTTATTAAAGAAAAAATCACATACACATTGCATTTCAAAAATTAATACATAAATATACTTTTATTTATTTTCAAAAAATATTTTTAATTTATAAAACATAAGAATTTAAATATTCAGGCTTTTTTGTACTAAACGATGAGTATTTTCTTTTGATTGATATGTCATATCTTCCAACATGTTGAATCAAGATATAATTGTTGCTACCATCTGTCATACTTTCAAAAGAAGTGTTTCCTTCACTTGAAACAAAGATTGATATTCCTCAAAAATTATAAGGTAGATTGTTGGAAATTGAATACAAATAATAATATTAATCAGACAAAAATAAATTATGTAAAGCAAAAAATTAAGTAAAATCATAGATGTTGAAAAAGAAATTGAGAAAAATATAGAAAATAATATCAATAATTCATGCTATACGATTGATTGTTTTAATTTTATTTATCTTGTTCTTTTATTTAACTTTTTACCTTTTTTGTGGGTTTTGATAGAGACCCATTCACAGATTTAGAAAAATAGAAACTACTAAGTTTGAGAAGGCCTAAGTTAACTATAAATAAATACTTTAATGATAAAAATATAATTATCGTTAAACTATAATTTAGCAGCAATGATAAATATGAGTATTTATAACCAACACTGTATATATGTAAATATTTTAAAGGTTGTAGTTAGTCCGAATACAATAACATTAACTCAATTATCATTGAATATATTTGCAGCAATAAATTTTACGCAAAAACAAAATTTTATTGCCACTAAATATATATGTTTTTAAAGTGATTATATATACTGAAATCAAAAAATTGAATTGCTAAGTCATAAGTATTTTTTTTCCAAAGATCTACTTTGGAAATATAAGTAAATTTTAAAATTTTCTTCTATATTTTGGAAAGATGTATAATGGCCTATTATATTTGAGTTTATTTGTCCATGTCCTAGTACATGAATATTTTTCTAGCCATTTCTTTTATAAATAATGATGAAAGAGCAGTCAGATGGATCTTTAATAGTAACATTTTAAGGCTTAGTTTAGTAAATCATTAGACTTACTTGTAGTAGTGCGTGAGATTGCGATTAAATAGATAAGAAGGGAGTTTTTTTTAACACTTTAAACTTTTAGTTGAGATATTCACTCAATTTAGTATGGTATAAGAACACATAAAATATCATCTATAAAAAATGAATAAATAAAATTAAAGGAAAAACAATTGTATTCCCAATATATACATTTGAAAATTAGTAGATGTAATAACTATGATCAATCAGTATGGACTAAACGTCTAATTTATTATATTTAAATTAATTATTAAATTAACATAAATACTATATTGAATTAAATATTTTTCGGGTAGGTTTGAACATGCGATATATAATCATGTTTTGATATTGAAATATTCTAAGATGTTATATTGATAAATCACATATCTCCATGTATTTTCATAAACAAATGATTTGTGATTACAAACTAATTACAAATATACTTAATTTTATAAAGATTCACTAGTCAACAAAAATAGTAATTAGTTATTTTGTTAATATAATATTTTTAAATAGTACTAATAATCTCTTTACGCCGAGCATGAGTCCCTTTTTGCGAAATTCAAAATGATGATTTCCAAAATATAAACTTATAGGTCAAGTACCGTTGCAATTTTTTTAATAATAAAATCACTATTCGAAATTTCAAATCATACTTTTTTTACATCAAACTAATAAATGCATTACATACCATTAAACATAAATATTTTCTCATTTAATTATATGGCTAATTATGTATGACACCTAAAGCCTAAACCTGGACGTGACCGGCATTCGAGAACCATTGTTGATCCCCAAACCAACCCTCGATCTATCTCAATTACTCAGCAAAAGACTTACTCAAGAAAAATGATGGCTCAAAATACCAAACTTAAATTATATAGTATCAATAAATTTAACTCAATAAATGTTTGAAAATATTTAATTAAGCATAAGTAATTAACTCAAAGACTCAAAGGAACATCAACAAGGGAAATGGAAAAAGATTCCTCAACTATCACTATCTATGAAGCCTCTAAATACTGTGACAAAGGTCAAAACAAAACCCACGACCTCCTTATAAACTAAAAACTAGGCCGGGAACCTTCTGGAATCAAGGAGGCTCCCAAAGTCCTAGCTCGAATGTGATGGGATCAATGAAGTGTCGGTTCATGGCCTTGTACACCTATATATGCATTATGAAAGGATGCAGGCCGAATGACGTCTAATATTGAATGTACGAGCATGTAAGAGGAAAACAAAAACATATATACAAAGTTGAACTAATAGAAAAGGGAAGACATACTCACCTCACTCTAAATCAATTCACTATGAAAGCAATGATAATAAGATGCGACATATAAAGCCTTTAAAATAGTAGATAATAACTCAAAATGTATAAAAACAATACTAAACTCTTTTATCATTTATTTGGGATATTCTCTAACCCACAACTATCACTATGAGCTACGTAATGATATAACATCTGCCCACGCTCCAAAAACTGTCCTATACCTTGTCGGGGTATAGAAAACATCAATTAAGTGGATCCACTAAGCTATGATTAAAACTAATAAGAAATGATCTAAAAAGTATGAACCTTTATCCATGTTGGCATACATGATTTATGAGAATTTTGAGTTGTTTGAACTCATCCCATATCGTTGCTCAATACTAGTCCCCATAATATATATAACTCATGCTCATATGTTTAGAACATAACACGTGGATATAATTACTCAAAGGATTCACTTAAAAGAGATAATGCTACAAAAACTCATAAACTCATTATAAGTCAGTGTTTCTCTCATTTTAAATATAAAAGTATTATACTTGGGAATACTTATGTAACACCTTAGTCTTAGAAAGATCTACTTTTACAAAGAACTAAATTTAAAAAAGGCTAATTTAAGATTTGTGTAAGTTAGTCTTTGATTGTGAGTTTTGGGTCAACTTCTAATGGCCACAACTTTCAGTACATGATGAATTAGGTGTCCTAGAAGGTAACAAACAAAGATCTTTAAGTCCCCTTTCCAACAACACCGATTTTCAAAATTTCGAGTCCGAATGATGGAGATTTGCTCGTTGGAGTTGAGACTATCTGTTTAAGGAAAGTTCATCCGAATTAATGAGTGATATTTTGGTATTATCCTTACCCCTATGAGACTAACTAATTTTAGTAATATTTTAGGAGTCTAAACTAACTTAGATCAGTTTACACTATTTCTAAACACACTTAGGGTTTTATGGAGAAGTTCAAGAGGAGAAAGAAGGAAGAAGCTCAAGTGTTCATTCAAGGTTCTTGCGATCTTCGAGGAATTTCACATGGAGTTGATCCTTACGAGGTATGTAAGCTTTCATAGTGATGGGTTCGTAAACCTCACGCCAATCATGAGTTTCCTTGAGTTAATTTCATCCATGATAATCCATACATTGATGTTCTTAATGAGCTTCTTAAAGTTTCGTTCTTAAATCTTTAATAATGCGTTATGATGATTTCTTGAGAAGAATGTTATGAGTTTTAGAGTTGTTTTGAGTAGATTTGTGTTTACTTATGTTGGGTATTTGAATATAAAGGAGTTTGAGAGAAATCATTCGATTCTAAGTGAATTAGGGTCATAAATTAAGATGATAAAATTATCGGAATATTTTGAGAATGGTCTAGGAGGGGGCACCCTAGATGCGGCAGGAGGGATAACGCCCTGCGTCTACAACACCAAAAACCAGCAACAGTAAGTAAAGGACTGGTTCGGCATGCCAAGGATGCACCTGGAGCATCAACACACTTTCTATTCCCCTTAGATTCATAAATGTTCCTTTGAGTCGAGCTTTCATTCCTTTCTTAACTTCAT
The DNA here is from genome assembly GCF_001406875.1 of Solanum pennellii. Taxonomy (NCBI): domain Eukaryota; kingdom Viridiplantae; phylum Streptophyta; class Magnoliopsida; order Solanales; family Solanaceae; genus Solanum; species Solanum pennellii. Next base: position 31,508,691 of record NC_028641.1, on the reverse strand, counting down.
TAATCATCAAGAGATCTCATATATCAAGAATAATAACTCTTGTTTTCACATTTCAATTTGCACAAAAGATTTAGAATCAAGTTTGAGAGAAGCTTTTGAGTCATTTTGAATAATATTTTTACAAATTTTTAAAAATTATTTTAAGACTTGAGTATGAGGATGAGGATAGTTTTAGTTTCATTTTTCAAAATGAATATATGAGAACTACGTATTCCCAAGAGTAAAGTGTTTTTACATTTAAATGAGAGGAAACTTCGGTTTCCAAATGAGTTTACGAGGAGGTTTGAGTATAATCTCTTTTAGAGAACCTTTCGAATAATAGTCTCAAGTTTCGAGATGAAAAAATGTTTCTAAACATATGAACGTGAATTATATTTTTGGGAGTAATATTGTGCACCGAAAGGAGGATGAGTTCAGACAACTCAGAGTCCTCATAAATTATGTACGTCAGCATGAATAAATGTTCATACTTTTTATATGAGACTTTATTTATTCTTTAGATACAAGAGTTTAAGGTCATAAACAAGCGTAACGTTGATACCACTTGCAGTTCAAGAGTAATTTTTGTGAGCCTCCTTGCTTATGGAGGATTCCCATTAACTTTTCCATTTTGTTAGGATGTCATGGGTCTTATCCTGACTTCCATAAATAGTAGTAGGTGATGAGTCTTTTCCATTTCCTTTGTTATGTTCTAAAGCCTATGAGTTGAACACTTATGTTCATTTGAGTACACTGAGTAAACTATTTTACTTATGATATCTTATGAGTTGAGCTGTTTTGAACTTTCCATCAATGAAAAAGTTGAGCTAGAACAAGGGTTCGCTTGGGGCTAACGATGGTTTTGAATGTCAGTTATGCCCAGGTTGTAGGCTTGAGGCCTGAATAACTTTGTATCAGAGCATACAATTCAAGAGTCCTAGAGTGTAAAGGAAGTTGTGTTTGTAAAGTCTTAGCTATTTGTATGATGTGCCTGATATCTATAATTTCTTTCATATTCTTTTTGTGCGATAGAGTTCAACTATATAAAAATTTCTTCTAATTTATGCTTGCGGATATCTTTTAGTTGTTCATACTCTTTTTGCCTCCACAAATAGTTTCTCAGGTTTGTCCTGCTAGGAGAAATGTTGATCTCCAAGATCAAGGAGTACTGAGTGCACCAGAAGCGCAACCCAAGAAGAGGTCACTAATGCTGAGTTCCAAGATGTTATTCGAATGTTGAGTCAAGTTGTGACCAACTAAGATGGGCAACAAAGAGGGATTCAACAGGATGTGAATAATACATCCAGGATCTGTGAGTTCTTCAGGATAAATACTCCAAATTTTACCTATTCAAGTGTCACTAAGGATCTGAAAATTTTTTGTAGAAGAGCTGTAGAAGTGTTTGAGGTGATGCATGTTGTAGATGTTGAGCATGTGGAATTAACCGCATACCAACTGAGGATGTTTCTAGAATCTTTAATGATCAATGGAAGAAGAGAGTAGAGCTAAAGGTGCACCAATCATGAGTTGGGTTGTGTTCGAAAAGTCCTTCCTAGGGCATTTTTTCCCTGTGAACTAAGAGAGTCAAAGGTAAGAGAATTCATTAAACTTAAGCAGGAATACATGCGTGTGCATGAGTACAGCCTCAAGTTCACTCAACTGTCCCGTTATGCTCCGGAGATGGTTATTAATATGAGGAGTAGAATGAACTTATTTGTGTCTGGGTTATCTTGTCTACCAAGAAATTAGGGTAAGCTTGCTATTTTTATAGGGGACGTAGACATGGACATAACAAGGCTTATGATCCATGTGCAAGAGGTTGAGGAGGACACGATGAGAGATAGAGAAAAGTTCTGAAACAAAAATTCTAAGACAACACGAAATTAGTCCGGGCAGAAGAAGAGTAATGCAAAATGATCATCTTTTCAACAAAATCCAAATGAAATTTCTCCATCATCTTCTAGTGCACCTACACCTGTACCAAAAAACAGAATTGAGTTCAAGAATTAGAATTTGCAGAATTTTAGAGCTAGAATTGCTCAGTTTCAAGGTAGTGTGGCACAATGGGCCAACTAGACTCCTGCTAGCACTAAATATGGCTGGAACCACCCAGGAGCGTGTCGTGATGGCTCCAAGGTTGAGTTCAAGTGTGGTTAGGCATGTCAATTCAAGAGAGAGTTGCCTAAGAACATGTAAGGAAATTGTAATGAGGGCAACAGAACCCAATCTTCTTTAGTGGCTCCGCCAGATAGAACTACACCTAAAGGAGCTACTTTAGGAACAAGCATACAAGCAAACCATTTTTATGATATAATCAGTCACCAAGAGAAAGATAATTAACCGTATGTTGTCACCGGTATGATCAAAGTCATTACTTTTGATGTATATGCATTGCCTGATCCTGGTGCGAGTCTATATTTCGTGACTCCATACATTTCTATGAATTTTGATATATTTTTGAGCAACTTCTTTAGCCCTTCAGTGTTTCCACACCTATTTGTAAGGCTACTCTAGTTGAGAGGGTCTTGTGATTGTACCATTTCTGTCAATCACTAGGACACCATGGCTGATTTAGTCGAGCTAGACATGGTGGACTTTGATGTAATTCTAGGTATGGGCTAGGTTCATGCTTGTTATGCCTCGGTTGATTGTAGAAATCAAGTAGTTAAGTTTCAGTTTCTTAATGAGCCACTTATTGAGTGGAGGAATAGTTTAGTAGTGCCTAAGGATCGTTTTATTTCGTACCTTAAGGCAAAATAGTTTGTCTCCAAGGGGGCATCTATCACTTATGAGGTAATGGCTTTAGTGTTAAGACACCAACTATTCAGTCAGTTCGAGTTGTAAGTGAGTTTCTATAGGTCTTTCCATATCTTTCAGGAGTCCCACCTAAGAGAGAACTATTCTTCGATTTTTTTTACTTTTTCTTATGATCGACCCATCTCTACTCCATTATATAGAATGGCTCCTTTTGAGCTGAAATAGTTAAAAGATCAGTTGAGAGATCTCCTTGATAAAGGTTTTATTTAACCTAGTGTCTTGCCTTGGGGCTCTCCGATCTTATTTTTAAGGAAGAAGGATTTTCCTATTAGAATGTGTATTGATTATCGTAAATTGAACAAGATTACAATAAATATTATGTATCCCCCTTCAGAGAATTGATGATATATTCAATCAACATCAGGATGCCACTTGTTTTTTATAATAGACACTTCAGATTTGGCTATCATCAGTGAGAGCAAGAGAAAGTGACATCCCGAAGACATCATTAAGGAACCGCTATGGTCATTATGAGTTTCTAGTTATAACTTTTGGTTTGACTAATGCTCCTGCTGCGTTCATGGGCCTGATGAACATAGTTTTTATTAGTCTTATATTGATATGTTTGTTATCATATTCATTGATGACATTCTAATTTAGTCGAGGAATGAGAAGGATCATGCTAGTATATCAGAATAGTTCTTCAAACAATAAAGGATAAGAAATTTTATGCTAAAATTTCCAAGTCTGAGTTTTGGCTTGAGTCAGTGGCGTTCTTAGGCAATACTTTTTGAGGTGAAGGGATTTGAGTTGACACTAAGAAGATTGAGGCAGTGCAAAATTTGCCTAGTCCCACATCTCCAACTATATTAGGAGTTTCATGGAATTGGTTGGTTATTATAAGAGGTTTGTTGAGGGCTTCTCATATATTTCATCCCCACTAACAAAGTTGAATCTGAAGATATTAAAGTTTCAATGGTCTGAAACTTGTGAGAAACGCTTTTAGTAATTGAAAACACAATTAACTACTACGCAAGTGTTGACCTAACCGGAGGATACACACGACTTTGTTATGTATGCTGATGCATCCAGAGTTGTTCTGGGTTGTGTATTTATGCAGAATGACAATGTTATAACAAATGCCTCCAGAAAACATAAGATACAAAAGAAAAATTACCCAACACATGATCTAGAGTTGGTTGATGTGGTATTTTTTTCGAAAGTATGGTGCCACTATCTCAATGGTGTCCATGTTGATGTGTTTACCTATAAAAAGAGTCTCTAGTATGTACTAAGTTAGAAGAGTTTTATCTCAGATTTAGGAGGTAGCTGGAGTTACTTCAGGATTATGACATAAGTATTTTCTAACACCTAGGTAAGGCTAATGTTGTTGGTGATGCTTTGAGCAGATTGTGTATGGGTAACACTGCCCATGTTAAGGAAGGCAAAAAAGATTAGCCAAATAAGTGCACAAACTTGCACGATTAGGAGTCCAGTTGATGGATTCCACTGAAGAAGGAGTACTAGTGATGATTAACATTGATAAATCATCACTAGTGTCTGAAGTGGAAGAGAAACAAGACCAAGACCTTGTTTTCCTTGAATTTAAGGAATGCTCGTAAGTAGAAAGGGATGGCTTTTGAACAATGCTGAAATGGTGTATTGAGTATCAAGGTAGATTGTGTGTATCGAAGATGAATGAACTCTAATAGAGGATCATAGAGGAAGCACATAGCTCCAGATATTCTATACATACTTGTTCCACGAAGATGTATCATGACTTGAAAGAAGTCAATTGGTGGAGTAGTATGAAAAGGTATATTGCAGAGTTCGTTGTTAAAATCCCAAATTTCCAAAAAGTAAAGGTAGAGCACTAGAGGCCTAGTGTTATGGCTTAGAACATATATCTCCTAGAATGGAAGTGGGAGATGATCAATGTCGATTTCAGTAAGCGTTGTTGCGTTCTTGTAAACAACATGATTTTCGATTTGGGTGATTATAGATGGAATGACTAAATAAGCCCATTTTTTATCGATAAAGACTACCTATTCAACAAAAGATTATACCATATTATATATCCAAGAGGTATTCAGACTTCATGGAGTTCTGGTGTCCATCACTTTAGATAGAGGGGCCCAATTCATGATATACCGTGGTTTCACGGTATAAATAATACTTTTTCCTTAAGTTTAGTGTGTCCGAAAGCCTTTTTGTGCTAATTTTGATATAAGTTTCTCTTTATTTTGCAGGAAATCTGTCCAAAGCTGAATGCGGAGATTTTGAGCGAAAAAATGCAGAAGAGACCACCTACGGAGCTTATGACGGTCCGTCGTGCCTGTGACGGTCCGTAGGTGGCAGCGTAGTGCAGCTGCTGAAGGAAGATGGGGAAGTCTGACCAAGTGTGGGATTACGAAGCTTGTGATGGTCCGTCATGGCTATGACGGTCCGTCCTGCAGGTTCGTCGTGAAGTTCAGAGAAATGATCCGAGTACCCAGATTTCCAGAGTTGAAGTATTTTGGAACGAAGACCCTCGACCGACCGTTGTGCCTATGACGGTCCGTCACACTTGCCGTCGAGGGGAATGAAGTAGCAGCACCAGAAATTGCACATGTATGGGACGACGGAGTCCACGACGGTCCGTCGCGTGGTCCGTCGACCCAGGCGCGTTTTTGCAGATTTCCAGCAATTAGAATTCTTGTTTAATTAGGTTTTTGTTTTTTATAAATAGTTCAAAAAACCTCATTTTTGAGGTTAGACACCTGATAGTTAGACTCTTAGATTGTTAAAACTCCGTATTGGTAAACATTGTATTGTGAGATTCTTGATAATCATTAGACTTTTCGTGAGATTATTGATTACTTTGAGAATTCTTGCAAGTGATTTTTGGTGATTAATCAAGCAATCTTTTGGATTTTATTCTTTCTCATTGAAGTAAGTACATGAACTCTTATTTAATATATTTGAATATTGTGTTTATGGCCATGAGTAACTAAACTCCATAACTAGGGTTGTGGGAACCATAGGCAAATAATGAGATAAACCCTAGCTAAAATAACAATTCTAGAATAGTGTCTTGCATGTATTAATAATTCTTTCGCTTAGAAGTCTTTTTAAAGGATGATCAACGTTAGAACTCGCCTTAATGCTACTTGCCGGACCAAGGAGGTAGATAATAGGAAAAGAATTATTAACATAGATTTAGTGTATACTATCTAATAGGCTAGTATTGATTGGTACGAGGTAATAACTTAGTCAAATATCGAATACGATGCTTAATATGAGGTAAAGATAAGGGTTAGGAAAGCAACACACGTAGCCGGACCAAGGTGCAGAGTGAGATTTTCTAGATGCCGGACCAAGGATTTAGAAATACATAACTTATCACTTTGCATGCAAGATACTAGGAAAGAATTGTTATAGTTAGAATTATCAAGTTATGAACCTGTGGGGAACACGTAAACCCTAGTTACTTTGATTAACTGATTAAAATCCAACTTTCAAAACTGTTAAGTGTCTCTTTCAATTTCGTTAGTTATTTTTACTCATTAGGAAATACAAACCCCCCTTTTTATGTTTTTACTTTCTAAGGAAGTCATCAACCGAACAATAGTAATAACAGGTTGAAGTTAAGTCTAGACTATTTTCCTCGTGGGAACGATCCCAACCTCACTAGTTGGGTTATTTACTTGACACGACCGCTTTACTTCTTATTTGAGAAGTAAGTTTGAGCGTATCATATTTTGGCGCCGTTGCCGGGGAAAATAGCTTTTAGATTAACTTGAACTTATTACTATAGTTTAGTTGATATTTTCTTGATTTTACTTTGTTTTATTGTTTTTGATTTCTTTTCAGAACTATCCTCCTTGTATGCCAAATACACGGAGAGGAAGAGAACCGTTGTTTCCCTACGATCACGAGTTAGAGCGTACACTGCGCAATATGAATCGTAATTTGGGAATAAATGATGAGGATCCGAACCAGAACATCCCAGCTCCGGTTGATGTTCATGGTCAGTTGTTACCCGATGCTCCGGGTGAACACCAACAGAGGGGACAAAATCCCGTTCCACGGCCCCAAGCATACTACAGAGGCTATGATGTCATAGCAGATTCGGATGGGCCACTGGTTTTGCCTCCTCTACCCACAGGCCACACTTTTGTGGTAACTAGTAGTCTGATGCAAATGCTCACTGCCAGAGGTTTGTTTTCAGGGCTACCTTCTGAGGATCCACATGCCCATATAGCTAAGGTAAGGGCAGTGTGTAAAAGTTGTGTGGGGAGGCCTGATTTGGATCTAGATGTAATAGGGCTCAGAGTGTTTCCTCTCTCACTGACGGGAGAGGCTGCTATTTGGTTCACTGAGCTCCCATACAACTCAATCTTCACTTGGAACCAACTAAGGGATGTCTTCTTAGCACGCTACTATCCGGTCTCCAAGAAACTAAACCACAAAGACAGAGTGAATAACTTTGTGGCACTACCAGGAGAGTCAGTTAGTAGTTCTTGGGATAGATTCACCTCATTCTTGAGAAGTGTTCCAAATCACCGTATAGATGATGAGTCACTGAAGGAACACTTCTATCGGGGACAGGATGATAACAAAAAAGCGGTGTTGGACACTATAGCAGGTGGATCTTATGGAGAATGCCCTTATGCTGAAATCGCCAAAAAATTAGAGAAAATCTCCCGGAATAACAAAGCTTGGAGTAATAGGAAGTCTGATACGGGGAGAAACACCTTTGCAGTGCAGTCCACTCACAACCCAACCACAGATGAGATTCGTGAAGAAATGGCTCAAATGAGAACTGAGCTTGGGTTGGTCCTAAAACATGTCACTGGGGTGCAGAAAAGATTAATGCAGTCAACTACTTGTCGAAACAACCGCCACAAAACGATGAGTGTTATTATGAGGAGGATTCTTATGCAGTAAATGAACAAATGGGGGGTTTCCGACCAAGTGCCCAAGGCTCTAATCAGGAGAATTGGCGCCAAGGTCAAGGGAACCAAGGTCGGAACTATGGTAACTACAATCGTGAGGGTCATTATGTCCGAGATGGAAACTACAATCGCGACAACAACTTCAACAGGTGTAACTATGGTAATAGAAACGACAGGAATGGACCCTATGTTCCTCCTCAAAATCGTGAAGTTAGTCATAGGGATGGTGGTGGTAGTATGTCGCGAGTTGAGGATATGTTGCATAAAATGATGAGGAGGTTCGATGCTAGTGATGAGCACAATAAAGAGTTGAGAAATGATTTAGCGGGTATTGGGCAAAAAGTTGATACCCATGCAATATCGATTAAGCAACTTGAGTTACAATTGGCCCAATTATCTGCAACTGTGAACACACGGCAACCGGGCACTCTTCCTAGCAACACTGTCCAAAATCCGAAAAATGATGGACATTGTATGGCAATTACTACTCGCGGTGGCAAGCAAACCATTGACCAACCTATGCCATCTGATGAGAAAAAGGTGACAAAATAATCTGACAAAGTGGTAGAAGTTGATGCTGAATTAGAGGATAACACTGCAAAAGATGCTGAAGTGCCTACAAAGGTAACTCCTATGCCTAGGACACCACCCCCATTCCTCAATGATTATTGAAAAAGACCGAGGATGGCAAATATCGGTGTTTTATAACAATGTTGAAGCAACTTTCTATCAATGTCCCTTTGGTAGAAGCTTTAGAACAAATGCCCGGTTACGCCAAATTTATGAAAGATCTGGTCACAAAGAAAAGATCGGTCACTTTTGAGGATGATGATAGAATGCAGCATTGTAGTGCTATTGCTACAAGATCTCTGGTCCAAAAGAAAGAAGATCCGGGTGCGTTCACTATTCCTTGTACAATCGGGCTATTACATTTTGCGAAAGCATTATGTGATCTGGGGGCAAGCATAAATCTCATGCCCCTCTCGATTTACAAGAAGTTGGGTTTGGGTGACCCAAAGCCCACTGCGATGCGGCTACTGATGGCTGATCGAACAGTAAAACGACCTATAGGGATACTTCACGATGTGCTAGTAAAAGTGGAGTCATTCATATTTCCAGCAGATTTTGTTATTCTTGATTGCGAAGTCGATTTTGAAGTGCCCATTATTCTTGGGAGGCCATTCCTTGCTACGGGAAGAGCCTTAGTAGACATGGAAAAGGGGCAGATGAAATTTCGGTTGAACAATGAGGAAGTGACCTTTAATGTTTGTAGGTCCATGAGGCAGAGTGGTGAGCTCCAATCGGTATCTGCTATATCCTACAACATGGGTGAGACATCTGAGACACAAATAGAAGAACGTCTAGGTGTAGAAGCATTAGCGGCAGTGATAATGAATTTTGATAGCGATTGCATTGAAGAGTATGAGTCATTAGTCGCGGCTCTTGATCGAGGTGATGTTCGGTTTAAACCGAAGAAATATGAGCTAGATATGAAAAATCGCGAGTCCCCACCCGCGAAACCATCGATAGAGGAGGCTCCAAAAGTTGAATTAAAAGCTCTCCCACCTCATCTTAAGTATGAATTCTTAGGAAATGGTGACACTTTACCGGTAATCGTTGCATCAGACTTGGATGAACAACAGGTTCAGAGTTTGGTGAAGGTACTAAAAAGGTTCAAAAGAGCCATTGGGTGGACCATTGCGGACATTATTGGGATCCCTCCTGGTATTTGCTCTCATAAAATCCAACTCATGCCTGATCATAAGCCGAGTATTGAGCACCAGAGACGCTTGAATCCTCCTATGCAAGAGGTTGTGAAGAAGGAAATTATCAAGTGGTTGGATGCTGGAGTAATCTATCCAATCGCCGATAGTAGTTGGGTATGCCCGGTTCAGTGTGTACCTAAGAAAGGGGGAATGACTGTGGTCCCCAACGAAAAGAATGAACTTGTTCCAATGAGACCGGTTACTGGATGGAGGGTGTGTATGGATTATCGTAAACTGAACTCATGGACTGAAAAAGACCATTTTCCCATGCCCTTCATGGATCAGATGTTGGATAGACTTGCCGGAAAAGGGTGGTATTGTTTTCTTGATGGGTATTCGGGGTATAATCAGATTTCTATTGCACCAGAAGATCAAGAGAAAACCACTTTCACTTGTCCATATGGGACTTTTGCGTTCAGAAGAATGCCATTTGGGTTGTGCAATGCACCCGCAACCTTTCAGAGATGTATGATGTCAATATTTTCTGACATGGTGGAGGATACTATAGAGGTTTTTATGGATGATTTTTCTGTGGTTGGTGATTCATTCGAGCGGTGCTTAAACAATTTATCTGAGGTTCTTAAGAGATGTGAAGACTGCAATTTGGTACTAAACTGGGAAAAGTGTCATTTCATGGTAAAAGAGGGTATTGTGTTGGGTCATCGCATTTCAGAAAAGGGCATAGAGGTTGATCGAGCTAAAGTTGAGGTAATAGAGAGACTGCCCCCACCAATCTCTGTGAAAGGTGTGAGAAGCTTTCTTGGGCATGCAGGTTTTTACAGAAGATTCATCAAAGACTTTTCAAAGATTGCACACCCATTGTGCAAACTGCTGGAGAAAGATTGTAAATATTGTTTTGATGAATCTTGTCTTAAGGCATTCGGTGAACTAAAAGAAAAATTGGTATCTGCGCCTATCATTATTTCCCCGGATTGGAGCAGTCCATTTGAGGTAATGTGCGATGCTAGTGGGGTAGCTCTTGGTGTAGTACTGGGACAGAGGAAAAACAAAATCCTTCACCCCATTTACTATGCTAGTAAAGCCCTAAATGAAGCTCAGAAGAACTACACAGTGACTGAGCAAGAACTCCTAGCAGTAGTGTTTGCTTTTGAGAAATTTCGCTCCTATTTGCTAGGTACTAGAGTTATAGTGCATACTGACCATTCAGCATTGAGATATTTGATGGCGAAAAAGGATGCGAAACCAAGGTTGATTCGTTGGGTATTACTGCTGCAAGAATTTGACTTTGAAGTGCTGGATAGAAAAGGGACTGAAAATCAAGTTGCTGATCATTTGTCTCGTCTAGAGGATGAAGCTATGAGAGAGTTAGGGGATAAGACTGACATTGATGATACTTTCCCCGATGAACATGTATTGGCTGCTTCACAAGACTTGATTCCATGGTTCGCAGATTTTGCGAACTATCTGGCTAGTGATATTGTTCCATCAGACTTGTCCTTTCATCAAAGGAAAAAGTTCATGTACGATGTGAAGAAGTTCTTTTGGGATGAACCATACTTGTATAGGAGTTGTGCCGACGGGCTTATTCGGCGTTGTGTGCCAGAATGTGAAATGTTGAGTGTATTGGAGGCATGCCATTCTTCACCTGTTGGCGGACATCACAGTGGTATCCGAACCGCTCACAAGATATTGCAATGTGGTTACTATTGGCCAACTCTTCATCAAGATGCTCATGGGTTTGCTAAAGCATGTGACAAATGTCAACGTGATGGTGGTATTTCAAGAAAGCAAGAGCTCCCTCTAAACCCCATTCTTGTGATTGAGTTATTTGATGTGTGGGGTATTGACTTTATGGGCCCTTTCGTGAGTTCTCATGGGATGAAGTACATTCTAGTAGCAGTTGATTATGTATCTAAATGGGTCGAAGCCATAGCACTCGCAAACAATGAAGGGAAGAGTGTCACTGCATTTTTGAAAAAGAATATATTCTCTCGTTTTGGCACCCCAAGGGCTATTATTAGTGATGGGGGCTCCCACTTCTGCAACAGATTATTCAAAGGGTTATTGGAGAAATATGGGGTTCGCCATAATGTGGCCACTCCTTACCACCCTCAAACTAGTGGGCAAGTTGAAGTGTCGAATCGAGAGATCAAACAGATTTTGTCCAAAACAGTGAACGCTAGTAGAACGGATTGGTCAAGGAGGCTTGATGATGCTCTTTGGGCCTACCGGACAGCATATAAGACTCCCATTGGTATGTCTCCATACCAACTTGTATATGGGAAAGCTTGTCATCTACCGGTTGAGTTAGAGCATAAAGCCATGTGGGCTATGAAGAAGTTAAAAATGGATTGGAGCGAAGCTGCAGAGCACCGGTTAAATGGGTTGAATGAACTTGATGAATTTCGCCTGAAAGCCTATGAAAGCTCAGCCCTATACAAAGAAAAAATGAAGAAGTACCATGACAACAAAATTGAAAAACGAGAGTTTATGGTTGGGGATTTGGTGCTTTTATTCAATTCCAGATTGCGCGTGTTTCCAGGCAAACTCAAGTCCAAATGGACTGGTCCTTACACGGTTACTCAACTATTCCCTCATGGAGCAGTTGAGTTGGAAACCAAGGAGGGTGTGCGTTTCAAGGTGAATGGACAGCGCATAAAAATCTATCTCGGGCATGCTGAAACAGCGAATGAAGTGATCGAGGCGTACCATCTTGATGAAGTCTGAGTAATCAAGTGTCCCCAGTCGTGCCGCGACATTAAATCAGGCGCTTGTTGGGAGGCAACCCAATACTTATCGTCTTTTTAATAATGGTAGCATTTTTTCTATTAATGGGTTTTAAATTTGCAGGCACATCACCAGGAAATTCTGCAGAAAAAATTACTCTGCAGCAGTCACTGACGAACACATCGACGGACCGTTGTGCCTGTGACGGACCGTCGTATGCATCCGTCGTACCAGGTACGTTTTTATGCTATTTTGAAATTAGGGCACACACGACGGAACCAATGACGGGGTCGTCACAACTGCGACGGACCGTCGTCGGTGAACCGTTGCGTTATTAATGAATTATACCCGACCCGACCCGGCTGGACCCTTTTTCAATATCTGACCGTTTAAACGCCCCACCCCTACATATTTCACCCCATTACTTTCTTATTTCTCCCATTACTCTCTCTTTTAAACTTCCCCATTCCCTCCCACTGATCATTGCCCTCTCACAATTCTCCAAAGCCCTAAAGTGTTATCTACTAGTGGAAACTGTTGCTGTGAGTGTCTACCTTGCCACCGAGTACTTTTGCATCTGTTTTTCTCCATTTCTACGATATGTGTCTCTAATTTTGTTACTAGTTAGTATTAAGCTTAGTTCCTCATAGTATTTTGTTTACTTTATACGATTCTGCCTGACCTAGGTTACAAATCTTCCAAATTACGATGTTTACCACCCTAGACATAGGTGCTTTTGCATTGTTAGTTTCCTAGGTAGTTGGGTTAGACACATGTAGGTCCAAAACACAACAAGGTTTATGTGGGTTCATCGGGGTTGCTTAGGGTACCTTTAGTTCTGTCACTGTCATTTAGAACGAGACCCCGATGACGGACCATCGTAGCCACGACGGACCGTCGTAGGGTCCGTTGCACAGGCCCTAGCACCCCTGTCCTACCGAACACATGTGACGGATCGTCGTCCTCGCGACGGTCCATCCTGCACAACCGTCATGCTAGACAGAGACCCTGTTTCTAAGGGTCTCTCATTTTTTCCCAAGTGTTCCCCAACGGACACATGTGACGGGCCGTTGTCTTCACAATGGTCCGTCCTGCACAACTGTTCTGGTTGTCGGAGACCCTGTTTCTAAGGGTCTCTCATTTTTTTTCCAAGTGTCCTTCCACGGAAACATGTGACGGACCGTTGTGCCCACGACGGTCCGTCCTGCATGACCGTCATAACGGTCAGAGACCCCTCTCCTAATGGTCTCCATATTTTTTCCCAAGTGTCCTACGACGGACATCTATAACGGACCGTCGTAACTGTGACGGTCCGTCCTTCACACACCGTCATGCTAGTCAGAGACTCTTCTTCAGGGTTCTCTATTTATACAGAGTCCAAGTACAACACGACGGACCTCACGACGGTCCGTCATAGTCACGACGAGCCGTCACCAGGCCCGTCGTGTGTCACTGTTTCTACAGCAATTACATATTATTTTCACTGTTTTATTTTTATGGGTTCGCTTGTCTTGTTTGCCACTACTCGTACTAATAGTGATCCTTTGCAGGTACTATCTACTATGGCACCCAAGCAAGACCGAACCTACGCACGCGGGCGATCAAAGTCTGTTGCCCCATGTGCACGCTTGATCATCGGCTCTGATGATGAGCGGGACCCTGAGTATGTGCCCCCACGCACTTCCACACCTTCCCGTGCTGCACGTGCTCCCAGAGCCACACCCAAGACGGTGGCGTCCGGTGTAGTCACTGCCTCCCAGTCTGATGAGGAGCGCACACTGACCGGCACACCCTGTGGGTCAACCACAAATGAGGAAGGAGCGTCTGGCTCCTTAGGAGTATCATGGTCCGAGGAAGCTTCTGGCTCTGC
>NC_028641.1:31487101-31489698 GCF_001406875.1 Solanum pennellii | reverse complement strand
ACGTAAACCCTAGTTACTTTGATTAATTGATTAAAATCCAACATTCAAAGCTGTTAAGTGTCTCTTTCAATTGCGTTATTTATTTTCACTCATTTAGAATTAGAAACCCCCCTTTTTATTGTTATTTACTTTCCAAGGAAGTCATTGACCAAACAATAGTAATAACAAGTTGAAGTTAAGTCTAGACTATTTTCCTCGTGGGAAAGATCCCAACCTCACTAGTTGGGTTATTTACTTGACACGACCGCTTTACTTTTTATTTGAGAAGTAAGTTTGAGCGTATCAATTCACCGCACAATATGGGAGTCTTTTAGAAAGGTTTGGGTTTGAAGGTAAATTTGAGTTTTGCTTTTCATCCCCAGTCTGATGGTCAAGTAGCGCGCATAATTAATACTTTAGAGGATATGTTGAGTGCATGTCCGATTTATTTCAAGGGTTATTGGGATGATCACTTACCTCTAATTGAGCTTGCTTACAACAACAATTATCAATCTAGCATCCAAATGAATCCTTATGAGGCTCTTTATTGGAGAAGATTTAGATCTCCTATTGGATGGTTTGAAGTTAACAAAACATGGTTAATAGGACCAAACTTGGTTAATCAAGATATGGAGAAAGTTGAAATCATTCAAGATAGGTTGAAAACAACGCAAAGTCATCATAAATGCTATATCGATGTGAGGAAAAAAGACTTGGTGTTTGAAGTTGAAGATATTCACTCAGTTCAATAAGATATAAGAGCAAGTAAAAAGTCATCTATAAAAAACTAAACAAATAATGTCTAATTTTTTTTTTAAAAAAAAAAGTTGTAATTCCAATATATATTTGCATCAAATCACTAATTACCACGCATGATCAATTAGTGTAGACTCAACCTTTAATTTTTTACTTTAAATGAAGCTGTTAAAAATCAATATGAATACCATATTGAAATAAATATTTTCTTATGGTTTGGACATGAGATGTGAAATCATGATTTGATATCAAAATATTATATGGTGTCGCATCGTTAAATCACATTTCTCCAAATATATTTTTATAAGAAAATGTTTTGTGATTAGAAATTCATATTGTATATTTCTCTCTTTCTCGTTTTATACAATTCGATTCAATTGTATATTCCCTGCCCAAGTCTCTTTTGCCTTACTCTCTTTCGCATTTTATAAAATTCAAATCATAAATAATCACTCTATACACTTATAATTAAACACTTCGCTTTATACAATTCTCTGCCCAAATCTCTTTCTTTTTCTCGTTTTATACAATTCGCTTCAATTGTACATGTATAGCGAATTATACATTTATATGTTTGCTACGGAGTGCAATTATGCAAACTTTGCTATAGTATACAAATATCAATTTTATGTTTGCTATATGTGTAATGACCTGTTTAGTCGTTTTGAGCAGTAGAGTTTATTTCTGGTAATAACTGTCTGAGTCGACGGATTCCACGATGGACCGTCATGGGCACGACGGATCGTCGAGGGGGTCTCGTTCCAAAACACTTAGATTCTGAAAATTTGAGTACTGAGATCGACTCTCTGAACTTCACGACGGAATGGCAGGACGGACCGTCGTTGGCACGACGGACCGTCACAAATCTTTCCACAGAATTAACTCTCTGAACTTTGTGACGGACATGCAGTACGGACCGTCACAGTCTTGACGGACCGTCACAGACTGCGTAACCCTGACTGGGTCGGATTTATGTTAAAAGTTTTTAAGGGGCGTTTTGGACTATTCATGCTTATAGTTATAAAATTAGTGGATTAATGTTAATAATTCAATTACTTGGGGGTTAAAGGAGATAACCTTGAAATAAAAAGTGGGTTATTTCAATCATCTTTTATACTTAATTATATGACAATTAGGGTAAAAGAAAAAGGGTTTGAATAAGAAAAATAGAAAGAACAGAGAGAGAAAGAAGAGTGAACGAACGAGTGAGAGAAGAGAGAACGAAGAGACAGTAAGGATTTGGAGAAGTAGATTGATCGATCACGATTCTTCGGTGGAGGTAGGTTATGGATTATGCTATTTCATAGTAAACTCTTAATAGCGAATGATATGTATTGGTAGTATGTAAAGTCTTCTATATGCTTAATTGTATGCTTGCATGATATGATTATGTAATTGTAGTGGGTTGGAAAGATGAGGCTGTGAATCTTAAACCTTAAATCCACTTTGTTAATGATGATGCCTTGGTATAAAAGAAGGCTTGATGAACTAAAAGATTGAGGGTAATGGATCGGGTGTCACGAACCGACACGTAGTAGTAGGGGATCGGAGTGTCACGTTCCCACACCAGGATAGTAATGGATCGGGTGTCACGTTCCGACACATGGATAGTAGAGGATCGGAGTGTCACGTTCCGACACCAGGATAGTAGAGGATCGGAGTGTCACGTTCCGACACCAGGATAGTAGGGGATCGGAGTGTCACGTTCCGACACCAGGATAGTAGAGGATCGGAGTGTCACGTTCCGACACCAGGATAGTAGGGGATCGGAGTGTCACGTTCCGACACCAGGATAGTAGAGGATCGGAGTGTCACGTTCCGACACCAGGATAGTAGGGGATTAGAGTGTCACGTTCAGACAC
>NC_028641.1:31482770-31486899 GCF_001406875.1 Solanum pennellii | reverse complement strand
GTTGGTTTTATGTATTATTCGATATATATTGCTTTCTATTTTGAGTTGGCCGATGATACCTACTCAGTACTTATGCCTTGTACTGACCCCTACTTGTAATTTTCTTCTTTGTTATTTGTGGAGTGCAGCAAACGTGCCATCGACTTCAACTCGTTCTCAACTCTAGCCAATCTTCATCACGTCAGATTTCAGGGTGAGCTATTGTTCCTAGCTCGGACTGGATTCTCTCTCATTTACGTCTTGATGCCTTGAAGTTCTGGCATGGACTAGCCGTTCATTTATTTTAGCTTCTTAGATACTCTTAGATTTAGTAATTTGAGGATAGATGTTCTTGTGGTGATGACTTCCAGATTTTGGGAATGATAAGTATTAAATTTTAGAAGTTATTTATTGGTTATATTAATGAGTTTTAAGTCTTCCGCATTATATTCTGTTTATTATGGTTGAAATATTGGTAAGAAATTGGGATTAGATTGGTTGGTTCGCTCACATAGGAGAATAAATGTGGGTGCCACTCGCGGCTCGTTTTGGGTCGTGACAAACTTGGTATCAGAGCATTAGGTTCGTTGGTCTCATCACACAAGAACGAGTCTAGTAGAGTCTTAAGGAACGGTAGGGGGACGCCTTTACTTTTCTTTGAGAGGCTATAGGACTTTAGGAAAATTCCATTCTTTCTTTCTTTCGTGCTATTACTTGGATCCAATTGGTATCTAGGTGATACAAATTGGTATCTGACCATCTTCACTCTATTTCGCAGATGGTTAGAACTAGAGCAACAACTGCGCCAACACCAACACCGGCAAGACAAGATGCGTCTGAGCCAGCCACTGGGGCTGTAGCTCGAAGAGGAGTAGTGGCAAGAGGCCGTGGTAGAGGTCGCGGGAGGACGTCCTCTAGAGGAAGAGGACAAGCACCTGGCCCAGCTAGTACTAGGGCGGTGACTCCTCCACCGACTGATGAGGTAGAAAGAGAGGGTGAGGAAGGGGAAAATGAACAAGTGCAGAATGAGGAATTACCACCCCAACCTACCCCAGAGATGATTAACCAGGTTCTTGCTTATCTTAGCGGGTTATCTGACCAAGGCCAGACACCTCCGGTGTTTTCTGCACCAGCACCTCAGGTTCCGAGAGTACAACATGCCGCTGCTGTGGCTCCCCGCATGGATGCCTCATTGGAAATAGGCACGTTCCCTCGATTGACTACAGGACCTATAATGACGAGTGATCAACATGAGCTTTTCACTATATTTCTGAAGTTGAAACCTCCAGTTTTCAAGGGTGCTGAATCTGAGGATGCCTATGATTTTTTGGTTATTTGTCATGAGTTGCTACATAAGATGGGCATAGTAGAACGATTTGGTGTTGAGTTTGTGACCTATCAGTTTCAAGGGAACGCCAAAATGTGGTGGCGGTCATATGTTGAGTGCCAACCAGCAGAGGCACCACCTATGACTTGGGGATCATTCTCTAGCTTGTTTATGGAGAAGTATATACCCCGGACTTTGAGGGATNTTAGTGTGGGAGGGTGACTACACTTCCACTCCAGTTCGTATCATCTCCTTTCTTCGTGCTTAGAGAATGGTTAGTAAAGGGTGTTTAGCTTTCTTGGCACACCTCAGGGGATGATACTACCCAAGGACCTTCAATTGAGTCGGTTTTGATAGTCCATGAGTTTCTGGATGANAAGGGTTGAGGTCAGATTTGCAGATTTCATCCTTACAGGTAGCTGCTACAGCAAAATCCTTTCAGGAGGTTACCCAGCCCGACCTATCCAGTCTTCACTGCAGGCTGTAGCAGGGGGTCCATCGCAGACCAGCCAACATTCCTCTGAGTTTGGAGGTTACCCCCAGACTTCGTCATTCCCACAGAGACCTATGCTTGAATCCAGAGAGTGTTATGGATGTGGGGAGACTGGACACATTAGGAGGTATTGTCCAAAACAGAGTTACAGACCCCCAATAGTCAGAGGCAGAGGTGGTCATGGAAGAGGCCGTCATTCTGGAGGACGTGGTGGCCGAGGTAATGGTGTTCACCAAAACGNTTGAGGTCTGGTTATCATCAATTGAAAATACGGGCAACGGATGTGCCAAAGACTGCTTTTCGGACCAGGTATGGCCATTATGAATTCTTGGTAATGTCCTTTGGACTAACGAATGCCCCTGTTGCGTTCATGAGCCTGATGACGGGATTTTTAAGCAATATCTGGATCTCTTTGTTATTGTGTTTATTGACGATATACTAGTATACTCAAAGAGCAGGAAAGAACATGAGGAGCACTTGAGAATTGTGTTGGAAGTATTGAGGGAGAAAAAGGCTTTATGCCAAATTCTCCAAGTGTGAGTTTTGGCTAGATTCTGTGTCCTTCTTGGGGCACGTAGTTTCTAAGGATGGAGTGATGGTGGATCCTTCCAAGATCGAAGCGGTGAAGAATTGGGTAAGACCCACTAATGTTACAGAGGTAAGGAGCTTTGTTGGTTTAGCTAGCTACTACCGTCGATTTGTCAAGGGATTTTCTTCGGTTGCTTCCCAATTGACAAACTTGACTAAGCAGAATGTTCCATTTGTATGGTCGGATGAATGTGAAGAAAGCTTCCAGAATCTCAAGACCTTGTTGACTACTGCACCAATTCTTACCTTGCCAGTGGAAGGCAAGAATTTTATTGTTTATTGTGATGCATCCTATTCTGGGTTGGGTGCAGTGCTAATGCAAGAGAAGAATGTAATTGCTTATGCTTCGAGGCAATTAAAGGTGCATGAACGTAATTATCCGACCCACGATTTGGAGTTGGCTGCGGTAGTGTTTGCATTAAAGCAATGAAGACACTATCTATATGGGGTTAAGTGTGAAGTCTATCCGGATCATCGTAGTTTACAGTATGTCTTTACTCAGAAAGATTTGAATTTAAGACAGAGGAGATGGATGGAACTACTGAAAGACTATGATATCACTATCTTGTATCACCCGGGAAAAGCTAATGTTGCGGCAGATGCCTTAAGTAGAAAGGCAGGGAGCATGGGAAGTCTAGCTCACTTGCAGGTTTGTAGACGCCCATTGGCTAGAGAGGTTCAGACTCTGGCTAATGACTTTATGAGGCTGGAAGTACTAGAGAAGGGAGGATTTTTGGCCTGTGTGGAGGCAAGATCTTCCTTTCTTGACAAGATTAAGGGAAAGCAGTTTACTGATGAGAAGGTGATTCAGATTCGAGATAAGGTGCTGCGAGGAGAGGCTAAAGAAGCAAAAATCGATGAGGAAGGTGTATTGAGGATTAATGGAAGGGTATGTGTGCCTCGTATTGATGATTTGATCCACACTATTCTTACAGAGGCTCATAGTTCAGGATATTCTATACATCCTGGTGCAACCAAGATGTATCGTGACCTAAAGCAACATTTTTGGTGGAGTAGGATGAAGCGTGATATTGTTTATTTTGTCGCCCAATGCCCGAATTGTCAGCAGGTAAAGTATGAACACCAGAGGCCCGGAGGAACACTTCAGAGAATGCCCATTCCCGAATGGAAGTGGGAGAGAATTGCAACGGACTTCGTGGTTAGTCTTCCAAAGACCTTGGGTAAGTTTGATTCTATTTGGGTAATTGTGGACAGATTAACTAAGTCTGCTCACTTCATTCCGGTAAAGGTGACTTGCAATGCAGAGAAGTTAGCCAAACCCTATATCTCAGAGATTGTTCGATTGCATGGAGTTCCACTTTCCATCATATCAGATAGAGGTACGCAATTTACTTCTAAGTTTTGGAGAACATTGCATGCTGAATTAGGTACTAAGTTGGATCTTAGTACTGCCTTCCACCCTCAAACCGATGGTCAGTCTGAGCGAACGATTCAGGTATTGGAGGATATGCTTCGTGCATGTGTGATAGAATTTGGTGGTCATTGGGATAACTTCTTACCCTTAGCAGAGTTCTCATACAATAATAGCTATCACTCAAGTATTGATATGGCCCCATTCGAAGCATTGTATGGAAGGAGATGTAGGTCTCCCATTGGTTGGTTTGATGCATTTGAGGTTAGACCTTGGGGTACTGATCTTTTGAGGGATTCATTAGAGAAAGTGATATCTATTCAAGAAAAGCTTTTAGCAGCTCAGAGTAGGCAGAAGCAATATGCAGATC
>NC_028641.1:31475461-31480532 GCF_001406875.1 Solanum pennellii | reverse complement strand
TTGGTTTTATGTATTATTCGATATATATTGCTTTCTATTTTGAGTTGGCCGATGATACCTACTCAGTACTTGTGCCTTGTACTGACCCCTACTTGTAATTTTCTTCTTTGTTATTTGTGGAGTGCAGCAAACGTGCCATCGACTTCAACTCGTTCTCAACTCTAGCCAGTCTTCATCACGTCAGATTTCAGGGTGAGCTATTGTTCCTAGCTTGGACTGGATTCTCTCTCATTCATGTCTTGATGCCTTGAAGTTCTGGCATGGACTAGCCGTTCATTTACTTTAGCTTCTTAGATACTCTTAGATTTAGTAATTTGAGGATAGATGTTCTTGTGGTGATGACTTCCAGTTTTTGGGAACAATGAGTATTGAGTTTTTAGAAGTTATTTAATCGATTTTCATTAATGAGTTTTAAGCCTTCCGCATTATATTCTGTTTATTACGGTTGAAATATTGGTAAGAAATTGGGATTAGATTGGTTGGTGCGCTCACATAGGAGAATAAATGTGGGTGCCACTCGCGGCTCGTTTTGGGTCGTGACAATATGTGAAAGTTGTCCTTAAATAAAATGAAAATTAGGTTTGAATTTAAAAGTTATACTTTCTTTGGAGAAGTTAGTCTCAAATCTCATGTCCAAATATTAATTTGAAATTAAGATATCGTAGCTTATGTCCAAATAAAGATTAGAATAAAAACGTTGTGTGAGAAAGATAATTTCACCTCTATTTTGACTACTAAATTAGAAGATATATAGTAGACATAGGGGATTATGTCTTCTAAGAAGTGAATTTTGGACATGTGATTTCATATCGCAATTTGAAATCATGAGATGAATCAACGTTTATACATGCAGTTTCACGTTGATTTCATAATATGAAATCTCAAATTTTCCAAAAATGACGATTGAGAAATCTTCAAATTCAAAAATTGTCCAAGAAGTTAAAATTTTATGAGAACAACCCAAATTTTTATCTACTAACCATATATTTCATATGTATATAAAAAATATATAATCCATATCATTACTTTTAAAACCATTTATATCTTATACAACAATTATTTTTATCAACATAAAATATATTATTACTTTAAATCTATTCCTACTCTACCATTTATATTAACCAAATTCGTTATGTTTTATCAACTTTGTTACAAAAAAAAAATTGAACCACAAATGACTCAAAGTAACAATGTTAGTTCATATTCTGGGTCATATAATTGAAAAATGCAAGTTCAATGTGAGAAGATTATTCGTGGTATGTAGGATAATTATATTAAATACTAGACACTACAACTTATATTTACTTTTTCTTTTATTGAAATAAAGTTTGGCCAAAAAATGTTCAAATATTTTAGAATAGCTTTGTGATAGTATGTTATGTGATTTTATAAACTTCTTCTAATTTGATAAGATTGTATAAAGAAGTGAGACAATTTTAATAGTTTTACAAGTTATAGGATCTTATTATGAAAAAACAAGCAACATAAAATGTCCAAACAAAACTTCAACTTTATAGCATAGTATCAAATCATGATTTCATATCGCATGACCAAATGGACGCTGAATATATATATATATATATATATATATAAACTTTATTAAATAATTCTAATATGTATATATCTTTTCAAACGTTTTTTACAGATATTATTAATGCAAAATTACTAAAATAAATTCACTTCTACTATAGATAATATCATGATTAGATTTGTTTCAACCATGAAATTAAAGAAGTTTATTACACATATTATTTAATAGAGTCTCTGAACGCAAAATAAAAAAGCAAAACAAAATTTTCTTTCTTAAGTCTTTAGCAAAAATAAAAAAAATCAAACAATGGAAAACATGTCAAGCTAAAATCTAAGTGATGATATGACGATAAATTATGGTATATGCCTAAAAATTCATGCTTCTGACATTGGGGACTATTCGGTAGATGGATGTCGTGAATTTGTGAAGAAGGGTGATGATGGAACTAAACAAGCATATATTTGTGCTAATTGTGGATGTTTAAGGAGTTTTCATCGGATGAATAGTCAATCATTGTATCGCGTTGAAATACTTCGATCTCGCTTCTTTCACCCACATGGTGGTGGAAATGCACCAATTTATTTCTCATCCTTTCATGTCTCGATTTGTGCCATTTCAGTACATCAGAAGACCCGTGCTCTACAATTATCCCTGACCTGATAAAATCTTCCGTCCATGAGAAATTTCTTGGTGACCTTTGTTGGTGTTATTAATAAGGATGAACACTTGCTATGAAGCAATCTTTATTTTATTAGCATAAAGTCATGTTAATTAATCTCTAGTATGTTTTTTTTACATTAGTAAAGAAAAGAAAAAATTAATGTTCAATTTCTAAAGTTTGTTATTTTAATGAATTGTGTGAGCCTTATTTTCATCTAGTTATCTACTTACTTGATGAGTAAAACTGTGACTTGCTTGATTAATTATTTTATGCAATATTACGACGAAGGAAAAAGGGTAAATGTGCATGTTGACTATGCAATGAATATATCATAATGTTTTGTATCTTTGTCTTCTATTCATTAAATTTTTATGCTTTTCGCAGAAAAAATCTTATATTTAATAACTTTTATTTTGAAAAAAAATTGTATTTCTTTTCACATTAAAAGCATGTTTTTGTTTCTTCATTTAAAAAAATGATAATAAAATAGTATGTTTATTTTTCTATCAACTTAATTAGATTTTTATTTCAAAACAAAAAAATTACTAACAACTTTTAAAAAATAATTTAATGCCAATTAAATTAAATACTAAAAAACTTTATAGGTGTGAATTGCCAATTTCTTTTTACAACATTCATTAATTCATTAATGAAAAAATCACATACTTAATGTTTTTCAGAACATAAATTACAATACATAAATAAAGTTATCTTTTATTTAAAAATTTAGTTTTTAATTTATAAAACCTAAGAATTTATATGTAGATTTTTTTAACTAAAGGATGAGTATTTTATTTGGATTGATATATCACATCTTCCACCATGTTAAATTAAGATTAAAATTTTGTCACTATATTTTAAAAGATGTACATCACCTATTACATTTAATTTTTTTTTTGTTCTATGTTCTAATATGTTAAAGTTTTTCATGCTATTAGATTCACAAATAATGACAAAGGAGTAGTCAAATGTATTTTTAGTTATTTTATTTTCAAGCTTAGTTTAGTAAAAAATTAGTTTTCTTGTAGCAGTACCTAATAGTACGATTAAATAAATATAAAACTATGTTTTCTTTAATAATTGGGAAAATACACAAGTAACCCCTTAGACTATAACCGAAATTTCACTTTAACTAAACTAAGATCCCATTATCCCCGAAATTTTTTGATAATTTTGTGTACCTTCTCGCTTATGTGGCATCCAAATATCTCCCACGCGCCTCAATTGTGTGGAGTCGCAGAGTGTGCCACGTAAGACAAAAGGTGTATAAAATTCCAAAAAGAAAAGTTTATGGGGGTGGGGGTGGGGTGGGGGGATAATAGATCCTTATTTTAGTTAAGGTGTGTCTCTTGATTTTCTGTCATAGTCTAGGGGTACTCATGTCTTATCCCTTAATAATTTAAATTTTTAATAAGATATTCACTTAGTTCAATACGGTATTAGAGCAAGCAAAAGCTCATCTATAAAATATAAGTAAATTATGCCTAAATTAAAAAAATTAACTTGTAAATCCAATATATGCTTGCATAAAATCACTAAATATAATAACCATGCATGATCAATTAGTGTAGACTCAACCTCTAAATTGTTGCTTTATGTATTATGCCTTAAAAATAAATGTGTCACAATCCAAACAATAGCTCTGAAATAAACCTTTAACGTCAAAATCCACCCAAAGTAAAAAGGCACCAAAAATTCCATAAAATCAATCAAAAAACAACACTATCCACCTGCATAAAAATTAAAATATTTAGTGTAGCGACATGAAAATATCATAGTGGTAAATCTCCAACTAAAGATATTCTATTCAGCCTAAAATAGAGATAGTTGTTTGTGTGATGGCAACTACACATGTGATCATCTTGTGTAAAAATCAGACATTCACCAAGTATTGTTTTCGTCGGTGCTCTATCTTACTAATCATGAATAATGTGCCATTTATAATTCATAAGTAATTTCAGAGTATATTCGTGCGCTTGAAACAAAAACAAATATAAAGATTAAGTTCATGCTAGTCACAAAGTGTATTATACTATTTTCTTCAATCAATAAAATAAAGATAATTATATCGAACAATTTGTTATACACAACCACGATATAAAATCAGGTCTTATATTTCGCTACGAGAAAAAATAACCATACAAGCTCTCAGTGATTGTCTTTTAGTATAATAGAATAAAACACCTACCTAGACTTATGTGTAATTGAGATAAAAGTTCACTTTCATGTGTTCCCTTTTAATGTAGTTATAAAGATCAAACACAAACATTATTGTTTCCCCTGCTACTCCACCAAAAAATTCCAATCAAAACTGAAATTTGTTGAAAAATACTAACACTTGTAGCTCCATAAGTTACTTCACATACCTCCCTGATCAGCATCCCTACAATGACACATCCCTTCCCAACTTCTAGTCAGTGCATACTTCTCTAACTCATTAAGCGTTATCGAGTGAGACCATCAATTTTTCTATTGCAGTCACGACATTAAAAGTATGACATGAATCTGTTATGTATGTAGTCAATTAATCTTAGATTCGTCAACTTCTTCGAATATGCTAATCATCATAAAAATAGAAGTTTTATCTGGAAGGTCATTTAAAGGAAAGGGGATAACTCAATTATGAATGATTTAGACATGAGCAAGACTTGGGGTGTGTTTAGTAGGAAGGAAAATATTTTCCTGGAAAACAATTATATATTTGACTTATTTCTCATATTAAGTTTGTAAGCATAAATTATTTTCCAGAAAAATATTTTAGTGTTTGGTTTTAGAATTAAATAACTTTTTGAGAAATATCCTTTTATTTTTTACTAGAGTAAAAAATAATTTTTGAAGTTGATTTTTTTTTTTAAAAAAAAAACAAACTAAAAATTTGT
>NC_028641.1:31469708-31471220 GCF_001406875.1 Solanum pennellii | reverse complement strand
GTCCAAAGGACATTACCAAGAATTCATAATGTCCATACCTGGTTCGAAAAGCAGTCATTGGCACATCCGTTGCCCGTATTTTCAATTGATGATAACCAGACCTCATATCGATTTTTGAGAAGGTACAAGCACCTTATAACTGATCGAACAAATCATCAATGCGAGGAAGAGGATACTTGTTCTTAACAGTTACTTTATTCAGTTGCCTGTAGTCTATGCACATCCAAAAACTCCCATCTTTCTTCTTCACAAATAAAACCAGAGCACCCCAAGGGGATGCACTTGGTCTAATAAAGTCTTTTCCTAACAATTCTTGAAATTGGGCCTTTAACTCCCATAACTCTGCTGGAGCCATTCTATAAGGGGGTATGGAAATGGGACGAGTACCCGGTTCCAAATCAATGCAAAAGTCAATATCTCTATCCGGTGGCATACCAGGAAGGTCTGCCGGGAACACATCCAGAAACTCACGGACCACCAAAACCGACTCAATCGAATGTACTTGGGTAGTATCATCCCTAAGGTGTGCCAAGAACGCTAAACACCCTTTACTAACCATTTTCTTAGCACGGAGAAAGGAGATGATGCGAACTCGAGTGGAAGTGTAGTTACCCTCCCACACTAACGGATCTGTCCCAGGCTTGGCCAACGTTACAGTTTTTGCATTACAATCTAAGATTGCAAAATTTAGAGAAAGCCAAGTCATACCCATAATTACATCGAAGTCAACCATTTCTAGGATAACCAAGTCTACATGAGTATTGCTCCCCACAAAAGTTACGAGACAAGACCTATACACCTTTTCAACTATCACAGACTCACCCACCGGAGTAGAAACACGAATAGGCATGTCAAGCAATTCACAATGTAATTTAAGACCAGTAGCAAATGAGGAAGATACATATGAAAATGTGGAGCCAGTGTCAAATAATACAGAAGCCATGCAATCACAAACCAAAAGATTACATGTGATGACAGCATCGGATGTCTCCGCTTCTNATCTAATGTCTCCGCTTCAGACCGCCCAGGGAAAGCGTAACAATGGGCCCTATCACCTGTCTGCTTGTTGCCCCTACCATGGGGTGTTGTACTAGCTCCAATTTGTCCGTCACCTCGGCCGTTTTGGTGACCACCATTACCCCGGCGACCACGTCCTCCAGAATAACGGCTTCTACCATGACCACCTCTACCTCTAGCTATCGGGGGTCTATAACTCTGTTTTGGACAATTCCTCCTAATATGTCCAGTCTCCCCACATCCATTACATTATCTGGAGTCTAGCATAGGTCTCTGTGAGAATGACGAGGTCTGGGAATAACCTCCAAACTCGGAGAAATGTTGACCGGTCTGAGGTGGACCCTCAACTACAGTCTGTAGTGAAGACTGAATTGGTCGGACTGAGTAACCTCCTGAACCCTGTCCTCTAGAGTAAGAACCCTTAAACTCACCTCCCTTTTGAAACCCTTTAGATGTCGATGCCATGGTGAAGTCGTCTGGCTTCACTCCCTCTAC
>NC_028641.1:31442427-31465479 GCF_001406875.1 Solanum pennellii | reverse complement strand
TGGGGGTGGGTGGGTAGGGGCTGGTAGGGTTAAGTTGGCGGCTGGTAGAGAGGGTTGGGTAGGGGAGGTTGGAAGAAAGTTTTGCAAAATGTTTTCCTTAACTTTTTAAGGGAAGTCATTTTCCTTAAATTTTAGGAAAATGAGTTTATTTGGAAAACATTTGACCCAACCAAACATGAGAAATTTGGAAAACATTTCCTTCATACCAAACACACTCTTGTTGATTAACATATTTTCAATATTCGCATCTTCAATGTACATTATTTAGTTTACAATTGTTTTTCCATATTTAAGGGCCATGCAAATTAATCATCTCGACATGCATATTCGATACAATTCTAGTTTGAGTAATGTAGTAGCCCAAGATACAAACTTAAAAAAACCAATTGACAAAAGAGAGGGCCTTTTTAAGAATCCCACCTGTAAGGCAAGAATATAATTTGTGTTATATGTTCACTCCAACAAAATTATATTGAACTTACATGATGTAATAATATCTCAAGTATCAACTTATACCTTTAGGGTCATAAGATAAGAAAACCAATCTCGAGATAAGGTTTATGATTAACTTCATTTCATGTTTGGTACGAGACATACACTATACCATGAATATATTATCCCACCATTTGTGCCAAACGATCAATGCACTTACGTATTGTATGATATAAGGAGCAGAAAGAGTCTTAAACTAAGAAAACAATTCTTACACCCGTATTTTTGTTAAAATGAACAACTTGGACTTCTCTCTTTCTCAAAATATGCACTTTCATTTACAAAAACTTTCAAGCATTTAAAATGATTAGAAATAACACAAACATTTTGCACAAAAACAAAACATTGAATTACCATTTTCTTTAGAGGAACATATGGTTTAAGTCTAACCTTTTCATAACCATTTCTGTTGTTCTTTCTACCCCTGCTCCCTCTGACCCATGTTTACTCGGAAGACCATTTCTCTTGATTTTTCTACCCTGCTCCCTCTATCCCTTGTTTACTTAAAAGAGCGAATGACATACTAAGAAACTTCATTGCTGAAAATGTAGAACAAAAAGTAACTTGAACAAAAAAAAAGATCATGGGATAGTCATTCAAAGAGTCGACCACTTGTTAGAACCAATAGATTAAAATAGACCTTGGACTACGAAAATCATGTAAACATCAAGTGTATGTATAATGGAGGAATTTCAAAAGTAAATAAAAAAATATCAACCTAACAATATAGTTTTTTTTTAAAAAAAAAAGAAATGACCATAGATATTCAATAAAGGAGTATGTTGGAAGTTTAAACTCGAACAACATAGTTATATTGCACTCTACTGGCAATGATAAAAGGAAAATATAATCAATGTAAAGCTTTTTAAGATTCAAATTTAAACTTTCAATCATATTGATGCTTACCAGCAGGATATCGAGCATGTTGATAGTCATAATGTATGACTATCCTTCTACTTTAGAAAAGTGAATTAATTAATAAAACTAATAAATATTAATTCAAAAGAAGCAATATTTAATTTTATTCTCCAATCTAATAATAAGTGTACAATTTACTATGTTGTTAAATGGAAGGAGGCAATAACATAGGTGGACTATCATCATTTGAAATAGATGTAATTGAAATAAGGGAAAAGGGTCTGATATACCCCTCAACTTTGTCATTTGGAGCTTATTTACCCCTCGTTATAAAAGTGGCTCATATATGCCCTTACCGTTATACAAACGGCTCACATATACCCCTGCCGTTATAAAATGGCTCACATTTACCCTTTATTTAACGGAAGTTAAAAAATTAATTTTAAATTTATATTTATTACTTCTATTTTTTCTAAAAAAATTATTTAGGGATATATATGATTCTTCTATCAAAGTTCAAGGTATATTTTAATTTTTTTCATACATAAATTATTTTTTGACTTCTTTTATTATAATTATTTGAGTTTCTTATGCTTATTTTGTTTTTTTCTTTCATTCCTTAGTGTAAAGAAAAAAAATAAACTATTTTTTTTACCGTGTATTGTAATTTTATTTCGTATTCGAAGAAAAAATTTGGTCATCTACAATAAGTTTTACAAGAATATTAGTGAAACATAAATAAATTTGATTATCAAAATAATAATTACAAATTAGTCATTGAAACAAAAAAAAGTCAAAAAAATATGTTTGACGATGATTAAATTTACTCATATGGGATTATATTTATTAGAAAAAAATAATAAAAATTTAGATTAAATTTTTATTTCATTTCCGTTAGAGGAAAAGGGTATATGTGAGCCATTTGTTTACAAATAAGGATATATATGAACCACTTTCATAACAAAGGGTATATCAGCTCTAAATGATAAAGTTAAGGGGTATATCAGACCCTTCTCCCTTGAAATAATTAACAAATATTACCCATGAACTGAAAAGTATGTTGAGAGATAATGATTTCATAAATTTCTCCTTCGATAATATTGCCTTCAATCTTTCTTGAAAGTTGAAGAGTACTTTTGTTTGGGGAAGGGTAAAAAAAATAAGAAATTCATTAGAAAATATAGAGACAATATAATTCGTGAATAGTTCAGTATAGCAGCTTAGACTCACCAAAAAAATAAAAAAAGGTTAATATTACCCAAGCATCATAAAATTGAAGAGGCGTACCTTGTAGAAAATCTACAAGGAAGAGAAAACAAAAAACTTTTAGTTGGTTCAAGCATACTATCAAACACCTTTGTAGCATTAGTTTTTAAAGTAAATTAAATTTGTTTTTCATTAGAAAGAGAAAAAGGGGAGAAAAGCCTTAATAGGTCATTATCTTTAAGCTAAGATTCAAAATCATCCATAAAATTGCACCTGAATATAAAAATTATTAGTATATGCATATTGAAACTTTAATAGTAAACAACCCACAAAAAAAAACGTGATTACACACAAGAAAACTTTTCAATAAAAAAAATCGAACGAAAAATCTTTACTATCAAATGAAAAAATTTGAAAACCATTAAAAAGAAAAAATGCATAATTTTAGAGAAACTTAGAAGAAATCAGTGGTTGGAAAATTAAGAAAATAAAATCTTCCTAAAAAGTACACATGGTTTGATGAGAAAGAACTATAGTACAAATACTAATAAAGAAGTAAAGGATATTGAATAGCCAATCAGATTGGACAAAGTTTATAGTACAATTGACAGTGATATTGGTACAATTATTGATCAGAATAGATAACAAACTAAATACCATGTACAATTTGTAGTACTTATGGTACAACTTGTTTATGTTGTGTTAGTACTTTAGAAGTGCCACTTCTAAATATGAGTAAACTAATAATATATACATAAACTTACATAAATCATTCTTATCTGTATCTATCATTTCCTACGTATTGTATTCATATTATTAATGCAAAATTAAAACTAAGTTCACTTCTAATATATGATAATATAAGGATTCGATTTATGTCAAACAAGCAAATGAAATTTGTTATGCACATTATTTAAGAGAGTTTAATCGCAAAAGAAAAAAGCTAAACAAAATTTTCATTCTCAAGTCTTTAGCATAAAAAAATAATCAAGCAATGAAAAATAGTTCAAACTCAAATCCAAGTGGTGATATAATGATTATATATGGGATATGCCTAAAACTCATACTACTAATTTTTGTGAGTATATGGTTGATGGATGTCGTGAATTTACGAAGAAGGGTGATGATGGAACTAAAGAATAATATATTTGTGTTGATTGTTGGTGTTTTAGGAGTTTTCATCGAATAAATAGTCAATCAGTGTATAGTCATCCAATTCTCCGAGCTTGATTCTTTTACCCACATGTTAATCCACATGGTCGCAAAAATGTGCCAGTTATTTTTCATCCTTCACTGACTCGATTTGTGCCAGAAGGCCAATTTTGTACTATAAGCCCTGACATGATGAAATCTTTAGTCCATGAGAGATTTCTTGGTGAAACATGTTGGTGTTATTACAATGGATGAATATTAGCTAAGAAACAAT
This sequence comes from Solanum pennellii, assembly GCF_001406875.1. Lineage (NCBI taxonomy): Eukaryota > Viridiplantae > Streptophyta > Magnoliopsida > Solanales > Solanaceae > Solanum > Solanum pennellii. Next base: position 31,461,497 of record NC_028641.1, on the reverse strand, counting down.
ATTTATTTTATTAGCATAAAGCTATGTTAATTAATTCCTAGTATGTTTTTTTTAACATTAGTAAAGAGAAAGAAGAATTATAGCTTATGCCTACATACAATTGAAAGTTCTTAAGAATAATTACCCAACCTATGATCTAGAGTTGGTTGCGGTGGTATTCCCCTTTAAGATATGGTTTCACTATTCGTACGGTATTCATGTTGATGTATTCACTGATCACAAGAGCCTACAATATGTGTTCACTCAGAGAGAGCTTAGTCTCATACAAAGTAGGTGGTTAGCATTTATCAAGGATTATGATATGAACATTTTTATCACCCAGGTAAGCCTAATGTGGGTTCAGATACCTTAATCAGGTTGTCTATGGGTATTACTGCCCATCTTGAAGAAGATAAAAAGGAAATAGCAAAATATGTGAATAGACTTGCATGCTTAGGAGTCCGACTAATGGATTCCACAGAATGAGGAATAGTGGTGATGAACGGAGCTGAATCATCGTGTGTATCAGAAGTGAAAGAAAAGCAAGACCAATATCTCATTTTTCTTGAGTTGAAGGCAAATGTTCAAAAGCAAAGAATATTATCTTTTGAACAAGGGGGATATTTGAGATATCAAGGTAGAGAGTTTTTACCAAAGGTGGATGGACTCTAAGAGAGGATCATGGAGGAAGCTCATACCTCCAGATACTCAATTCATCCTGGTTCCACAATGATGTACTGCGAATTGTGATTGGTGTAATAGTATGAACAAGGGCATTGCCAAAAATTTGTTTCCAAGTGCCCAAATTGACAACAAGTTAAAGCAAAGCACCAATGGTGGGGAGGTTTGGCTCAGAAAATATAACTTACAGAGTGGAAGTGAGATATGATTAATATGGATTTAGTCATAGGCTTAACCAAATCTTCCAAGTAGCATGATTCTATTTGGGTGATAGTCGATAGAATGACAAAATCAGCTCACTTTTTACCAGTAAAGACTACTCATTCGGCAGACGATTATGCTAAGTTGTACATCCAAGAGGTGGTAAGACTTAATGGTGTTTCGATCTCTATTATTTCAGATAGAGGTACATAATTTACTACACAATTTTGGAATACTTTCAGAAAGTTTTGGGCTCAAATGTGAACTTAAGTACTCTATACCTTTCATCCTCAAACAAACCGGCAAGCAAAGCATACCGTTCAGACAGTAGATGATATGTTGAGGGCATGCTTGATTCGATTTCAAAGGGAGTTGGGATGATCACCTACCTCTCATTGAGTTTCTTACAGCAACAGTTACCACTCTAGCATCCAAATGACTCCTTATGAAGCTCTTTATGAGAGAAGATGCAAATCTCCTAATGGATGGTTTGAAGTTGGTGAAGCAGGTTTTATAGGACAAGATTTAGTTCACCATTCTATGTATTAAAAATATTGATATCCTTCATTGATCATTCCAACTAAAAATATTGGGATCAAGGATAGTCTATCTTATAAAGAGATTTCGGTTGAGATCTTAGATGGCCAAGTTCGCAAGTTGAGAACAAAAGAAGTAGATTCAGTCAAGGTCCTTTGGAGGAACCAAAGTGTTGAAGAATCTAATTGAGAAGATGAAGAGGAGATGAAGAACAGATATCCACATCCCTTCGAATCCAGAGAAAATACAGACCAAGATACTAATTTTTCTTCTTCGTACTCTTTAAATTATTAGTAAGCATGTTATTGTTGCATTTTTATGTTGGGTGTTTGAGCTTAATGTTATCACCCTTAGTATAGTAGGAATACATTCATTCGAGGACGAATGTTCCCAAGGTAAAGATATTGTACCATCGTGAAAGTAGAAAGAACTAGAAAGGAGTTTAAAATCTGGAAATACTTTTTTTTGGAAAGTATAGGTTAATCTGGAAAATTTAAGTTCTAACTGAGTTTTGTTCATTTCAAACAGTCATAACTCCTAACTCAAGATGAGGTAGGAGTAGTACCAGATATGGTTAAAAAGCCCTTGGTAGGATCTTTTCAAAGCAGTCGAGTTTTCGAGTTTAGAAGAGTGAGTTATGCCCTTTGGAAGTTGGGCTATTGGATTAACGTAATGTCCAATTCTGGCATTTTAAAGGGTATTTTAGTCTTTTCACTACCTTATTAATTTAATCCATTTTAGAAGTTTAATAAGGGTTAAGCCTCAATTTAGTTAGTTTGGAAGTTGGAAATTTTCACACTAGGGTTAAGGAGAAAGGAGAAGAAAAGAGAAGAAAAAAAGACAAGATTCACCAAGATCATCGAAGTTAACATGTGGATTTCGTCAGGGATGGTCGTTAAAAAGGTATGTGAGTCTTACACAATGTTGGGTTCGTTCACCCACGTTCCAACATATTTGATTCAGCGTTATTTTATTCATTAAAGATTGGATTTTGAATGTTGTTCTTGAATTGCTTTCATTCTTGAACATGAGTTGATGTTTATGAATTTCTTGAGTTAGATAGTGTTCTTCATCGGATTAGATCCTTGTATATATGAATTGGGTACATATATCTAAGGTGAATTTCAGGAAATAAATTTGATTAGAATGATTTAAGGTCAAGAAAACAAGATGAAAATCTGTCAGGTGTCACCCTGGCAGGTTCAGGAGCGGCGCGCCCCATATGAGCCAGAGGGTTTGGGGCGGCACGCCCAAGTGGAGACTTAGACTAATGGGTCTAGCGCGGTGCCCCCAGAATGCGTCCAAATCGGTGTTTTTCGCCCAGTTTTTGTAATTCAGTCCAATTAAGCCTTTCTAAAGTGTTTTAACACTTCCTAATGATTCAAACTACTCTAAATGATTTCTAATCATAAATAAATCATCCAGAAACATACATTACTATTGCCAATCTGTGTTATAAAATCAGAAATTACTGATTCTAATAAATTATTCAGAAACACGAAGTAAGTGAAATTTATAGAACCGGTAAGAGAGATGAAAAGAAATTTAATTCACAAAAACTAAAATCTGTAAAAACGTACTATAATCTGAAAACCTTTTAAACCGGGAAAAGATCAAGTCCACTGACTCACAGTGTCCCCTTAAGGAAATTATTCCCCTCTAGTATCCGAGGTTTGATTTGGAATATAACCTTCCATGGTGAAATGATCTTAATCAGCAGAGTGTAGATACCAAAAACTCTACTGTCAGCGAACCAATCCACAGCGGGAAAGTACACGAAGAAAAATGTGTGCAGAAGAAGAAGAAGAAGATCAGGAAAATTCGTAAGAAAATTTTCTGAAGAATGAGTGGTATTTATAGGCAAGAAGAACAGGTTTCGAAAGGTTGCAACCCTTTCAGAATTCACACGACCAATAATGAAAGTTTGCAACCTTTCAAATGGTACTAACTGTTCCAGAAAGTTGCAACCTTTAAGAACAGTCATGGCGGGAAATTTGAATAAAACGGAAAAGTTCAAATAAAATGGATTGCGCGTAGATCCGAGTTGGGTCGGGTTAGTCAACTAAAAAGTTGGAACATTTCGGTTAATTTTCAACTTCTTTTATCAACTAATTAATTGAAAAGATTTTTGACAAAGCCAAAGCCGTAGCCGAAGCCGAAGCCGAAGCCGAAGTCGTAGCCGTTGCCATAGCCGAAGATGAGACGAACGAGTGACGACAACGATGCGAGGGGGGTCCCTCTTTCCAACCCTTTTAACAGTTAATAGGAGTGTTTCTATATTTAAACTCTCTAATTTATCTTTCAACCACCGATGAGGGGCAAATGCCTTTTCATTAAAGCATAAGAGGAATTTTCAAGTTCCCAATTCTTCAAGTTCTCAACTTTTCAAATTCCTCTCTTTTCCTTTATTTCCCATCAATTCTTGCTACATACCCAACAATTACAACCTTGAATCCATAACTTCAAATTCAAGGAAAGTTTAGAGCCAAGACTAGAAAGTTATTAAAGCCATTCAAGAAGTCTTTTACAAATGTTTTCCAAACTTTGTTTATTAGACATAAGGATCAGGTTGAGTAAAGAGTAAATATAAGAAGAAGAAGTTTATTTCAACTTTCATAAGTCAATCAAAAATGTTTTAAATGTTGTTTTAAGACTTAAGGTTGAGTTCAATTCAGAGTAAATAGAAGTCTTTTCTTCAAAGGAGTATATGGGGACTAAATATTCCTAAAGCAGTATTAAAATATTTTTGACATTTTAAAAAAGAATGGGAAGTGAGATTTCCAAAGAGTCTTCGGGCTAGTTTTCAGTTAAAGAGTAATAACTTTCTAAATGAAGCAAGCAAGGAACTAAGATTTCCAAGGTAGCCTTTGAGCTATGTTTTTGAGCACTAATCTCAAATCATAGAAAAAGTATGTTTTTAAAACATAAGAGTCGGTATATTTTTAAAGTAGTATTGAGCACCGATATGGGGGAGAGTTCAAAAAACTCACAATCACATAAACCATGTAGCCACCATGGGTAGAAAAGGGTCATACTTTTTAGATGAAACATTTTCACAGTAGACTAGTGCATCCATTAGTCAGTTAAAGTCTTACACCTTTTGATGGGTATAGGATGTGTTGGCAGCGTGAGGTAGATCATTGTATCATCACTATAGCTCTTAAGTTATGGTTGTCGGTTAGACAAACTTTTCAATAAATTAAATGTATTTTGTATATACATCAATTTATTTGTATTTTTACGTTTAAAGTTGATTGAATCTTTGTATATATTTCGAGTTTACAACATGTTTTTAGACAACTTTTCTCTATATTGCACTTTCTTTTAAATTGCTTTATATGGAAATGAGTCGGTTATATTGAGTTATATTATTTATGAGTTGAGTAGAGCCAATGTAAGTGTTGCTTCTTACTCTTTTCAAGCTTAAGTTATTTTAGCTTTCCAACTCATATACTCGTACATTCAATGTACCGATGCTAGTTGACCTATATCGTATCATGACATAGACGCAAGTAACGAGCATCGGCATCTGGCGCACCGTTGATCTAGTTGATCACTTATAATCAGTTGGAGAGCCTTCTTACATTTTAGAGGACTCCTTTTATTGTTTTTTTCCCGGTACTTTCTTTCTTAGGATATTGTGTGGTCTGTCCCCATATCCCTTTCAATTTTAGAGGCTTCATAGATAGACAATGAGATTTTAGTCATTAAGTCTTTTCATCTTCTTTGATTTGTTAAGACTTGGGTTGCCACTTTTGGACAATTGAATGTTTTAAACCTTTACAACATTCATAGTTAGTATGATTTATCACTTCAGTTGAGTTTTTATCTTTATAGTTATTGATCATTGTCTTTCGCTGAGTTATGCAAGCTAGACCAAGGATTCGCTCAAGACCAACAATGGTCATTGAGTGGTGGCCACGTCCAGGGTGTAGGCTCAGCATTACAAACCTAGTTCTAATTTAAAATTTTCTTTTAATATAAATCCAATGGACTATATATACTTATTCGATAAATATTTGGTTTATTTTTATTTCCAAAATTGAATAAATGGGTAAAATTATTAAGAATTTGATTAGATAAATAAAAAAATAGTAATTAATCAATAACTAATAAGCTAACCAATGATACGTACTTCAAGAAAATATGATACGAAATAGACACCAGTTTTTATGTAACAACTCAAAGTTATACTAGAACCATTTATTCAGCTGCAAAAGACCTTAACTTTGAAAGTTTATTCAAATTTTTATATTATAATTTTATTATGAGAGAGTGTGATTATAAAAATGCAAACAATGTTTTTTCACTATTTTGTTTTGTATATTACTTTTTATACTATATAACAAGAGGGAATACAAAGCTCCTCTCCGTCAATATGCATGCTTTTTGACAGAGGATATTTGAGAAATTTCATAATTATCTTGCTTTAGCTCCAATGTAACTCATGTTTTAAAATGTAAACCATTCTTTGATTAGAAAAAATAGTCCAGATCACCTGTGAACTTGGGTCTACATATTGCACGTGCTTTAAATCATTTTAAAGAGTTTCATTTCTTTGATCATGTGGGCCACATACAAACTTCAATTTACATCTACCTTATGAACCTCCGAGATTTATATGCCCCATAAAGTCTATACAATTATGAAATTATGAATTAATTAAACACGGAAATTATACGCTTATTGATACTAAATGATAATTTGATACATATAAATGCATAGCTGCTATATTTACCATAATTTTTCCTTGTAGAAAAACACAAAAATACTCTCTCAATTTCATATTAATTAAACTTGTGAGATAATTCACATATATTTTGTTCAACAATTATTTACCAACAATAATACAATTATCATCCTTTTATATTTTAATGATAATAATAAATATGAGTATTTATAACCAAAAAACTATTTAAATAATGTCTAATATTTTTGCTACTCTGAATGCAATAACATTAACTCAATCATCACTAAATATTTTTGTGGTAGTAAATCTTACTAGAAAATAAAAATCTAAATATATATTTTGTTAAAGTTGTTCTATATATGGAAATCCACAAATCCAATTGCTAAGTTATTTTTTTTAAAAAAAATCATCTCTGAAAATAGAAGTATATTTCAATTTTCCTCTATATTTCAAAAGATGTATGATGGTCTATTACATTTAAGTCTTTTTGTCCTATATCCTAATAGGTGAATGTTTTTCATTATATTAGTTTCACAAATAATGACAAAGGAGCAGTCAAATGTATCTTTAGTTACTTCATTTTCAAGTATAGTTTAGTAAAGAATTAGATTTATTTTTAGTAGTACCTAATAGTATGATTTAAATAAATAAATAAAAATGTGCTTTCATTAATAATTTAAACTTTTAAATAAGATATTCAGTCAGTTCAATATGGTATCAAATCAAGTAAAAAATCATCTATAAAAAACAAAGCAAATAATGTCTAAATTAAAAAAATAATTGTAATTCCAATATATATTTGCATCAAATCACTAAGGGGTCACTTAGTAGCGTGTATAAAATAATACCCAATAGAGTGTATTATTAATGCAAACATTAGTAATGCGTGTATTAGTTATACTTGTACTAGTTATGCATATATTATTTCTTATGCAAGTTTGTTTTAGTGTATTAAAAAGTATGTATCGTATAAAAATATTTATTTACAAAAGTATCATTCACAATTATATGGTGAAAAATAAGTGAAAGTACTTTTGAGGGGTAAGTGAGTCTTTGACCATATTATGCATGCATTAAATTCTTTGTATTACTAATACCATAGATTTATAGGTATTAGTAATGCACTCCTCAATACATAACAACATTAGTTATACATAGTGTGGAAAATGCATCAAACAAGGAATTAGTAATGCATATAATTAATGCATGCATTACTTTTGCTAATACACTCTACCAAACAGCCCCTAAATATAATTACCACAAATGATGAATTAGTGTAGACTCAACATTTAATTTTTTACTTGGCAGAATAGTTTGGTGGACCCTCGTACTTGTATCGGATTATATTATGGACTCTTCTACTTAGCTTTTTGTCATTTTGACCCTTATACTCAACATAACACAATATATTAACCCCCTCTGACCATTGATTATCCTTATGTGACATTAATAAAAGAAAGAAGACTTTTTTATCTTGTGGTTCTAAATTAAAGTTATTCAAATGTACCAAAATGTCCTTCAAACTTGTGGTCTTAAACATGCCACTTGGAAAGTTAAAGTTAAAGTGTTGCCAAAAAAGGAAAGGTGTCATTCTTTTTTAAACACACTATAAAGGAAATAGGGACATTATTTTTAAACAGAGGGAGTATTTTTTACTTCATTTGAAAGTAAAAAGGAAGAATAGTATGGTGGACCATCGTACTTGTATCCGATTGTATTATGGACTCTTCCACTTAGATTTTTCTCATCTGAACTCCTGAACTTAACCAAAATGAGATTTTCAAATCCCTCTGACCAAGTGCATATCTCACTCTCCCTTACATAGATGTCATGTTATATGAATGTCATATCCATGTCATTTATATTAATGTCAAGTCATAATTTTCTTTATAATAATTTTTTAATTATTAGTAAAAATATTAAATAAAAGATAAATTTATAAAAATCTATTTTATCAAATAAAATAAAATTATTATTTTTGAACACCTTTCCTCCACCTTCCCTAACCTACCATCACTGTCAAAAGTCTACCATCTCCATATCCCCATTTTTTTCTTCTTCGGTTTTTTTACAATCCAGCAATCTGATGAAGTTATGAAACTACTTTACTCCCCTCTAGTGTCACTTTAATTTATTACTGACAATTCTAATCCTCCCTATTTTCACTATTTCACCACCAAGCCGGCGTCGTAAAACCCATTAGAATCCAACTGTAAAACCCAACATAGCATTTCTGATTTTCCGGCATGAATATCAATACAAACTTGTAGGAATAAGGTAGAGAATCTCGTTGATGCCGTAGAAATCGATGGAGCCATTGCGTAGTCTCCTTTTTTTACGCCGGCGTCCATTTTCGCCGGTGTCATCGTTATTTTTACCGGCGAGATCAAAGTAACAACAACCTAAGTCATCTAAAAACCACAATAACAATAACCAAGCCACCTAACAACCAGATCTAACCAAACTTTTCATAATGCAATGCTAACTACTATTTCACACTCCATATTGCTTACAAATACAAGAATAATTTTGACACCAAAAGAGGTCAAGTTACTCATTAGAGATATCAACACCTCCACTATTTTCTGATTTTTTCTTTGCTTATTATTTTCAAAAATTTTTGCCCAATTTCGTTTTTTATTTAAGGTAACAAAAAAAAAGAAAAACAAGAAAGAAGTTTAAAAGGAGCAAGGAAAGGCAGAAAGATAGAAATTCAGGTATGAGAGGGGAAAAAGGGAAAGTGATGATTGAAAAGGAAAAAAAAATAGGAATGGATGGGAGAAAGAAGAAAGAAGGGAAAGAAAAATGAAGATAAATAACAATAGGGTGTGGATAAGAAAAAAAATAGGTTGGGGTTGGGGTGGCTGGAGAAAAGGTAGTGTGGGGAAGAAGATGGAGGTAGTGTGGGGAAGAAGATGTAGTTTTTTTCCTTTTTAAATTTATTTTTTTAAAAAAATAATTTTAATAACTTAAAAGTAAAAGTTGAAATTTCAAATATCATCCTTTTTTAAACTGAGAGAGTAATTCTTATACGTATATATCTTTTCAAACGTTTTGTACAGACACTAATGCAAAATTGTTAAATAAATTCACTTCTACTATAGATAATACCATGAGTAGATTTATTTCAAACAAGCAAATAATGAACTTTATTACACACATTATTTAAGAGAGTCTTAGAACGCAACACAACAAAAACAAAATAAATTTTTCATTCTTAAGTCTTTACCAAAATAAGAAAAAACATGTAATGACAAACAGTTCAAGCTCAAATCCAAGTGATGATATGATGATAAAATATGGGATATGCCTAAAATATCATGCTACTAATTTTGGATACTATGCGGTAGATGGATGTCGTAAAATTTGTGAAGAAGGGTGATGATGGAACTAAAGAAGCATATATTTGTGCTAATTGTGGATGTTTAAGGAGTTTTCATTGAATGAATAGTCATTCATGTATCGCCCTCCAATACTTCGATCTCGCTTCTTTCACCCACAGGTTTAACCACATGGTGATGACAATGCGCCAATTATTTCTCATTCTTTCATTTACTAGATTTTGCTAATTCAATACATCAGAAGGCCCGTTTTCTACAATTATCGTTGACCTGATAAAATCTTTCGTCCATGAGAAATTTCTTGGTGACCTTTATTGGTGTTATTACTAAGGATGAATATTTGCTATGAAGCAATATTTATATTATTAGAATAAAGTTATATTATTTAATCTCTAGTATGTTTTTTTTACATTAGTAAAGAAAATAAAAAATAATGTTCAATTTCTAATGTTTGATATTTTAACGAATTGCGTGAATTTTATTTTCATGTAGTTATCTAGTTACTTGATGAGTAAAATTGTGACTTGCTTGATTAATTGTTTTATGCAATATTAAGACAGAAAAAAAGGGTAAATGTGCATGTTGACTAGGTAATGGCTATATCATAATGTTCTGTATTTTTGTCTTCTATTCATTAAATTTTTTTGTTCTTCAAAGAAAATACCTTATAAGTTAAGTATCTAGCAAAGTATAAATTTTATATTATTTTCTTTTGAGTTTTTTGTTTAATTTTTTAATTGCTTCTACTTTGAAAAAAAATGTATTTCTTTCACATTAAAAGCATGCTTTTGTTTCTTCATTTGAAAAAAAATGATAATAAAATAGCATGTTCGTTTTTGTATCAACTTAATTAGATTTTTATTTAAAAACAAAAATATTATTATCAACTTTTTAAAAAGAATTTAATGCCAAGCAAATTAAATACTAAACTACTTTATAGGTATGAATTGTCCATTTTTTTACAACATTTATTAATTCATAAATAAAAAAATCACATGCATAATGTTTTTCAGAACATAAATTACAATACATAGATAAAGTTATCTTTTATTTACAAAATATATTTAATTTATAAAACATAAGAATTTATATATTTAATTTTTTTTGTTACTAAGGGATGAGTATTTTATTTGGATTGATATGTCACATCTTTCACCATGTTGAATCAAGATTGAAATTTTTTCACTATATTTTTAAAAGATTTACATCACCTATTACATTTTAAATTTTTTGTCCTATGTCCTAATATGTGAATGTTTTTCATGCTATTAAATTCAAAAATAATGACGAAGCAGTAGTCAAATGTATTTTTAATTATTATATTTTCAAGCAATACCTGATAGTATGATTAAATGAATATAAAAAAATATGTTTTCATTAATAATTGGGAAAATACACAAATAACCCCTTTGACTATGACAGAAATTCCAGAGACACACCTTAACTAAACTAAGGCCCCATTACCCCCGAACCTATTTTTTTTGGTAATTTTGTGCACCTTCTGGCTTACATGGAATCCAAATATCACTCACGCACCTCAATTGTGTGGAGTCACGGAGTGTGCCACGTACCACAAAAGGTGTATAAAGTTACAAAAAAAAAGTTTACGGGGTGAGGAGGGGGGGGGGTAATAGGACCTTATTTTAGTTAAGGTGTGTCTCTTGAATTTCGGTCATAGTCTTTGGGTACTTATGTCTTATCCTTTAATAATTTAAATTTTTAAATAGGATATTCACTTAGTTCAATATGGTATTAGAGCAAGTAAAAAGTCATGTATAAAAACTAAGTAAATAGTGCCTAAATCAAATAAATTAACTTGTAATTTCAATATATACTTGCATAAATTCATTAACTATATTAACCATGCACGATCAATTATTGTAGACTCAACCTTTAAATTGTTACTTTTAAATTAAATTACTTAAAAATCAATATGGATAACATATGAAGTAAATATACTCTTAGGTTGGTTAGGATATAAGATGTGAAATCATATTATGATATCATAATATTCTTAGGAGTCGCATCGATAAATCACACATAATTTTATAAATATCCAGTAGTGGTAGTAGTAATTAGTTATTCTTTAATTTAATTCTTTCCCATGGTAGAATAATCTCTTCACGCGGAGCATAAGTCCTTTTTTATAAATTTCAAAATGATGGTGTATATATTAACTTATAGATCAAGAGTTGCGTTAAAAATAAGACTACGGTTTGAAATTAAAAATCATACTTTGTTGGAGATATTAGTCTCAAATCACATGTCCAAATATTAATTTGAAATCAAGATGTCATAGTGTATGTCCAAATATAAGCTTAGAATAAAAGAGTTGTATAACAAATATAATTTCACCTCTATTTTGATTACTCAATTGTAAGAATGTGAGTAGAAATAATTTGATGTCGCAATAAGAAATCAGGAGATGAAATCAATGTTTGGACATGCGATTTTAAGCTGATTGCATATCATGAGATTAAATCTCAAATTCTCCAAAAATCATGATCTGAAAATTTTCAAATTTAAAAATAGACCAACAAATTTAAATTTTTTAAACACAAATCACATCTATATCTACTAATAATTTATTTCACACGTAATATAAAATATATAATTCATACCATTACTTTTTGTAACGATCCATTTGGTTGTTTTGAGTACTAGAGCTTTCTATGACATAAAATACTTTTTTAAAAGGTTCTAAATGAATATTTTGGACTATTTGTAATTATGATTATGAAATTGACGGGATTGATTTAATATTTTATTTAGTTGATGGTTAAAGAAAATAACATTTAAATTTATTGTGGGTCACTTTTACCATTTATTTTATAATTAGTCATATAGTAATTAGGTAAAAAAAATAATTGGTAGAACAAATAAAAGAGAAGAGGGGAATAAAGCAAACGGCGCTGACCGAAAGAAAATCATGGAAGCTTCAGGTGAGCAAATCAATATTGAGATTACTACTTATACAAATAGGTATTATTATAACATTTTCAATCTCAACTCAAATTAGATAATATTTTATAACTATAGAGTGGAAGTTCGACTAGTCATAAAACAATTATTTTGCCACATGAGTTGATTGGAAAAACTAATCAAACATTAATGATCAGTGATGGAGGAAAATTATTATTATATAATTATTATAATGTTAGGGGGTAAGAATATTAAGGTGTTGAATTTATATGAAAGTGTCTACATTGATATAACTAGTGGAGAATATATTTAACAACTAAAGTTCCTATTTGGGGTTATAGGAGTATAACTATCATGACATATGGGTATTGGGATCGTGCAACACTCAGGTAAGTATGTGGTGGAGGGTTGGATGCCGCTGGCTTCTTAACCAATGGCTTTAGACGTCTAATATTAATATTATGGTCTTGTATTATAAATTATTTTTTGACATACTAAGATAGGTTATTAAATATAAGACGTATTATATTGATTGAATACCATTAAGGTCAAAAAAATTGGAGAAATCAATAATTACCCTTAGGTTTGACCTTTAGGAAATTGTTTATATAATTAGATGAGTTTTTGAGTTTTGGCTAGACATAGAATAATATGAGTGTTTGTAGGCTTATTAACTAACAAATTATGCATATATACTTGATAGATTGGAAAAGTTTGGAAGTATTGAGGAAAGGAAAAACATTGGAAAAGTAGTTGTTTGACTTCGGTTCTTCGGTGGAGGTAGGTTATGATTTATGTTATTTGAAATTAAAGTCTTAATAGGTATTTATATGCATTGAATGATATTGTGATGTTTTCTATGTAATTGATTGTGTGGTTGTGTGTGGCTCTGTTGTGTGTTTGTGATTGGTCTGAAATCCTGAGACTTGTAATTTATATTCTTGAACCGTATTTAGCGAAGTGAGACCTTGAATAAAGAAAACTTGATGAAATATTATCAATGAATTGAAAGTGCTAATAATAAATGATAAATTAATGGTATAATTGGATTGTAGTGTCACGTTCCGACACGGTATTCTAAGTTCAGAGTGTCACGTTCCGACACGGTATTCTTGGATAGGAGTGTCACGTTCCGACACGGTATAATTGAATCGGAGTGTCACGTTCCGACATGGTATTCTTGCATCGTACTGTTACGTTCCGACACAGTAATATTACAGGAAAAAGATATGGAATTAACTTAATGTACTAAATGTCAATGAACCCATTTTTCAAATGAGAGTGGCGTGGAGACATGAGTTCTCATGAGTGTGGTTGATATTATGATTGATTATGTAGTTACTTGTTCATGTTATTTGTTTCTTACCACCTATTAAGTATCATTGTTGAGTTCACACTATTATTCATTTTATATTAGTTTCTATTTTGGGTTGGCTGATGATACCAACTCAGTACATGTTGTCCCGTACTGAGCCCTACTTGCGTTTTTCTTTATTTTTTTTTATGGAGTGCAGCGAGTGTAGCAATGACTTCTAATTGCCCTCAGCTCTAGCCAGTCTCCAGCTTATCAGGTTCCAGGGTTAGCTATTCATACAAGCTCGTGTTGGATTCTCTCAGACATGACATGATGTCCTATGTTTTCGAACACATGCCATTTGATTCTTTTATTATGGTGTATTTGATATTCTTAGACTTACACTTGTAGATTAAATGTCCTTGATGTGATGACTTTCAGGTTTTGGGAAATGATATTAAGTAAGATTTTGAGCTTCCACATTATGTTTGTATTTTGTAAGTTGGGTTTAGTTTGTTGGTTCTCCCACCTAGGAGGTTAAGTGTGGGTTCCACTCACGACTCGTTTTGAGTCGTGACACGATTAAAACCTTTTATATCTCATAAACAATAATTTTTCCCAACATAAATTTATTATTACATTAAATCAGTTGCTACTCTACCATTTACAATAACCAAATTCATTATTTTTTATCAAATTTATTTACAAATTAAATTGACCAACAAATGACTCAGAGTAACAATGTTAGTTCACAGTATCAGTCATATAATTGAAAAATGCAAGTTCAATTTGAGAAGATTATCTGTAGGATGTGCGGTATTATATTAAATACTAGACACAACAACTTATGTTAATTTTTTTTTAATGAAAATAAGTTTTTTCAATAAATACTCTAATATTTTAGAAAAGTTTTTTGATATTATATTATGCGATTTTATAAACTTTTTCTAATTTGTTAAGATCTTATAAAGAAGTGAGGCAATTTTAATAGTTTTACAAGCTATAAGGTTTTATGATTAAGAGAAAACAAACAACATAAAATGTCCAAACAAAACTTCAACTTCATTCTCATAATTTCAAATCATGATTTAATATCACATGGTCAAACTGACCCTAAATATATACATCAAATTGATAGATGTATAACATGTCGTTATATATAAATATTTTCTCATCTAATCATATGACTATATATATATATATATATATATATATATATATGCATATATACTAGATAGGCCAAGGCTAGTGCTTTGCACGGCCCAACATGGTAATTACAAAAGTGGGAGATGAAATGTTCTACATTAAAAATAAATATGTACCACAATCCAAACAATAGCTCTGAAATCAAGCCTTCAACGTCAAAATCCACCCAAAGTAAAAAGACACCAGAAATGCCATAAAATCAATCCAAAAACAACACTATCCACCTGCATAAAAATTAAAATATCTAGTGTAACGACATGAAAATATCATAATGGTAACTCTCCAATTGAAGATATTTTATTCAGCCTAAAATAGAGATAGTTGTTCTTGTGATGACAACTACACCACCTATGATCATCTTGTGTAAAAATCAGACCTGCACTAAGTATTGTTTCTGTCGAGGCTCTATCTTATTAATCATGAATAACGTGCCTCTTACAATGAATAAGTAATTTCAGAGTATATTCCTGCAATTAGTGTAACGACCTGTTTAGTCGTTTTGAGCAGCAGATTTATTTCTGGAAAAACTGGCTAAGATTACGGACATCACGACGGACCGTCATAGGCACGACGGCCCGTCACAGATGTCTCGTTTCAGCATACTTAGGAATTCTGAAATTGGGTACTGAAAATCGACTCTCTGTAATCGGTGACGGACCTGCAGGACGTGCCGTCACATCCACGACGAGCCGTCGTAAGCTCCCGTTGCAAAACACTTCAACTCTTGAGAAATTGGTACGGGAAACGAGTCTCTGACCGTCAGGACGGAGGTGCAGGACGGACCGTCACAGGTGTGACGGGCCGTCACAGTCCACCTGGACTTTGGGGAGGTTGCGACGACCATCGTGACGGACCGTCGCAGGCACGACGGCCCGTCACAGGTTGCGCAAGTCCCAGGCAGAATCGGATTTCTTCACACGTTTTAAGGGACGCATTGGACTATTCTTTCCTTAATTATAAAGTTAGAGGGTTAATATTAATAAGTCTAATTACTTGGGGGTTAAAAGAGGTAACCTTAAGTTAATTAGTGGGTTTTATTGTCCTCTTTCACACTTAATTATATGTTAATTAGGGTAAAAGAAAGAGGGTTTTGAATAAAAACAAACAGAAAGAACAAGAGAGAGGGAGAATAACGCACGAGTAGAGAGAGGAGAAACGAAGAGGAAAACACAAACTTTGGGAAACTTGCTTGCTTGATCACAATTCTTCGGTGGAGGTAGGTTATGGTTTTTACGATATTCGTAGTGAACTCTTAATAGTGAATGATATGTATTGATAGTATTATAAACCCTGCTATGTGTTTAATTGTATGCTTGCATGATTGTGATTATGAAATTGTGATAAACTAAGCATGATGAAGTTATTGAATCCTAAATCTTGAAAGAAACCCTAATTCACTGTTAATGATGATGCCTTAGTATAAAAGAAGGCTTGATAAATTATATAATGAGATTGATGATGCCTTAGTATAAAAGAAGGCTTGATAAATTATATAATGAGATTGATGATGCCTTAGTATAAAAGAAGGCTTGATAAATTATATAATGAGATTGATGATGCCTTAGTATAAAAGAAGGCTTGATAAATTATATAATGAGATTGATGATGCCTTAGTATAAAAGAAGGCTTGATAAATTATATAATGAGATTGATGATGCCTTAGTATAAAAGAAGGCTTGATAAATTATATAATGAGATTGATGATGCCTTAGTATAAAAGAAGGCTTGATAAATTATATAATGAGATTGATGATGCCTTAGTATAAAAGAAGGCTTGATAAATTATATAATGAGATTGATGATGCCTTAGTATAAAAGAAGGCTTGATAAATTATATAATGAGATTGATGATGCCTTAGTATAAAAGAAGGCTTGATAAATTATATAATGAGATTGATGATGCCTTAGTATAAAAGAAGGCTTGATAAATTATATAATGAGATTGATGATGCCTTAGTATAAAAGAAGGCTTGATAAATTATATAATGAGATTGATGATGCCTTAGTATAAAAGAAGGCTTGATAAATTATATAATGAGATTGATGATGCCTTAGTATAAAAGAAGGCTTGATAAATTATATAATGAGATTGATGATGCCTTAGTATAAAAGAAGGCTTGATAAATTATATAATGAGATTGATGATGCCTTAGTATAAAAGAAGGCTTGATAAATTATATAATGAGATTGATGATGCCTTAGTATAAAAGAAGGCTTGATAAATTATATAATGAGATTGATGATGCCTTAGTATAAAAGAAGGCTTGATGAATTAGGGGATCGGGTGCCACGTTCCGGTACCAGGATAGAATATGAGGATCGGAGTGTCACGTTCCGACACCAGGATAGAATATGGATCGGGTGCCACGTTCCGGTACCAGGATAGAATATGAGGATCGGAGTGTCACGTTCCGACACCAGGATAGAATATGGATCGGGTGCCACGTTCCGGTACCAGGATAGAATGAGGATCGGAGTGCCACGTTCCGGCACCAGGATAGAAATAGAGGAGCGGAGTGTCACGTACCGACACAAGAGGAAGAAAGATAATGAATCTTGAAAGATAATGAATATACTCAATCTAATGAACCCAATTCCCAAATGAGTATGGTATTGAGGCTTGAGTCCTCATGTGTGAACTTAGTGGAAATTGTTAATGATATAGTACTCGTTGTTGCTACATGTTAAGCATCATAGTTGATTTTATGATATTACTTGATATATATTATCTTCTATTTTGAGTTGGCCGATGATACTTACTCAGTACTTGTGTTGTACTGACCCCCTACTTTTATGTTTTCTTCTTTGTTATTTGTGGAATGCAGCAAACGTTCCGTCAACTTCAACTCAGCAGTAAATCAAGCCAGTCTTCGACACACCGGATCTTCAGGGTGAGCTAACGCTTCTAGCTTGGACTGGGTCTTCTTCTTCGAGTCTTGATGCCTTGAACTTCCGGCATGGACTAGCTTTTTAGTTATTTTTGTTCTTAGACATTCTTAGTTTAGTAATTTGAGATAGATGTTCTTGTGATGATGACTTCCAGATTTTGGGGAATTAATAGATGTTGATTTGTTTTATTTAATGAGTTTAAGTCTTCCGCATTATTTTCTGTTAATATATGTTAAAATGATAAGGGTTAGATTGGTTGGTTCGCTCACATAGGAGGGAAACTGTGAGTGCCAGTCGCGGCCCCGGATTTGGGTCGTGACAATTAGATTGTCTATAATTTGCCTGAAAACAAAAACAAGTTGAACATTAAGATCATGTTATTCACAAAGGTTATTATATTATTTTCTTCAATCGGTAAAATAAAGATAATTATATCGAACAATTTCTTATACACAACCACAATAGAAAATAAGGTCCTATATTTCGCTATGAGAAAAAATGACCATACAAGCAATCAGTGATTGTCTTTTACTATAAGAGAATAAAACACCTCCCTAGACATATGTGTAATTGAGCTAAAAGTTCACTTCCATGTGTTTCCTTTTAATGTAGTTATAAAGACCAAACACAAACATAGTCGCTTCCCCTGCTAATCCACCTAAAATTCTTATTCAAAATTGAAATTTGTTGAAAAATACTAACACTTGTAGCACCATAAGATAATTCACATACCTCCCTGATTAGCATCCCTACTATGACACACCCCCTCTCAACTTCTAGTCAGTGCATACTTCTCTAAGTCATTAGCCCTTTATCGAGTGAGACCATCAGTTTTTCTATTGTAGTCACGACATTAAAAGTATGACATAAATCTGTTATGTACGTAGTCAATTAATATAAGATTCGTCAGCTTTTTCTAATATGGCTAATCATCATAAAAATAGAAGTTTTATCTGGGAGCTCATTTAAAGGAAAGCGGATAAGTCAATTATGGATGAATTAAAAATGAGTAAGACTTGGGATGTGTTTAGTATGAAGGAAAATGTTGTCCTAGAAAATGTTTCCTCGAGAACAAGTAGATATTTGACTTATTTTCTCATACATAGTTGGTAAGTATAAATATTTTGCGGAAAAATATTTTAGTAATTTGTTTTAGAATACAAAAACATTTTGAGAAATATCCTTTTTTTATTAGAGTAGCAAAAAATTTTTGAAGTTGATTTTTTTTTTAAAAAAATAAATTTTGTTGGAGGGGGGTAGGTTTAGGGTAGGGGTGAAAAAATTATAATTTGGAGTTGAATTTTTTTAAAACTATTAATTTTTTTTTTTG
>NC_028641.1:31435119-31441331 GCF_001406875.1 Solanum pennellii | reverse complement strand
GGGGGGCTGGTAGGGGTGAGTTGGGGGATTGTAGGGTGGGCTGGGTAGGGGAGGTTGGAAGAAAATTTTGAAAAATGTTTTCTTTAAGTTTTGAAGAGAAGTCATTTTCCTTAAATTTGAGGAAAATAAGTTTATTTGGAAAATATTTGACCCAACCAAACATGCGAAATTTAGTAAAACAATTTCCGAAAAATATTTTTCTTCATACCAAACATGCTCTTAGTAATTAACATATTTTTATTATTCTCATCATCAATGTACATTATTTAGTTTACAATTGTTTGTCCATATTTAAGGGTAATGCAAATTAATCATCTCGACATGCATATTCGATACAATTCTAGTTTGAATAATCTAGTAGCCCAAGGTACAAACCTAAAAAACAAATTGACAAAAGAGAGGGCCTTTTTACAAATCCCACTTGTAAGGCAATAATATAATTTGTGGCATATGTTCACTCCAATAAAGTTATATTCAACTTACATGATGTAATAATATCTCAAGTATCAACTTATTCCTTTAGGGTCATAAGATAACAAAATCTATCTCAAGATAAGGTTTAAGATTAACTTCATTTCATGGTTGGTAAGAGTGTCACAACCCAAAACGAGTCGTGAGTGGCACCCACACTTAACCTCCTATGTGGGCGAACCAAGGAATTCAAACTCCAACATATACCAATAATTCAACTATGAATAACAAAAACAATGCTGAAGCTCCAAAACTTATTAAAGTATCATTTCCCAAAACCTGAAAGTAATCACATCAAGGGCATCGAATCTACAAATACTAAGTCTACGAATATCAAATACACCAAAATAAAAGAATAGAATTGTATGTGTCTAAAAACATAAGACATCATGTCATTACCGAGAGAATCCAACACGTAGGTACACTCGATATGCTGTAAGCTGGCTAGAGCTGAGGGCAATTTGAAGTAATTGGTACACTCGATGCACTCCATAGAAGGAAAACAAAGAAAAATACAAGTAGGGCTTAGTGCGGGCAACATGTACTGAGTAGGTATCATCGGTCAACCAAAAATAGAAACTAATATACAATTAGTAATAGTATGAACTCAACAATGACACTTAACAAGTGGTAAGCAACAAACAACATGAACAAGTGAAAAAAATAATCAATCATAATATTAAACACACCCATGAGGACTCATGCCTCCACGCCACGCTCTTTGAGAAATGGGTTCTTTGAGATTGAGTACATTACGTTAATTCCATATCTTTTCCTTTAATGTAATTGTGTTGGAACATGACACTTCGATCTAATTATATTGTATCAGAACATGACACTCCGATTCACGAATATCGTGTCAGAACGTGATGCTCCGATCCAAGAATATCGTGTGAGAACGTGACACTCCGTTCCAAGAATACTGTGTCAGAACGTTACACTCCAATTTAATTGTATCATGTCGGAACGTGACACTCCGATCTAATAATACCATTAATTTGAAATTTACTATCACCATTGATACTATTTCATCAAGCTTTCTTTATTGACGGCATCACTTCGATAAAGAGGGTTCAATAATATAAATTCTGTGATCTTAGGATTTTAGACCAATATCTAAACAAACAATCAAGCCACACAACCACACAATTAGTTCCTGATATGGTTGGAAAGCTCATGGTATGATCTCTGTAACGCCGTCGAGTTTTTGCGATTCTGAGTTCAGAAGAGTGAGTTATGCCTTTTGAAAGTTGGGATATGGATTAATGAAATGTCCAATTTTGGAATTTTAAAGGGTATTTTAGTATTTTTACTACCTCATTAGTTTAATCCATTTTTAGGAGTTTAATAAGGGTCAAGACTCAATTTAGTAAGTTTTGAAGTTTTAAATATTCATGCTAGGGTTAAGGAGAAATGAGAAGAGAAGAGAACAAGAAAAAAGGCAAGATTCACCAAGATCGTCGAAGTTAACATGTGGAGTTCGTCAGGCATGATTCCTAAAAAGGTATGTGAGTCTTCCATAATGTTGGGTTCGTTCACCCACGTGCCAAGCATATTTGATTCAGCGTGATTTTATTCATTAAAGGTTGGATTTTGAATGTTGTTCTTGAATTGATTCCGTTCTTGAACATAAGTTGATGTTTATGAATTTCTTGAGGTAGATAGTGTTGTTCTTCGGGTTAGATTCTTGTATATATGAATTGGGTACATAGATCTAAGGTGAATTTGAGGAAATAAATTGGATTAAAATGATTTAAGGACAGGAAAACAAGATGAAAATCCGTCAGGCGTCCCTGGGCAGGTTCAGGAGCGGCGTGCCCCATCTGCGCCAGAGAATCTGGGGCAGCACGCATGCAGTGCGCCAAACTTGAGACTCAGACTAATGGGTCTTGCGCGGCGCGCCCAAAATGCTTCCAAATCGGCATTTTTCGCCCAGTTTTTGTAATTCAGTCCGATTAAGCCTTTATAAAAAATTTTAACACTTCCTAATGATTCTAACTACTCTTAGTGACTTCTAATGGTAATTAAATAATACAAACATACATTACAACCTTGAATCCATACCTTCAAATTCAAGGAATGTTTAAAGCCAAGTCTAGAAAGTTCTTATAGTCCTTTCAAGAAGTCTATTACAAATGTTTTCTAAACTTTCTTTTTTAGACTTAAGGATTAGGTTGAGTAAAGAGTAAAGATAAGAATAAGAAGTTGATTTCAACCTTCATAAGTCATTCAAATATGTTTTAAATGTCGTTTTAAGACTTAAGGTATAGTTCAGTTCAGAGTAAAGAGAAGTCTTTTCTTCAAAGAAGTATATGGGGATTAAATATTCCTAAAGCAGTATTAAAATAGTTTTGACATTTTAAAAAAGAAAGGAAACTGAGATTTCCAAAGATCCTTCATATTAAATTTCAGTTAAAGAGTAATAACTTTCTAAATGAACCAAACAGGAAAATTGAGATTTCCAAGGTAGCCTTTGTGCTATGTTTTTGAGCACTAATCTCAAATCACAGAAGAAGTGTGTTTTTAAAACATAAGAGCCTATATATTTTTAAAGTAGTATTGAGCACCGATATGGGGGAGAGTTCAAACAACTTACCGCCCTATAAACCATGTAGCCACTATGGGTAGAAAAGTGTCGTACTTTTTAGATGAAACATTTTCACAGTAGACTAGTGCATCCATTCGGCATTTGAGGTCTTATACCTCTGTCTGGGTATAGGAAGCGTTGGAAGGGTGAGGTAGATCATTGTATCATCACTTCAGCTCTTAAGTGATGGTTGTCGGTTAGAGTTACTCCCGAAGAAATTAAATGAAATATATATATATATATATATATATATATAAATAATATTTTTCATTCTAATTTGCAACAAGCTAATAATGTTTATTATGATAATGTAAAAGCTGCAAGGGGTATAGCTTTCCAACTATATATGTCTGCAATATAATTCATGAAAGGGTAAGCTTTTTTGCGTGGAATTGCGGAAAAGCCCATATGTCTGTGAAGGGAATTAGATTCTAACACCACCAAATGTTTTTTTTTTAATTAAATTAATTCAGCAGATCCCATCTTCATAATCATGCATTAATTTAATATAATCTTCTTCTTCTTTTTTTCCAAGACAGATAATTACGCGTCTAATTATACGATTCTTTTGAATTTTAAATACTACCAAAAAATAAAATGAAATTTTGATATACATGCACGTGCATGATCCAATTCGGTATATACGCAAATCTTTTAAAGTCTCCATCTAACGTCAAATGCATGGCCTTCATTTCATACATGTTTTTTAGGTGCATTTAAATTTAAATTCTTATATTAACCCATCGCCTTAATTACCTGTTGTAATCAACCTTGTGATGTATTTTGGAGGTAATATTGTATTACTATATCCACCTTTTCGGTGAAATACAACGTGTATCTAGTCGATAGTTTATTAATTTAAAAAAGTAAAAAGATTACGTGATATGACAAGTTAAAATAAAGTAAATTTCTTAAATAACGTATGGATATTACTTAGTTAAGTAATTTTTGTATTTTTGACAATATATCAAGTAAAATAAAATCAAATTCAGGTTTGATAGTTAAAATATTATTTTTATAAATAAAGAAAAGCATCTAAATTTATGAATGACTAATTTTTTAGAGCGAAAAAATTCTTGTTATTGGGCTTATTATGTTGAATCTACAACAATTAGACGCGTTGGACGAGGGCTTCACCAAACAACTCTTCAATCACTTCTATTATTAGTATAAAGAAATTGACACCAAAAGGTGAATTGTCATTATAAGCTTTTTTCCCCTAATACTTAACAAAGTAATCCAAATTATACGAGTTCAGAGTCAAAAGGGTATAAAATATTAATAAAAATTCCAAAACGGTATATAAAATTTTATATTAACCAAAACGGTAAAATCGCTGAAACAACAGCGATTTTACTCCACCGAAAAAGCAAAATCGCTGTTACTGCAGCGATTTTGCAAAATGTGATTTTTTTTTTAAAAAAAATCAAATCGCTACCATGGCAGCGATTTTCAATTTTTTTTTAGACAGCGATTTTCAATTTTTTTTTTTTAAAAAAATTTAGCAGCGATTTTGCTTTTTCCGGTAGAGTAAATCGCTGTTGTTCGAGCGATTTTGTCGTTTTGATTAATATAAAATTTTATATACCATTTTGAAATTTTTATTAATATTTTATACCTTTAGGCTCTGAACTCCAAATTATACCCTGTCCCATAAATATTTCAAACCAAAGTTTCATGGACTGACACCTATTTAAATTTAGGAAAAATTACATAAATTAGTACATTTTAATAAATAATTACTGATTTTAGCAATACTTTTTATTTATTACCATTTATAACAATACTATGTCAAATGTGCAATATGAATTAAAAGTGAATTATGTATGCAATATATATGAATTATAATTGTTTTTTGAAATATATTATGTTTGTTTGGTAAAAATTTGACACATTGTATTATAAGTGTATTAAAATGTGTGATAAATGTATTATCCATTATTAAAATTTGTATTATATATGAATAATAAATTCTTCTTCGTAATATGTATTAAACTTGTATTATAAATGAATTAAAAGTGATCAAGTGAAAAAAAGATATTATTGCTATAAATGGTAAATATTTTTTTATTTTTGTATATTTATGTAAGTTTCCCTTAAATTTAACCCATTTTAAAAAGGTATTATATTTAAGATCCAAATTCAAATTAAAATAAATCTTCTATAACATTTTGCCAAAAAATTAATGCAGCCACCCCTCTTCTCGAAAAAAAAAAGGAGGAGAGAATATAGACTAAATGCAGAGTAATTCTTTTCTCCAATGAGATAATTCACACGATTTCCATGGCCGATTCTACTATACATTTCTGCTTTTTAATTAATAGAACATAGCAATATATATCGTAAAAGATTTTTAAAATGGAAAAAGGGAGGTTAAAAAGGGGAAGAAAAGGAGGAAGGTAAATCGAATGAGGCCTAGGATCAACTGATACAAATATTTTTATTATATAAATTTTTCAATAAACGTTAAATTTTGAACATTTACTTTAATAATTATAAAATGAAATAAATTCAGTGATAAGAAACATAATGGTTGAGTCCGTTAACCCTAATTCTAAATCCTTCAACATTCGAATAACTCATTTGATTTTGAATCCTTCTTTACTTGTTTAATTCTAAATCCGTCTCTATTTTACATTTAAATAATCGTTTATTTCTGAATTCGACTGTATTTGACATAGATACACGTACCAATTACTCTAGGAATCTGATGAAAATGATGTGTTGATGGAAGACTGCGTTGATGTCGTTATATTTAGGGGCTAATTGGGGACCCTTATGCCTCAGCTACCCCACAAGCACAACCTTTCTTTTCATTCTTAGCTTTTTCCTCGACCAATAACGCGTATATGCATGTTTCTTAGCTTTTACTAATTCTATAATCACGATTTTAATTTCTCCACTTCAATTTATAATATTCTACTTCTAGCTAAAGTGCGTTTGTGTTTGGTATGAAGGAAACTATTTTTTTTTTTTGAAAAATAAGTGGATTACATATTTATTTTTTAAGAGTTCGGTAATTGGTAAATAAAAGAAAATTATTTATATGTAATTGTGAAATTAGGTCTTAGGTTAACTCACATCGACTTAGCCACATAGTGGTAAAAGTGTTCAATTCGTCGGAAAAAAAGCATATATACAAGTAAAATGATAT
>NC_028641.1:31427708-31429512 GCF_001406875.1 Solanum pennellii | reverse complement strand
ACGAAGTTCAGAGAGTCGATTTCAGTACCCAAATTTCAGAATTCTAAGTATTTTGGAACGAGACCCCCTCGACGGCCCGTCGTGCCCATGACGGTCCGTCGTGGGTTCCGTCAACTCACACAGTTTTTCCAGAAATAAAATCTGCTGCTCAAAACGACTAATTAGGTCGTTACACTCGCATACTCGTACATTCAATTTATCGATGCCAATTTACCTATATAGTATCATGACGCAGACGTAGGTAACGAGGATCGGCATCCGGCGCACCGTTGATCCGGTTGAGCACTCTATAATCCATTGGTGAGCCTCCTTATAATTCAGAGGACTCCTTTTATTGTTTTTTTTAGTACATCCTTTATATGGATGTTGTGGGGTCTGTCCCAACATCCATTTCAGTTTTAAAGGCTTCATAGATAGACAATGATATTTGAGCCCTTAAGTCTTTTCATCTTCTTCTATTTGTTAAGACTTGGGTTGCCACTTTTGGCCAATTGAATGTTTTAAACCATTACAACATTCATAGTTAGTATGATTTATCATTTCATTTGAGTTTTATCTTTATAGTTATTGATCATTGTCTTTCGCACAGTTAAGTAATCTAGACCAAAGATCCGCTCAAGGCCAACAATGGTCATTGAGTGACGGCCACGTCCAGGGTGTAGGCTTGGGGCGTGACAAACATAGTTCTAATATAAAATTTTCCTTTAATGTTAATCCAATAAACTATATATATTTCATCAACAAAGATTTGGTTATTTTTTATTTTCAAAATTGAATAAATGGGTAAAATTGTTAAGAGTTTTATTAGATTAATTAAAAAAAGTAATTAATCAATACCTAATAAGCTAACCAATGACACGGACTTCAAGAAAATATGATAAAAATAGACACTAAATTTCGTGTAACAACTCAAAGTTATACTAGAACCATATATTCAACTGCAAAAAACCTAAACTTTAAAGTTTATTCAACTTTTTATATTATAATTTTGATTATGAAAGAGTTTTATTATAATAATGCAAACAATGTTTTTTCACTAGTTTGTTTTGTATATTACTTTTTATACTATAAAACAAGAGGGAATACCAAGCTCCTCTCCGTCAATATGCATGCTTTTTGACGGAGGATATTTGAGAAATTTCATAATTCTCTTGCATCAGATCCAACGTACCTCATGATTTAATTTGTATATTATTCTTTGATTATACAAAATAGTCCAGATAACCTGTGGACTTGGGATCTAAACACTTCATGTGCTTTAAGTCATTTTAAAGAGTTTCATTGCTTTGATCATATGGGCCACATACAAACTTCATTTTACATCTACCTTTTTTTTCATTTTACAAACATCCAACTCTCAACTGTTTTCTATGATCCTACGAAATTTATATACCCTGTAAAATCCATACATTTATGAAATTACGAATGAATTAAACACGAAAAGTTATAAGCATATTGATACTAAATGTTAATTAGATACATATAAATGCATAGCTGCTACATTAACCATAATTTATCCTGGTAGAAGAATAAAAAAAATTCTCTCTCAATTTCATATTAATTAAATTTGTGAGATAATTCACATATATTAAGAAAAATATTTAAGGACACAAACTAAATCATACTTTATAGTTTCTACTATTTGTCTTTTTCATAATCATAATTCATATAAGTTTCTCCAACAAATAAAAAGACAAACATGAAAAATGTTTCAAATATGCATGTTGACCCTTGAACAATTCAATTATTTAAATAATAAAATAATTCTAAAAATAAGTTAACATTGAAATTGGGGTTTGGGGGG
>NC_028641.1:31413204-31427162 GCF_001406875.1 Solanum pennellii | reverse complement strand
TGGGGGGGGGGGGGAATCATTGTGTATAAAAAATTTAAAGTGGCACAAATAAACATTAGAAATTTCAAATATATGTGTGTGTGCGGGGGGGGGGGGGACATATATAAGATATAAAAAATAAATGGTTGTTCGACAATTATTTAACGGTAATAATACAATTATCATCCTTTTATATTTTAATGACAATAATAAATATGAGTTTTATAACGAAAAAACTATTTAAATATTGTTAAAGGCTTTAGCTACTCTTAATGCAATAACATTAACTCAATCATCACTAAATATTTCTCTGGTAGTAAATCTTACCGCAAAATAAAAATCTATTTCAACTAAATATCTATTTTGTTAAGTAGTTCTATATATGGAAATCCATAAATCCAATTGCTAAGTCATAAATATTTTTTTTTTAAAAAAAATCATCTCTGAAGATAGAAGTATATTTCAATATTCCTCTATATTTTTAAAAGATGTACGATGATCTATTGCATTTAACTCTTTTTTTGTCCTATATCCTAATAGGTGAATGTTTTCATGATATTAGTTTCACAAATAATGACAAAGGAGCAGTCAAATTTATCTTTAATTACTTTATTTTCGAGTTTAGTTTAGTAAAGAGTCAGATTTACTTTCAGCAGTACCTAATAGTACGATTTAAATAAATAAAAAATGTGCTTTCATTAATAATTTAAACTTTTAAATAAGATATTCAGTCAGTTCAATATGGTATTAGAGCAAGTAAAAAATCGTCTATAAAAACTAAACAAATGATGTCTAACTTAAAAAAAAAACATGTTATTCCAAAATATATTTGCATCAAATCACGAAGGGGTCATTTGGTAGTATGTATAAAAATAATACCCAATAGAGCGTATTAGTAATGCAAACATTTGTAATGTATGTATTAGTTGTACTTGTATTAGTTATGCATAGATTATTTCTTATGCACGTTTGTTTTGGGGTATTAAAAAGTATCTATTGTATAAAAATATTTATTTAAAAAAGTATCCTTCAAAATTATATGGTGGAAAATAAGTTAAATACTTGTGAGGGGTAAGTGAGTCTTTGACCATATTATGCATGCATTAAATTCTTTGTATTACTAATATCATAGATTTCTAGGTATTAGTAATGCACTCCTCAATGCACAATAACATTAGTATAAATAGCATGAAAAAATGAACCAAACAAGGAATTAGTAATACATATAATTAATGCATGCATTATTTTTGCTAATACACTCTACCAAACGACCCTTAAATGTAATTACCACGCTGATTAATTAGTGTAGACTTAGCCTTAATTTTTTACTTTTAAATGAAGTTGTTAAAAATCGATATGAATACCATATTGAAATAAATGTTCTCTTAGGGTTTGGACGTGAGATGTGAAATCATGATTTGATATCAAAATATTATATGGTGTCGCATCGTTAAATCACATTTCTCTATATGTATTTTTATAAGTAAATGTTTTGTGATTAGAAACTTTTAAATAAACATAATTTTATAAAGATTCACTAGTCACTAGTAGTAATAGTTAGTTATCCTTTAATTTAAGTCATTCACATGGTAGAATAATTTCTTCACATCGAGCATGAGTCCCTTTTTAAAAAAATTCAAATGATGGTGTATGAATATAAAGTTATAGGTCACGTGTTTCATTAAATAAGATGGAAATTAGGGTTTGAAATTTAAATTCATACTTTTTTTGGAGAAGTTAGTCTCAAATCTCATGTCCAAATATTAATTTGAAAGCAAGATATCGTAGCGTATGTCCAAATAAAGGTTAGAATAAAAGTGTTGTGTGAGAAAGATAATTTCACCTCTGTTTTGACTACTCAATTCGAAGATATATAGTAGAAATAAGGGATTATGTCTTCCAAGAAGTAAAATTTTGGACATGCGATTTCATATCGCAATTTGAAATAATGAGATGAAATCAATGTTCAGATATGCAGTTTCACGCTGATTTCATAATATGATATCTCAAATTTTCCAAAAAAGACTATTGAGAAATCTTCAAATTCAAAAATTGCCCAAGAAGTTAAAATTTTATGAGAACAACCCAAATTTATATCTACTAAACATATATTTCATATGTATATAAAATATATAATCCATATCATTACTTTTAAAACCATTTATATCTTATACAACAATTAATTTTATCAACATAAAATTTATTATAACTTTAAATCTATTCCTACTCTACCATTTATATTAACCAAATTCGTTATTTTTTATCAACTTTATTACAAAACAAATTGACCCACAAATGACTCAAAGTAACAATGTTAGTTCATATTCTGGGTCATACAAATGAAAAATGCAAGTTCAATGTGAGAAGAATATTCATAGAATGTAGGATAATTATATTAAATACTAGACACTACAACTTATATTACTTTATTTTTAAATGATATAAAGTTTGGTCAATAAATGTTCAAATGTATTTTATAAACTTTTGCTAATTTGATAAGATTGTATAAAGAAGGGAGACGATTTTAATAGTTTACAAGTTATAGGATTTTATTATGAGAAAACAAGCAACATAAAATATCGAAACAAAACTTCAACTTTATCTCATAGTATCAAATGATGATTTCATATCGCATGACCAAATGAACCCTGAATATATATATAAATAAATATATATATAACTTAAATATTCTTATCTGTATATATCTTTTCAAATGTTTTGTAGAAATATTATTAATGCAAAATTGCAAAAATAAATTTACTTCTACTATGTTGGGATATATACAATTAACCATGTGTTAAGAAATTAATATTTATTAGAGAATAAATATTTGCTAAAATTCAATTGATCATATATTCGTTTATGGTGTCTATTTACTTATATAGTAGATGCTTTAGTGTGTAGAGTTTTAGCTTATACGCAGAGAATTAAATCATCGATTCTTATAAGTATAAAGTTTTTGGTTTGCAATCTAGGATGGAAATTGGACATGCCACCGGCTACGATTGTAGCACAAGATTATATGTAATTTGTCCTGATTATGGGAACGATATAGTTCCAACATCTTGTGCTAGTACACTTTTTATGTATTGAACGTGACTGAAAAAAACATATTCTCTAAACAACTCGATCTTCGTAAGTTGGGTCAATATGCCTGGTAAGTTGGATGAAAATAATATATATTGGTGAAATAATAAGTTAGTTGATGGAATCCATGTCTCATTACAGAGATTGATTGATATGTCTTTTTAAGAAACTTATAAGTTTTCATCGTGTCAAATCTTGCAAGTGGATTTATGAATCCGGCACATGAAATAAATTAAGTAGTGCTCTAAATGAAATTAATCATTAAGTTAAATTCGTCAGTAATTTAATTTATTGATTCGTATCTATATTTTAACATGGGGAATTCCATAAGTGTTTAATGGTAATTACGAAATAGAGGAGTGCAATTACGAATTTCTAGTGGAATGATTTGTAATTATTATGGTAAGAATAATTCAAATAAATTATTTGAAATTATTTCCATAGTAGGAAGTCACGGTAATTAATTCTGTGGTCCCTATAGTGCCCATATTTAACTAGAACTCAGAATCCTATTTCTATACAAAAAGGAAGAATAATATGTGTTTTTCTAGTCTTCTAGAAAAAACTAGGTTTTCTAGTCCTTTATGTATTAGAAATCTCTATATATAGGGATTCTCCTAACCTAGAAAAAAGATGATTAGTTTTCTATTCAATACTTACCCACCCAGGTTTTGAGAGAGTTCGGATGTGACTTGGGATCACTGTAGAAGACCATAGTTATTTTGTAGATTCACTTGAAAGTTTATCTATCTTGGGGATTCGCTTGAAGGTTTCCGCTCATGCTTCAAGAGGTATTTATCGACTTAAAATTCTGCATGTTTGTGTAATCTAGCATGATTATGTGTTCTAGCATGAATGGTGTTGATTATCTATTATTAATGTACGCAGAAAAGATTCTGATATGCTTCCGCTGTGCATATATGTATTCTAACAATTTGCATCAAAAGCCTTGCTTACATCTGTATAGATAGCCTAGATTGAAATATATATGTACGATTGTATATCTTTCATGTAAAGAAGTCGATGAGTCTGCTATAAAGATGCCGCCTACCCTGATACTAAATTGATTCTGTTAGCTTTGTTAAAGAGCTCATGTGAGATTTTTTAAAATAAAGGCTGATTATGTGGGGGAAAAAAGGAAGAAGAAATAATTGACGGTGGCAGTGAAGATATTTCTATAAAGTGGAACAGATCTTTACTTGACCCAAGAGTTTCTTCTAAATTTTTTTTAAAGCATTATCTTGTTAGCAAAACTAGAAAACAATAAGGAAGAGGAATATATATACAATTTTTCACATGAATATACAAATTTATGGTATATATATGTGTGAGAATAATACTACATGATTTTGAGAATTATGATTAACAAATAAATTTTAGTAATATAATTTATTTATTTGAGTCATTAGAATATTCTCTATGTATTATGTATAAATTGTTCTAAGAAAATACTAGTGGTGAATTTTTTTTAATGGAGATTTACCATAAAGATGCTGGTTACGTCTAATTAATTCGTGAGAAGAGATATGAAAGATTTTCACCAGTCTTAAAGAAAAAAAAATAATATCTTGGATTCTCAGGTGTATTAATTACGAGAATAATTTATTGTAAGGAAGTTAGTCGTATGTCTTAGCCAAAAGACAGTACACAACGTATATCTTATGCTCATTAGATAATTATTAGAAGAGAATGAAATTTTGAATCAAGTTATTTTAGTCTAAAACTACGCCTAAAACGATTAATTTTTCAGATTTGGTCATAGTTTATGTGGTCATGAATTTTATGGTCTTTGGTCGACTTGAAATTTGATGGTGCCAACGAAAATCGTTAGATGAATTTAGGTAGTTTGTTGGATTAAAATTTGATTCGAGCATGATAAGAACATTTCTTATATCAATTGTGTTTATGTTCAATTTGGAATATGATTGTACATGGTTATCCAACGTAAATTTATATATGATAAGAATGTAGGTGATGTTGTAATAATTCCTAAAGATACTTAAATCTTTTGAATTTGAATTTGTTCATAGTTTTGGAAAAATTTTTTTTCCAAAGATTTCAATTGATCTGAAATTTGGTAAGTTTATTGATGACGACCTAGTAGAAGTACTCATTGCTATGTGGTTATAATTATTTTGAGGTCGTTGAAATGGTGTTAAAGTTGTTCTTCGGAATTAAATTGTAACGACCCGCTAGGTCGTTTTAAGAACTAGGACTATTTCGACTCCTTTTGAAAATTAAAAGGGGTTATTTTTAAACTATTCGAAGACTAAGAGTATTTAGCTGATAAAAATATTAGTGAAGAATTAATATAGTTAATAGTTAGTGGGTCATATCCATAATTCATTTAATACCTTTTTACTTGACCCATTAATTGATTTAGGTTAGTGGGATTAATTTATTTATTTTACTTAATCAACATTAGAAAGGCAGAAAATAAAAGGGGGTTAGAAAACTACCTGGGCGGTGTGAATACAGAACGTGAGGAAACCAGCAAAATCTTCAGGTAAGAAGCAATTTGGAGATTTTCTTGATTTTTATATGGATCATAGTGAATGTAAGGTAGATAGAAAGTTGATCCCTTATTCGTCCATTTATTATAATGAGGGTTTTGATAGGAAAATTGGCAGGGAACGATATATATAGTTTTTCTTCGTGGTTGCCAGTTGGAGTATGTTGTTTTTCTTCCTATTATTATTAGAAGTGTAGTTGCTGTACGTAATGAAGTTGAGGAAGAATATTTGGGTTATGGGATTTTATCAATGGGAAGGGAAACGTGTTTTGGTTGTCCCTGAGGTCACCACTGGTTTGTAACCAGTGGTTTCTCCTATCAATTTATATCAATGATTTATTATAGTATAGATTTAGTTATTAATATATTAGGTACTTAGATCTAGAGATATTGCATTATATTTTATTGTATTGTATTATATTGGATGGAATACTATGAGATTTATGAATCTTGGTAAGGTTAGACTTAACCTATATTTAAAATTTAGGAATACGAGACTTGACACGTATAGTTAACACTAAGATTTATGAACTTGATTATAAATTTTGGTGCAAGGGATTAAAACAATGTGTGGGAAGTGAATGTTCTCGTCTGGTCGAAATTAAGAACTAAGAAATATTGTTCGGTGGCATATATGTTGGCAACTGGCATTAAAATTATTCCTTCTTAATGTTAAAGGCGTTATTCAATTTTATAGGAAAGGAATTAAGGCCAAATGGGTGCACTTTAGGTTATTTAATATAAAGAAACAATGGAGGTGGGAAATCATGAGAAAATCATGAGCCAATCATTGGCAATCAGATTGATAAGCCAATCATTTGGCAAGTGCCAATGATTGGCATTTGTTATAAAATTTTTGGGATTTGGTAGTCCTTTTTTTGTTTTACAGATTGTCACGTTGCCTGCCCGTAGTGCAGATATAACATTGACCTGCTTCGGTCAAATATCGAATAAAGATTTGAGTTAAATATATTGAGGTAGATAATTAAATATTATTTGAATAGTGTTGTATGAATACCATCAAAATTATGATTTTTTTGGAGAGATTAAGGTTCAAATTCTTGACTTGAAATTTAGCAAATATGATAATTTGGGCATATAAATTATATCAAGATTTGGAGCTTGATTAGAGATATGAGTGGGTTTTAGAGTCTACGAACTCAATTACTTACGAATATTGCACAATTGGTAGATTGGGAACGTTCCGAAGCTTTGCGAAAAGGAAAGGAAAAGTCTTGAAGATTGGTGAAACAAGTTTGGCATTTAAGGTATGTTAAGACTTTTTAGACTTGTTGAAGGACGTTTTCCTAATTAAAAATTAAAAATGAAATATGCAAAGGGGTAAGGCGAAAGATAAGGGTCTCGTATGAAATGGTGTGACGGGCATTGGTACGAGTACCGGTGTTTATAAACGGAAAGTTACTACTATAGAATGTGGATTGTAATTTGAGATTTTGCCAAAACATATGGGCATTAGATGATATATTATTGACTTGAAATTTTGTGTGATTGTGTTTTTTTTTTACACCCGTATAGTTGTGAATATTGAGGTGGTTGTGTATTATGTCGATATTGATTGAGTGAGATGCCTCATCATCCCCTTATTTTGAATTAATATTGTGTACATGCATTGACATGAGATTGAGTATAAGATAGGCACGTGGAGATCGTTCGTGCTGGGGATGGTAAGATGTTAAGATTGTAATTTGGGCACGTGGAGACCGTCCGTGCGGAAATTGTTTGATATTATGATGGTGCGTTGAGATCATCCGCACAGACACGTGGAGATCGTCTGTGTCGGCATATGGACTTCGCAAGTCCCCCATGGTTCATGATCTCTCGATGTATTTCCGAGGAGTATCATGTATATACGGTTGAGTGAGTACGGGGTATTCTGAGACGATTCATTTCATGGTATCATATTGCATTGCATTTCATCACATCATTTATTTTTGATGATTATGTGTTTTGTTTGATGTTTGGAAAGTATTTGATGTTTGATTACCTTTATTGATGAAACTTAAATAGTGAGTGTAATATATATATACTTATATAATTTAAGAATTTTTTTTTTAAACTCCCGTCACTACTTCTTCGTTGTCGGTCAATGAGACATACTGGGTACACGTGGTTTTGTACTCATACTACACTTGTTGCACTCTTTGTGGTGCAGATTCGATTCCGAGTAGGAGCACATCTCGTGGAGCAAATTAAGTCCGAGCTTGAAGTTCTTGGAGTTGTGGTGAGCTGCTTGGCTGTTCCGTGGCCCACACCTCCCTCTATTTTTAATTTATTATGTTATTAGTATTCAGACAGGATAGCCCTTATCTTAGATTAGTGATTTAGTTTCAGACTTGCATTGAATTTTAGAAGCTCTTGTACTTAAGACACCAATTCTTGGGGTGATATATTTTTATCTTCCGCATTTCGTACTTATAAGGAACTCAATGTTTGGAGATTCTTGCTAAGTGTTAGTCTTTTTACTCATTTGTTGGTTTAGTTGTGTTAATATGTTGGGTTGGCTTACCTATTGGTTGGGAACATAGTTGCCATCACGACTTGCAAATTTGGGTTGTGACATAAATTGTAATTTAGTATGAATTACATCCTTTTATTGGTTTTATTTATGTTATATGTGGTACATGATTACACATGATGATTTCACGAAAATTGATATTTGATAAGGATGTAGATCTATTCATTTTTCCTTAAATCGTTTGAATCTGAATTTGATCATAGATTTCGAGATAAATATTATTTTTCAACTCCAACTGATCAGAAATTCGGTAAGTTCATCAGAAACAATCAAATTTGAAATGCTCATTGTTATGCAGTGATTTGATAATTAGAGATCGTTCTGATGACGTGTTAAGAAATTTTTTGTATCTTGAAAAATTAATTTTACCGAAAAATTACTCAAATATGATATAGTGGTGATAGAGTTTGTTCTCTATAGTCTCGATGACTAAATTTTTGTGAAATATTAAGTTCATGTGTTTGCTTAGACCTTCCTCCATAACGGATGAAATTAATACAAGTCATTAAAATTTAATCTCTAGTTCTCATTATCTGTATTGACTCTCTTAAACTGAGTAAAATTAGATTAGATCAATGGATCTGGGGATAATGATATTCACCTGACTTAAACTAACATATACTCTCCATCTGAGTTGGCTTTTGTTCTAAGTTTGTTGAAGTGAATATTTAACACCATATATATTTTGCATGAGTATTCATTTTTTCATCAAAATTTATTGTTCAAGATGCATAGATATCTAAAAGGCGTGCTTTGAATTTTAATATTCAATGTATACATAAACATGATTTCCTTTTGGAATTTTAGAATTTTGTTCTTTATTATTAATTCATCTATCTATTTCAAAAAATGATGATATATGATAAGAACTACTGAGTGGGAGAATTTTAAATTCTATTATGACCAAACAACGCTTTCAACTAAATTGATCATAGTTTTGGAATTCAAAAAAAAAGAACTCTGATTGATCTGAAATTTGGTAAATTTATAAGAACGACCTAGTAAGAAATTAATTTTTTTTTGGATCATTATATAATTTTTTGGTCATAATTGATTAAATAGTAGTGAATTATTAGTTTTATGTGTTGTCTTAGATCTTCCTCCCTAACGTATGAAATTGATACAAGTCACTATGTATTTAATTGTCTAGTTTTGATAATCTATATTAACTCTCCTAAACTGAGTAATATAAGATTGGATCAATGTAGCTAGAGGATTTTCACTTGACTTAAACTAACAGTAGATTCTCACACTTAATTAGGTCTGTATAAGTTAATGGAGTGAATAATCGGTCACTGTACATCTGTATTGCATGAGTAGTTCTCCAATCCCAACAATTGGCTATTAGAGATGCAGGGATATATATGTATAAATGAGCTCTGAATTTTGTTATTCGAGATTATTCAAAATATTATGATCGATTAAAAATATTGTGTCTCATATTCTCAATAGACTTTACACACCCACTTAGTACTAATTAAGTTTTTCTTTTGGTAGAGATAAGATATTAACTTAACGAATGCATTACATATGTACCTTATGTTAAAAGAAATTATTTTCAGTTTCTAACCAGAAGAGATGAGTATATAATATATTTAGTTGTAACTCTTCTATCATTGAGTTTGATAAATATTTTATCTCTTGTGGTATATTGATGTATGATTATTTTATAAGTATGAGAAAATCAAATTATACTAATCTGTCTCATAAGGGAAAATGTCTTTTAAATTGAATGAGGCTTATTTGTACATTAGGGTCTAAGTCATTTATTCTGAATACAATTTTGAGGTTGGTTAATGGATGGACATAACTGTTCATTGAAAGTGAAATCACTACCAACATGTACCTTTTGTTTAGAAGGAAAAATGACTAAGAGACCTTAGTTTTCCTCTTAAAAAGGATTTAAGAGGTAGTGATAAGTTATAATTAATCTATTCTGATTTGTGCTATAAATGAGCACATTGCAAGAGGTGAATTTTAGTTTTTGTGTTCCCAAGAAAATTACTTGTGATATGGATATATTTTTTGATATTTTATAGGTCTAAATGTCTTGATAAACTCAAAATATATTTAAAACACGTGAATGTATCATCATGAAAAATATATAAAGTCACTACAATCTTATTGTACTGACGTAAACCTCTCTGCAGAGCAAATAAGTCACTTATCTTATAGAATAATTGTTTTTCAATTGTCTACACTAGACACTGTGTAATAGATTGGTGTAGAAGAGAAAAGAATTAGACGCTTATGATGATTATGAGATTAATTATTGACTTATTATTAGTTATTTTATTTCTTTTGGGATAGGTTCTTATAACTACATTCGAATTCAATTTCTTTCATATTAGTACCTTGAGCAACTATAAAACTAGTTGGATTTGACGTAAGTCTAATCTGTGACATGTTAAGATATAGGATTGTCCAGCACATGTGCTGAGTGGGAGAATAAGAAAAATTTGAATTAAGAATGGAAAGTGTGTGTTAATTGGATATCCTAAAGAATGAAACAAGGTTTATAATAGTTTCCTATAGAAAATAAGTCAATTGTTAACACAACTTTCTTATTTCTAGAAAGGATAATCTTAGTAAACCATGTTCCTAGAAGTAAATTATATTTACGGTAATTGAACAATGAAATAAAAAATAAGTCAATTGTAAATTCATACGCTCAAGAACATCTAATGGGTATGTCAGAATTGACGTCCCATTGCACTTAAGTAGTGGGAGAAACGTTACTAGACATAAGAAAACTACTATCTCAAGTAATGGGTGTGATGTCGAACAAATTAAAAGAACACTTCATGAGAAGTTGTTAATATTCATTATCAAAATATTTTGAAGAACATACTAAAGCTAAAGAACATGAAAGTGTGATTATAATAGTAGTAGTAGTCGTAGTGGGAGAATCTTAACGAAGATTGAGTTGTTTTATATGCTTAAGAGAACTTTTATGATAGAGCTAAAAAGAAGTACACTCTTGGAGGGTTTCATGATAAGGTCTCTCAAGATCAAGTACAAAATCGATATTCTACGACGAAGCACTACTAGAAAAAGTTGCATGACAAAATAGCTTGGTAAATTTTCTTTTGAAAAGAAATAAAGGAATGTCTGCGAAAGTTGTAAATGCATATTTAAGAGTCTAAGTGGGAGATTGTTAGGGTATATACTATTAATCATGTGTTTTGACATAGTATTCTAACAATATTCAAGATTAAATATGTAAGTGGGAGATTGTAAGGGTATACACTATTAAACATGCATTTGGATATAGTACATTATAACAACTGTGATACTTAAAAGTCTAAGTAGGAGATTGTTGGGATATATACTTTTAAGCATGTATTAAGAAATAAAATTTATTACAGAATAAATATTTGCTAAAATTCAATAGATCATATATTCGTTTATAATGTCTATTTACTTATATAGTAGATGATTTAGTGTGTAGAGTTTTAGCTTATACACAAAGGATTAAATAATTAGTTCTTATATGTATAAAGTTTTGTGTTCTCAATCTAGGATGGAAATTGGACATGCCATCGGGTACGATTGTAGCACAAGATTATATATAATTTGTCCTGATTATGGGAACTGTATAGTTCCAACTTCTTGTGCTAGTACATTTTGTATGTATTGAACGGGACCAAGTAGAGATAGTTGTTTTAGAATGAGTGATCAAAACATATTCTCTAAACTATTAATTATACTTATATTCTTAATCCTGATGTAACTATTATGATCTGTATATATTAGTTATCATTTTGATTTAATAAAAGGTGAGATTCTAAGATGGGTCAATATGCCTGGTAAGTTGGATGATAATAATATATATTGGTAAAATGATAAGTTATCCATGTCTCTTTATAGAGATTGATTGATATGCCTTTTTGAGAAACTTATAAGTTTTCATCGTATCAAATTTTGCAAGTGAATTTATGAATCCCACACATGAAATAAGTTAAGTAGTGCTCCAAATTAAACTAATCATTAATTTAAATTCATCAGTAATTTAATTTATTTATTAGTATCTGAAATCTTAACATGGGGAAGTACACAAGTGTTTAATTGGTAATTACGAAAGGGAGGAGTGCAATTACGAATTTCTAGTGGAATGAATTGTAATTTATTATGGTAAGAATAATTCAAATTAATTATTTGGAATTATTTTCATAAAAGGAAGCATCGGTAATTGATTTTGTGGTCCCTATAGTACCCATATTTAACTAGAACTCCGAATTCTATTTCTATACAAAAAGGAAGAATAATATCGGTTTTTCCAGTCTTCTAGAAAAACTAGGTTTTCTAGTCCTTTTTGGATTAGGAAGAAATATCTATATATAGGGATTCTCCTAACCTAGAAAAAAGATGATTAGTTTTCCATTTAATACTTGTCCACCCAAGTATTGAGAGAGTTCGGATGTGACTTGGAATCACTGTAGAAGACCATAGCTATTTTGTAGATTTTCTTGGAAAGTTTATCTATCTTGGGGATTCGCTTGAATGTATCCGCTTACGCTTTAGGTATTTATCGAATTAAATTTCTGCATGTTTATGTGTTGTAGCGTGATTATGTGTACTAGCATAAACGGTGTTGGTTATCCATTATTCATGTAAGCAGTAAAAATCCTGATATGCTTCCGCTGTGCATATATGTATTCAAACATACAATAGATAATATTATGAGTAGATTTTTTTCAAACAACAAGTTATTGAATTTTATTACACACATTATTTAAGAGAGTCTCATAACGCAACACAAAAAAGCAAAAAAAACTTTTCATTCTCAAGTGTTTAGCAAAAATAAAATCATGCAATGGCAAATAGTTCAAAATCAATTCCAAGTGGTGATATGACGATAAAATATGGGATATGCCTATAAAATCATGCTACTAATTTTGGGGACTATTCGATAAATGGATGTCGTGATTGTGAAGAAGGGTGAAGATGGAACTAAAGAAGCATATATTTGTGCTAATTGTGGATGTATAAGGAGTTTTCATCGGATGAATAGTCATTCATTGTATTGCCCTCCAATACATCGATATTGCTCCTTTACCCACACGTTCATCCACATGGTGGTGAAAATGCGTCGATTATTTCTCATCCTTTCTGTAACGATCGAAAAATGGGTGTGATGGCACTTGTCTTATCCCACAAAGACAAGTCAGCCTAAAACCCAATATCTAACAAAGTGCGGAAGTAAATGACAATCCAACAACAATTTCTATTATGAAACCAAGTCATATTAATTCAATTCCCAAAACCAGGTTGTCACGTGCACAAGCCTCTAATGTAAATATTAGAATTGAAATAAAATAGAAGTCTAAAATGAAGTTGTCTTACAAGTAAAAACAAAGTCATAAACTGGAGTAGGAAAGTTCGCTGAGATGAAAAGCAGCTATCTCACAACCCTCCACAAGATGCCTCGGAAACGAAAAGAATGACAAGTATCAGGAAGATCCCGGCTCGTAACATACAAAAATTTGTAGAAGCAAGGGGTGAGTACCAAACCACGCGGTACCCAACAAACAAACCTCTAAACACAAGTTAAGTGAACAAAATACGGGTACTCCTGACACACTATCTAAACCTCCACGCTACAGCCTAATAGTTTATAGTTTACCAAACACACAACTCAATAACCACACTCTATCAGTTTACACATTCTCAATAACAACTCAATATTCAATAGTCACAAGCTTCACAGAGAAACACTCATAATATCAGCAAAACACGTGTTCAAGTTCATCAACAATAAAATGTGCAATGACATGAGATGCTGTCACGACCCAAAACCGGGCCGCGACTGGCACCCACACTTACCCTCCTATGTGAGCGAAC
>NC_028641.1:31391854-31403204 GCF_001406875.1 Solanum pennellii | reverse complement strand
TCGTGACCACGACGGTTCGTCCTGCAGTTCCGTCGCCAAGTTCAGAGAGTCGATTTCAGTACCTAAATTTCAGAAGTCTAAGTGTGCTGGAACGAGACCCCTGTAACGGTCCGTCGTGCCCACAACGGTCCGTCCTGCCATATCGTCACGAAGTTCAGAGAGTCGATTTCAGTACCCAAATTTCAGAAGTCTAAGTGTTCTGGAACGAGACCCCTGTGACGGTCCGTCGTGCCCACGACGGTCCGTCCTGCCATATCGTCACGAAGTTCAGAGAGTCGATTTCAGTACCTAAATTTCAGAAGTCTAAGTGTTCTGGAACGAGACCCCTGTGACGGTCCGTCGTGCCCACGACGGTCCGTCCTGCCATATCGTCACGAAGTTCAGAGAGTCGATTTCAGTACCTAAATTTCAGAAGTCTAAGTGTTCTGGAACGAGACCCCTGTGACGGTCCGTCGTGCCCACGACGGTCCGTCCTGCCATATCGTCACGAAGTTCAGAGAGTCGATTTCAGTACCTAAAT
The DNA here is from genome assembly GCF_001406875.1 of Solanum pennellii. Classification (NCBI taxonomy): domain Eukaryota; kingdom Viridiplantae; phylum Streptophyta; class Magnoliopsida; order Solanales; family Solanaceae; genus Solanum; species Solanum pennellii. The sequence continues at coordinate 31,402,684 of NC_028641.1, read as the reverse complement.
TTCAGAAGTCTAAGTGTTCTGGAACGAGACCCCTGTGACGGTCCGTCGTGCCCACGACGGTCCGTCCTGCCATATCGTCACGAAGTTCAGAGAGTCGATTTCAGTACCTAAATTTCAGAAGTCTAAGTGTTCTGGAACGAGACCCCTGTGACGGTCCGTCGTGCCCACGACGGTCCGTCCTGCCATATCGTCACGAAGTTCAGAGAGTCGATTTCAGTACCTAAATTTCAGAAGTCTAAGTGTTCTGGAACGAGACCCCTGTGACGGTCCGTCGTGCCCACGACGGTCCGTCCTGCCATATCGTCACGAAGTTCAGAGAGTCGATTTCAGTACCTAAATTTCAGAAGTCTAAGTGTTCTGGAACGAGACCCCTGTGACGGTCCGTCGTGCCCACGACGGTCCGTCCTGCCATATCGTCACGAAGTTCAGAGAGTCGATTTCAGTACCTAAATTTCAGAAGTCTAAGTGTTCTGGAACGAGACCCCTGTGACGGTCCGTCGTGCCCACGACGGTCCGTCCTGCCATATCGTCACGAAGTTCAGAGAGTCGATTTCAGTACCTAAATTTCAGAAGTCTAAGTGTTCTGGAACGAGACCCCTGTGACGGTCCGTCGTGCCCACGACGGTCCGTCCTGCCATATCGTCACGAAGTTCAGAGAGTCGATTTCAGTACCTAAATTTCAGAAGTCTAAGTGTTCTGGAACGAGACCCCTGTGACGGTCCGTCGTGCCCACGACGGTCCGTCCTGCCATATCGTCACGAAGTTCAGAGAGTCGATTTCAGTACCTAAATTTCAGAAGTCTAAGTGTTCTGGAACGAGACCCCTGTGACGGTCCGTCGTGCCCACGACGGTCCGTCCTGCCATATCGTCACGAAGTTCAGAGAGTCGATTTCAGTACCTAAATTTCAGAAGTCTAAGTGTTCTGGAACGAGACCCCTGTGACGGTCCGTCGTGCCCACGACGGTCCGTCCTGCCATATCGTCACGAAGTTCAGAGAGTCGATTTCAGTACCTAAATTTCAGAAGTCTAAGTGTTCTGGAACGAGACCCCTGTGACGGTCCGTCGTGCCCACGACGGTCCGTCCTGCCATATCGTCACGAAGTTCAGAGAGTCGATTTCAGTACCTAAATTTCAGAAGTCTAAGTGTTCTGGAACGAGACCCCTGTGACGGTCCGTCGTGCCCACGACGGTCCGTCCTGCCATATCGTCACGAAGTTCAGAGAGTCGATTTCAGTACCTAAATTTCAGAAGTCTAAGTGTTCTGGAACGAGACCCCTGTGACGGTCCGTCGTGCCCACGACGGTCCGTCCTGCCATATCGTCACGAAGTTCAGAGAGTCGATTTCAGTACCTAAATTTCAGAAGTCTAAGTGTTCTGGAACGAGACCCCTGTGACGGTCCGTCGTGCCCACGACGGTCCGTCCTGCCATATCGTCACGAAGTTCAGAGAGTCGATTTCAGTACCTAAATTTCAGAAGTCTAAGTGTTCTGGAACGAGACCCCTGTGACGGTCCGTCGTGCCCACGACGGTCCGTCCTGCCATATCGTCACGAAGTTCAGAGAGTCGATTTCAGTACCTAAATTTCAGAAGTCTAAGTGTTCTGGAACGAGACCCCTGTGACGGTCCGTCGTGCCCACGACGGTCCGTCCTGCCATATCGTCACGAAGTTCAGAGAGTCGATTTCAGTACCCAAATTTCAGAAGTCTAAGTGTTCTGGAACGAGACCCCCTCGACGGCCCGTCGTGCCCATGACGGTCCGTCGTGGGTTCCGTCGACTCACACAGTTTTTCCAGAAATTAAATCTACTGCTCAAAACGACTAAGCAGGTCGTTACAGATGCAATGTCAAATCAATAACCACACTCTATCAGTTTACACATTCTCAATAACAACTCCATATTCAATAGTCACAAGCTTCACAGAAAAACACTCATAAGATCAGCAAAACACGTGTTCAAGTTCATCAATAATAAAATGTGCAATGACATGAGATGCAATGTCAAATATAATGATGCATGTCTTTCTTAACGTTACACACCCGCTGTCTCTCAGTCCGGGACCCATGGGAGACATATCTGTCCATGCATCTGTCGCGGCGCACGACACGACCCTCGATAATAGTAACCTTCGCGACGCGCGATACGTCCCCCGAAATATAATATCCATCGCGGTGCGCAATACGACCCCCGAAATGGTACATCCTCTTACCACAACCATGTCTCAGATACAATGCAAAGGACATGCTCAAATGAAAATGAGGAGATAACCAATTTGATAAAAAAGCGTAATTTACTACAAAGAATACAACACCAACAAATAAGCAACAAGTCTCCAAGTCATTCTCAACACTACACAAGGAAATACACGAATTTCATATGCTTAACAAGGGTTTATAAATCCACCTGCCTCATATAGTAGAACAATCACATCGGAACTTGAGCCTTCCCTTCTTGTTGAACTTCCAACTCAAAACAATCTATTCAAAAAAGTAACCACGATAAGATTTTTGAAACTAAGAATACCTATATGTCTATCTTATACCCAAAACTCACTCAAGTGCATAACAAAGTTCTCAAATATTGATTCCGGTCAATAGGTCAAATCTTATATTTTCTAAATTTCAAGTATGGCATTAAGTTATAACTTTTCCAAATAATACAATCATACAAATTTTCATATAATATAATATACCAATATTTAACTCCTTGACTCACTACATTAAAATTTCTATCATCTCTAAGAATTATGAAAGAAAAATCTGATTTTAAACAAATAAAGCTACAGTATCGGTAGCTCTCACGAAAAAAACTGCCCAACCATGCATTGCATCCTTACTATGCATATTTTTACAAACCCAATTCCATTTAATAATTCTCAATTATTAGATCATCATCGTGCCATTATTGGCTATTAAATACATGGCCAAAAAGCATGCCAAATCACCGCCAAAAATTGATCATAAAGAATCAAAAAATGCTATTCAAATCTGGAAAAAAATATATAATAATTTAGTATACTATCCATCCAAAATTGTCCCCACTTTTCTTAACAATTTCAAACTTTAACTCTTTAAATCCATACTCCTTTATTTCTTCCTATTCCCCACAATTAATAATATATATATGGGATACTATACAATTCTATCTATATTAAAATCATGGGTGGGGGCGAGTTGTACCTGGAGGAAGAAGAAATTGAACGTCGCCTGATCGTTATCGCAACTCTATTCCCTTTCTTGTTATAAATTAATAAAATAATCATAATAATCTTATTTTACTTATTTTAATATGGGTCAAATAATATAGGGTCTTAAATAAATTATCACTTTAGTCCATTAACTATTGGTTACATTAATGATCTACAATTATTCATTAATTAATTAACCCTTACTAAACGAATATTATCTATAAATACTCCTCAATTAATTAACTCAAGTTAATCGGATATTTAAAATTTTTATAAAAGAAATGACCTTCTGGGTCATCATATTATCCACCACTAAAAATCATGTTCGTCCTCGAACATAAGATGAAAGAAAGTACTTGGAGCTTCAAAAAGATGTGGATATCTAGCACGCATGTCAGACTCTGTCTCCCAAGTTGCCTCCCCCGCATATCGGTACTTCCATTGCACTTTCACTGAAGCAATCTCCTAGGTCCTAAGCTTTCGAACCTGCCTATCCAAAATAGCTATAGGCTCTTCCTCAAATGTCAAGTCTGGACTCAACTCCACGGAGTCAAGTTAAAGCACATGAGATTCATTCGGAATATACTTCCGAAGCATAGAGACATGGAAAACAGGATGAACTGCCGACAAACTAGGTGACAAGGCCAACTTATAGGCCACCTCTCCCACTCGGCTCAAAATCTCAAAAGGTACAGTGAACCTAGGGCTAAGCTTTCCCTTCTTTCAAAACCTCATCATACCTTTCATGGGTGATACTCGGAGCCAAACATGATCACTCTCCATAAACACTAACGCTCTAACTCTCCGATCTGCATAACTCTTCTATCGGCTCTGAGATGTCAACAGTCTATACTGAATCATACGTACTTGCTCCATAGCATCTCTAAGCAAGTCTGTATCCAAAGAATCCATCTCCGCCAAATCAAACCAACCAATCGGGAATCTACACCGTCTATCATACAATGCCTCAAATGGGGCCATTTGGATACTAGAGTGATAACTGTTATTATAGGCGAACTCCGCTAAGGGTAAATGTCGATCCCATCTAGTACCAAAATCTATCACACACGCCAGAAGCATATCTTCCAATACCTGAATGGTCTGCTCAGATTGACCATCTGTCTGAGGGTGAAATGTCGTACTCATATCAAACTGAGTACCCAGACCATGTTGTAATGCCTTCCAGAAGTGAGAAGTAAATAGTGAACCTCGATCTGATATGATAGAAATCGGAACTCCATGTAGTCGCACAATCTGACTGATATATAGCTCGGCTAACTTTTCTGCCATATACTTCACCCGAACCGAAATGAAGTGGGCAGACTTGGTAAGCCTATCAACAACAACGCAAATAGAGTCATAACCACCACTGTGGTAGGCAAACCCACAACGAAGTCCACAGTAATCGGCTCCCACTTCCAAGTAGGAATAGGCATCCGCTGAGATACACCCCTGGGCCGCTGGTGCTCACACTTGCTGGCAAGTCAAACACCTCGAAACAAAGTCTAAAATATCTCTCTTCCTCCCACCCCACCAGTAATGCTGACTCTGATCATGATACATCTTCGCTACCCCCGGATGGATGGAATATCGAGAAAAATGGGCCTCCTCAAGAATTAATCTAATCAAATTGCCCGTTTTAGGCACACAAATCCTGCCTCCGCTCCTCAAGACGCTATCAGAATCAAGGCCAGCCTCCTTGGCTTCCCCTCTAAATACTTTGTCTCGAATGACACATAACTTCTCATCATCAAACTGGTGTGCACGGATTTTCTCGACTAAGGAAGATCGAGCCTCAATTAAAGCAATCATCCCATCACTCTCTTTAGAAATCTACATTCGGACAAGACTGTTAGCTAACATTTGAACATCTCTAGCCAATGGTCTCTCCTCAATACTAAGAGATGCAAGACTCCCCATGCTATGAGTCTTCCTACTCAAAGCATCAGCCATAACATTGTCCTTCCCCGGATGATACAGAATGGTCACATCATAGTCCTTCAGCAACTCAAGCCATCTCCGCTGCCTCAAGTTTAAATCTCTCTGACTAAAGATATATTGAAGACTCCGATGATCAGTGAAGATCTCACAATGCACTCCATACAAATAATGACGCCATAATTTAAGTACAAATACCACAGCCGCCAACTCCAAATCATAAGTAGGGTAGTTCTTCTTATGGGACTTCAATTGCCTAGAAGCATAAGCAATGACTTTCCCCTTCTGCATTAACACAGCACCCAATCCAACTCCTGAAGCATCACAATACACTTTAAAGTTTACACCCTCCTCCGGTAAAGTCAACACAGGGACTGAAGTCAACAAAGTCTGAGTTTTTGAAAGCTCTACTCACACTTATCAGACCACTGAAACCGCACATCCTGTCGAGTCAATCTAGTTAATGGAGCTGCAATAGTAGAGAAACTCTGAACAAATCATCGATAATAGCCTGCCAATCCCAACAAACTCCGTATCTCAGTAGGTGAAGTAGGTCGCGTCCAGCCTCTAACTGCCTCAATCTTCACCAGATCTACTCTAATACCCTCCTTGGACACCACGTGTCCCAAGAATGTCACAAAAGTAAACTAGAACTCACACTTTGAGAACATTGCATACAACTTCTCTTCTCTCAACCTCTAAAGTACAATCCTCAGGTGTCGGACATGGTCGTCCTCAGTTTTGGAGTAAACCAAGATGTCACCGATGAAAACAATCAGAAAAGAATCAAGGTATGGTCAAAACACCCCATTCATCAACTCCATGAATGTTGCACGGGCATTAGTCAATTCAAAGGACATCACTAGAAACTCATAATGCCATACCGGGTCCGAAAAGCTGTCTTAGGGATATCTGATTCCCTAATCTTCAACTGATGATAACAGACGTCAAATCAATCTTAGAGAACAATGATGCTCCCTGTAATTGATCAAATAAGTCATCAATACGCGTAACAGGATACTTATTCTTCACTGTTTCTTTGTTCAACTATCTGTAATTAATACACATCCTCATAGTCCCATCCTTTTTCTTCACAAACAATACAGGGGCACCCCAAGGTGATACACTAGGCCGAATAAAACCCTTACTCAATAAATCCTGCAACTGATCCTTCAATTCTTTCAACTCTGCTGGGGCCATACCATATTGAGGGATAGAAATAGGCTTAGTGCCCGGCTATAAATCAACAAAAAAATCGATATCCCTATCGGGATGAACACCTGGAAGATCAGAAGGAAATACATCGGGAACTTCTGAACCACGAGAACAGAGTCCATGGGAGGTGGTTCAATGCTAGTATCCCGAATAAAAGTCAAATAAGACAAACACCCGCTCTCCACCAATCTCTGATCACGGATAAAAGAGATGACCTTGCTAGGATAAGAACCAATAACACTCTTCCACTCAACCCTCGGAACACCAGGCATGGCTAAAGTCACATTCTTAGCATTACAATCAAGGACAACATGATAAGAAGAAAGTCAATCCATACCCAAGATAATATCAAAGTCTACCATCCCCAGAATGATTAAGTCTACCCAAGTGTCATACTCAGCCAAAGAAACAAGACAGGATCGATACACTCGATCCACCACTAAGGGCTTACCCACGGGTGTAGAAACACGAATAGGTACAGTCATGCTATCACATATCATATCAAATTTAGCAGCAAAATACGTAGACACATAAGAGAATGTAGAACCTGGATCAAACAACACAGACACAGGTCGATGGCATACTGGGATGATACATGTAATAACAACATCAGAGGTCTCCGCCTCAGGTCTCCCCGGGAAAGCGTAGCAGTGGCCTCCTCATCCACCTCCAGCCTGGGTAGTACCTCTACCCCCACTATGCTGAGCTGAAACACCACTACTAGAAACTCTATCACCTCCACCTGACTGAACTCTGCCACGACCTCTACCCTGTGGTGCTGGTGGTCTAGTCTGGAATGAAGAATTAGGTCGAGGCCCATCACGGCCCCTTTGAAAAGTACACTGCAGCATTAGGTGATCGGGATCTCCACAGGTAAAACAAATTCTCTGACCTGGAAACTTCTGTGTGGACCCTGAAAACCCACTATAATTGCTTCGCCCTGTAGGACGCTGTTGTGAATCGTACGAGCCCTGACCCAGTCTATAAGAACCCCTAGATGTCTGGCCACCCTAAAATGTCGGCATAGATGCATGAATAAGTCCCCGCTGGTGAAAAGAACCACTTAGTATCTGTGATCCCCTACCTCCAGATGAGGCACCATGAAACAGACCTGATATACGGGCCCTTTTTGGGTCCCCAAACTCCTCTCTCTCCATCAATTCCGCCTCTTTGGTGGAGCTCACAATGGATTGGAAAGAAGCCCCCTGCCTAGATGTCCAAAACACAGCTGACCTGATAGAGAAAGTTAATCCCCTCACAAATCTGCGAATCCTCTCTGTCTCATTTGGGATAATGGCTAACGCATTCCTAGAGTACTGGGAAAAACTCGCCTCATACTCTATAACCGATAAACTATCCTGTCTCAGACTCTCAAACCTCAAGCGACTCTCCTCTCTCACGCTCCAAGGGATAAAACAGTCTTGGAATGCACTAGCAAACTGCTCCCAAGTCACTAGAGGAGATCCAACTGGAAAAACCCCCAAATAAGTGCTCCACCAGTCTCTCGCTGGCCCACGAAGCTGGAGTGTAGCATATCGAACCCCATGTGACCCAGCTAATCCAACCACCTCTAGTAACTCTCGGCAGGTAGTTAGAAACTCATGAGCGTCCTCGCTCTTTCCACCCTGAAATTGAGGTGGGTCCATCTTTCAAAATCTCTCATACCTACACTGCTCATCCTCAGTCAAAAAAACCACCGATGCAACTTGACCCCCAACTGCTGGTGCAACATCATTCTAAACCGCGGGATCTACTGGTAGTTGCCCCACCGCATCCTGAACAACTGGAGCTTGTTGCTGCTCTTGAGTTTGAGCCCTCTCTCTAGTACGAGAGTCATGTGGTGTGGCGGTCGCACCATCACTCTGACAAAATCCCTCTAGCACACTTAACACCCTCAATAGTGTATCCTAAAGCAAAGGTGTGACTACAGGATCTGGAGGAACGTGGTCCTTTCTGCCATCAATTTGAGGTTCTGGAGAGACCTATCTAGCACGACGTCTCTCTGGTGCTGCTCCACGGCCATGACCTCTGGCTACTGTCGTACCACGAGTACGACATTTAGGTCGAGCTCTACCTCTACCCCTAGCTGGGGACTCAACAACTGACCCGGGAAGTGTCTCCCCTCTACCACCAGTAACATTAGTTCTAGTCCTCGTCATCTGTCAAAAGAGTATACAACAACTCAGTACTAAAGAAGGTAGCTACGCAAAATGAGAAAGAATGAACAAAAGGAGGTTTCCTAGTAATCTTTATAGCCTCTCAGAGATGAGTACAGACGTCTCCGTACTGATCCTTGAGACTCTATGTAGACTTGGCTTGTATACACGTGAGACCTATGAACCTGGGGATCTGATACCATTTTTTTACGACCCAAAAATGGGTTTGATGGCACTCGTCTTATCCCACCAAGACAAGTCAGCCTAAAACCCAATATCTAACAAAGTGCGGAAGTAAATGACAATTCAACAACAAGTTCTATTATGAAACCAAGTCATATTAATTCAATTCCCAAAACCAGGTTGTCACGTGCACAAGCCTCTAATGTAAATATTAGAATTGAAATAAAATAGAAGTCTAAAATGAAGTTGTCTTTCAAGTAAAAACAAAGTCATAAACTGGAGTAGGAAAGTTCACTGAGATTACAAGTAGCTACCTCACAACCCTCCACAAGATGCCTCTGAAACAAAAAGAATGACAAGTATCACGAAGATCCCGGCTCGTAACCTACAAAAATGTGTAATAGCAAGGTATGAGTACCAAACCACGCGGTACCCAACAAGCAAACCTCTAACCACAAGTTAAGTGAACAAAATACGGGTACTCCTTACACACTATCTAAACCTACACGCTACAGCCTAAGAGTTAAAAGTTTACTAAAAACACAACTCAATAACCACACTCTATCAGTTTACACATTCTCAATAACAACTCAATATTCAACAGTCCCAAACTTCACAGAGAAACATACACAAGATCAGCAAAACACGTGTTCAAGTTCATCAATAATAAAATGTGCAATGCCATGAGATGCAATGTCAAATATAGTGATGCATGTCTTTCTTAACGATACACACCCGCTGTCTCTCAGTCCGGGACCCATGGGGGACATATCTGTCCATGCATCTGTCGCGGCGCACGACACGACCCTCGATAATAGTAACCTTTGCGGCGCGTGATACGTCCCTCGAAATATAATATCAATCGCGGTGCGCGATACGACCCTCGAAATGGTACATCCTCTTACCACAACCATGTCTCAGATATAATGCAAATGACATGCTCAAATGAAAATGAGGAGATAACCAATTTGATAAAAAAGCGTAATTAACTACAAGGAATACAACACCAACAAATAAGCAACAAGCCTCCAAGTCATTCTCAACACTACACAAGGAAATACACGAATTTCATATGCTTAACAAGGGTTTAGAAATCCACCTGCCTCATATAGTAGAACAATCACATCGGAACTTGAGTCTTCCCTTCTTGTTGAACTTCCAACTCAAAACAATCTATTCAAAAAAGTAACCACGATAAGATTTATGAAACTAAGAATACCTATATGTCTATCTTATACCCAAAACTCACTCAAGTGCGTAACAAAGTTCTCAAATATTGATTCCAGTCAATAGGTCAAATCTTATATTTTCTAAATTTCAAGTATGGCATTAAGTTATAACTTTTCCAAATAATACAATCATACAAATTTTCATATAATATAATATACCAATATATAACTCCTTGACTCACTACATTAAAATTTCTATCATCTCTAAAAATTATGAAAGAAAAATCTGATTTTAAACAAATAAAGCTAAACTATCGGTAGCTCTCACGAGAAAAACTGCCCAACCATGCATTGCATCCTTACTATGCATATTTTTACAAACCCAATTCCATTTAATACTTCTCAATTATTAGATCATCATCATACCATTATTGGATACCAATTACATGGCCAACCAGCATGCCAATTCACCGCAAAAAATTGATCCAAAAGAATAAAAAAATGTTATTCAAATCTGGAAAAAAAAATATAATAATTTAATATACTATCCTTCCAAAATTGTCCCCACTTTTCTTAACAATTTCAAACTTTAATGTCACGACCCAAAACGGGCCGCGACTGGCACCCACACTTATCCTACTATGTGAGCGAACCAACCAGTCCAATTCCCAACATTTGTACCATAATAAACAGAAAATTAATGCGGAAGACTTAAAACTCATTAATGAAAATCGATTAAATAACTTATAAAAACTCTATACTATTTATTCCCAAAACCTGGAAGTCATCACCACAAGAACATCTATCCTCAAATTACTAATCTAAGAGTATCTAAGAAACTAAAATAAGTAAAAAGCTAGTCCATGCCGGAATCTCAAGGCATCAAGACATGAAGAGAAGATCCAGTCCAAGCTAGAAGCAATAGCTCACCCTGAAATCTGGCTTGATGAAGACTGGCTAGAGTTGCGGTTGAGTTGAAGACGA
>NC_028641.1:31389359-31390730 GCF_001406875.1 Solanum pennellii | reverse complement strand
TTCTATCCTGGTGTCGGAACGTGACACCCGATCCCCTAATCTCATTACTTTAGTTCATCAAGCCTTCTTTTATACCAAGGCATCATCAATAACAAAGTAAAATTAGGGTTCAAGATTCAATAGCCTCATCATGCTAATTTCATCACAATTATATATAAAATCACATTCATGCATGCACACAATTAAGCATATAGAAGACTTTATAATACTACCCAACACATATCATTCACTATTAAGAGTTCACTACGAATAGCATAAACCATAACCTACCTCCACAGAAGAATTGTGATCAAGCAATCTACTTTTCCAATCTTTGCTTCCCTCTTCGTTTCTCCTCTCTCTCTCGATGGTTATTCTCCCTCTCTCTGTTCTTTCTGTTTTTCTTATTTCAAAACCCTCTTTCTTTTACCCTAATTAGCATATAATTAAGTATAAAAGATGATAAACTACCCCACTATTTGTTTCAAGGTTATCTCTTTTAACCCGCAAGTAATTGAATTATTAACATTAAACCACCAATTTTATAATTATAAGCAGGAATAGTCTAAAACGCCCCTTAAAACATTTAACAGGAATTCTGACCCGGGTGAGCTGACGGAGACTGTGACGGTCCATCACGACTGTGACGGTCCGTCCTGCAGGTCCGTCACAAAGCTCAGAGACCCGATTTTTGTAAAAGGTCTGTGACGGCCCGTCATGCCTGCGACGGTCCGTCCTGCCATTCCGCTACAAAGTTCAGAGAGTCGATTTCAGTACCCAAATTTTAGAATTCTAAGTGTTTTGGAACGAGACCCCCTCGACTGTCCGTCGTGCCCATGACGCTCCGTCGTGGGATCCGTCGACTAAGCCAGTTTTTCCAGAAATAAAATTTGCTGCTCAAAACGACTAAACAGGTAGTTACAATAGATACCAATTACCCATCGTTCGTCCTCGAACGATCACAAGAAGAAAAACAAGGGCGAAAGGGAGTACCTGCATCTGTAAACAGGTGTGGGTATCTTTCTTGCATATCAGCCTCCTTCTCCCAAGTGGCCTCTTCAACTGGTCGATTCTTCCATTGAACTTTGATGGATGCAATCTCCCTTGATCTCAACTTGCGAATTTCTCTATCTAGAATGGCAACAGGCTCCTCCTCATAAGACAAATTCTCATCAAGCAGAACCGAATCCCAACGTATGATGTAGTTCCCATCCCCATGGTATCTTTTTAACATAGACACATGAAATACCGGATGCACTCCTGACAGCCCTGGAGGCAAGGCTAATTCATAAGCCACCTCCCCTACTATCTTAAGTACTTCGAATGGTCCAATATACCTTTGGCTTATCTTACCTCTTTTACCAAACCGCATCACCCCTTTCATGGGCGAAA
>NC_028641.1:31377591-31384007 GCF_001406875.1 Solanum pennellii | reverse complement strand
ATAAACCATAACCTACCTCCACCGAAGATTCGTGATCAAGCAAGCAAATTCCCCAAAGCTTTGTGTTTCCTCTTCGTTCGTTTCTCTCTTTCTCGTTCGACCCTCTCTCTGTTCTTTGTGTTTATCTTATTCAAACCGTCTTTCTTTTACCCTAATTAGCATATAGTTAAGTATAAAGATGGCAATAATATCCCACTAATTAACTCAAGGTTACCTCTTTTAACCCCCAAGTAATTAGACTTATTAACATTAACCCATTAACTTTATAATTAAAGCAGGAATAGTCCAAAACGCCCCTTAAATTACTAAGAAGAAATCCGACCCAGCCTGGGATTACGCAGCCTGTGACGGCCCGTCGCACCTGCGACGGTCCGTCTTGCTGCTCCGTCACAGAGTTCAGAGACTCAATTCCACTAAAGGGTCTGTGACGGTCCGTCGTGCCCACGACGGTCCGTCCTGCCATTCCGTTACGAAGTTCAGAGAGTCGATTTCAGTACCCAAATTTCAGAATTCTAAGTGTTTTGGAACGAGACCCCCTCGACGGTCCGTCGTGCCCATGACGCTCCGTCGTGGGATCCGTCGTCTCAGCCAGTTTTTCCAGAAATAAAATCTGCTGCTCAAAACGACAAAACAGGTCGTTACAGAAATAATTCAAGCTTTTATATTATTATATGTGTGTTCCTAAGGAGTTATTGTTGTGATTGCACATAGTCAATAATGTAATATCCTTATCAAAATTAAAGCTTTATATGCCTAACTGTTAGAGAAGATATTCACAAGTTTTTGAATCAGTGACAAGGATGTTTACTATTCAAACTTACGACACTTGTAGAATTATTGCAAAAGCACGCTAGTCCAAGTCAATGATTGTCAATTAGTATTTAGTTAGAATTGAGGAATAAATGATATATTGATATTTTGGTCTAATAATATTTCATACGGTGGTCCATAAGTATGCATAATGGTTATGGGTTTTGTTTGGTTTCACAATTTTATTATAGTTATCACGTTATAATTCAAGTTTTGTTATATTGAGATAGGTAATTAAATGTGAAGGGAATTGTATGATATGAATATCATTAGATTTTTGATATTGTAGAAGGGAAACATAACCTTAGACTTGAAATTTGGAAAAATGAGGGTTGACATCTTAATTGACATCAATATTACGAGCTTGATTACATATATGAGTGATTTTTTGTGTTTAGACTAGACCTCTAGTAATTTGAGTTTTGTTAGGTTCGAAATCTTATTATGACTAATAATATGAATAGAATGCTTTGAGTTGGAAGTCCAACGAAAAGAGAGACTCAAGTCACAGAGTGATTGTTCGACTATTTGAGGCAAGTAGATTTCTAAACTCTTGTTAAGTGTATGAAATGCGTGTATTTCCTTGTATTATATGTTTGGGAGTAACGGGATTGGTGATGGATTAACTTGTTACATTGATTAATTCTAATTATGAACAAAGGGGATAACAAAAGGTAATGTGATTAATTGTTTATGTGTGATGTGTTGAGAAAGGGTTGAAGGCTTGTTGAGTCATCGATGATGTGATTTCATGTTTGTGTGGTTGTGAGCTGTGCAATGTTATGAAAACGGTCATCTCCTCATTATTTGTGTGAACTTGTCATCTGCATTATTATGAGGCATTGGTTATGACAAGTGTTATTTGCATATAGAAAGAATGAGTACTTAAGAGGATGTACTATTTCGAGGGACATATCGCGTGCCGCGATGGATACTATATTTCGAAGGACGTATCACGCACCGCGATGGATACTATATTTTGAGAGACATATCGCGCACCGCGATAGTTACTATTATCGAGGGTCGTGTCATGCACCGCAACAGATGCATGGACAGATATGTCCCCCATGGGTCCCGGACTGAGAGACAGCGGTTGTGTATCACTAGGTCAGACATGCATCATTATACCTTACATTGCATTCCATTGCATTGCACATACTTATCGTTAGTGAACTTGATATCGTGTTTTGCTGATTTTCTGATTGCCTTTCTATGGAACTTGTGATTGATCAATATTGAGCTTGTTATTGCGGATATATAATTTTTTGAAGTATTGTTGTTGAGGATATGTAATTTGTTAAAGTGTTGTTGTTGAGGATATGTAATTTGTCTGAGTGTTGTTGTTGAGATACGTGCTATGTAAACTGTGAGCTGTTAGGTTAGGTTGTAGTTGTTGAGGTTAGGTTAGGGGTGGTTAGGAGCACCCGTATTTCATCCCCTTAGCTTATGTTTAGAGGTTTACTTGCTGAGTACCATGTGTTTGGTACTCACTCCTTGCTTCTACATATTTTCGTATGTTATGAGCCTGGATTTTTGTTGTACTTGTCATTCTCTTCTTTTCGAAGTTTCTTGGAGATTTGTGAGGTAGCTGTTTCCATCTCAGCAGACTTTCTTCTCCATAATTATGATCTTGTTCTATTCTATAAACAAGTTTATTTGAGACTTAAGTTTTCCTTTTGAATCAATTGTAATACTTTAGAGGCTTGTACACGTGACTACCAGGTTTTGATTTTTTTATTAAGTTACTTATATTTTATTTCCCCACTATATTGTAATGGTTGAGTTTTAGGCTGACTTGTCTTGGTGGGATAAGATGAGTGCCATCACGTCCATTTTTGGGTCGTGACAAAATGGTATCAGAGCCCCAGGTTCATAGGTCTCACGTTTGTACAAGTCGAGTCTAAATAGAGTCTCGAGGATTGGTATGGAGATGTCTGTACTTATCTTCGAGAGGATATAGTGACTTTTAGGAAAAATCTTTCACTTCTTGAATCGATATCGTGCGTACTTAGTCTTAGTTGATTCTTATTGCTTTACTCCATTCACTCTCATTTATGTGATGACTTGTGCGTAGTTCCTCATGTCAGTAGTTTGTGCTGTGTACTATGGTTGGAGTGATATACTTTTGGAGATGATTTCTGGTCAGATTTAGAATGTTCAACGATTCGAAGGGGTGGAGTTAGGTGATGACTTGACGAATCATTTTGAGGATATTTAAATGATGAGGTTGAACAATTCTTCATGAACGTGTTATATTTTTCGAAATAGTTATTTAGCAGCAAAAATAATACTTTTGTGGTATTGCAATATCTTGATTAGTTTGATAATTGGAAGTTAAATGATTTAAAGGATGGATAAGTAATGAACAGTGTCACTTTGAAAACTACAGTTGGTATAGTTGTCAAAACATATATGTGTTGCGTAGCAAATGATGTTGTGCCAATAAGTATTAGAATATCTTCGATAGATTAAGTGTATATAAAAATGGTTCATAATACGGCTGCTATAATGATATTATTCTTACTTGTTTAGAGTTAGAGAATGTGTTAGTCTTGTTATTGACTTGATCTACAAAGGGACACACATTGTTTTGGACGAGACAACGAACATATTTGATAATGTATATTAGATACTTAATGGGACAATAATGTGTAGTTATTTGGCTACAATCTTCTCGATAGGTAAGGTGTGTTCTACTAGTGGATTTGACAGTATTCACAATGTGATACTAGTGGTATATGAAAATTTATACGTTGATGTCAAGTGCAATTACTAACTACTTAAAGAGTTATCAGTTGTATCACATGTTCGTATAATGAGATTCGATATGGTATTCACATTTGAGAAACCAACTAGTTGGGTTGTTGCTGCAAATGTTTGGGGTAAAGAGTGTGTATAAGAAAGATTTTTGTGATGGATCATTGATACAATATTAATGTGTTGCGTTAAGAAGTGTATCCCAAAATTTCTAAATATGGGCCGATGATTTAATTTTAATGTCCAAGGATATAAATATATATATCATATTAACAATCTTATGGGTAAAAGAAGTCTCCATATATACTTATGTGAAGGTAATTGATGATTTTAGTAAGGAAGTGCACATGAGATTGGGTTAGTTTGATTTTGATTGGTATAACTGGATTTAAGGTTTCATATCGGTGAAATGATTGACTTCGTGATGATAAAAAGAGTTAACTGGGCATAATGGTAATAAGAGTTTTTGATGGATTGTGAATGAGATGCAACTGTATGATAAGAATGGTTGGTTAAATGAGTTTTGTATTATAATGAAGACTTGTGAGTATCTAAGTTTATGATTTTTTTTAATTGATTAGTAGTTTGATTTTTTTGAAAGTTGTATAAGGTGTTGGGGCACCACTCAAATAGAATTGAAATGAGATAGAGCCTTAACAGAAAGAATCAGTGAGAGGCTATATATCCTTCAGGAGGAGGCACGAACTAGGATATTTACTCAGATTGTAAGGGTCAAAGATGTATCTTCAAAAAGAGTGAATAATAGAATTCATAGACATCTGGTTTCATCTGTTTTGCCTATATTATTTTGATAGTTTTATGGGTTCATCACATTGATTAAAGATTATTAGATAAAACTTGAGAACAAAGTGTATATAGATGTTCAACTCGAGTGTGATTATATGTTTTTATTTTTGTGGTTTTGAGTTTCGTAATGAGTATGATTGAATTTTTAGTGAAAGATATGATAACATCAATGGAGAGACAATCAATGATAAGCTAAGATACGTGAATTCATAAAAATCTTAAAGTTATGAGCTAATAGTGATGGATATTGAGTTACACAACTAGATTCAAATTCAAGTTTTTCGCGGTGAGTTAGGTTTGTGGTAGTCTGTTTTGTAAATGTATGAATTGGTAAGGTGAAAAATGATCAATCACATTGAGTATGAAGCATTTGGAAGGACTTAAAATTTCAAGTACTAAAATTTGGTTACATTTGATTGTTATACCCAAGGGGAGTTTCACATAATGTTATGGTTTAGAGGATAAGGTAAAAATTGTCATGGGTTGTTGGACAAATAATAAGACTTGTAAGTGAATTAGTCAAAAAAAAAATTTTGGTGTATTGAAGAGTTCAAGGTATTTAAAATTTCTGTCATGAGAAGAATGTAAAAAAAGTGAAGGAATATAGACCTCTCTTATACGCCCTTGATTTGTAGTTGAAGAATTTATTATTTTTTAATTATGAGTTTGCATTTGACTGTGAGATATGATCTAGTACAGACTTACTAGATATTATCATCAACTTTTCTAAAGATTGAGTTTTGTTTGGGTGACTAGTAATGATGTGGGAAAGATTATATCTGGTTATGTAGAAATATATTGTTCAAATTATGATTGGTAACTTATTGATGTTCAACAGTGTGTACCTAGAGTTCTACATGGTTAATTAGAATTTTGAGGGGATTCAATCTAATTTGTTGATGGCATGATATAGACTATTATGACATTTTATATAGGCATTTGATGGTGAGTAAAGATTTTGAGTTTATATTATACATAAGTATTGGAGTGACCAATAGTTTCTTTGAGTTTTGGCATGGGGTATATGATGGTTTAAAGGATAGTTAAAGATTGGTATGTGAGTGGTTGTGTGATGTTGACAATGAGTGTGATTCAATAATTGTATCGAGATGGGAAAGTAATTTTATATTTGAAATTAGTGTCATTTTTTAGTGTGACTTGTATTTGTCATGAAAAGGTTAAATGAAAATAAAGAGAGCCATAGTTCAAAAATTTTAAAGACTACAATGTGTTTGCTAAGAATAATTTTTTATATTAATGACAAGTTTAAGAGTATGGTAAATGGCTGATATGGTAATGATGTTTGTCAGTATCAAGAGTAATGACTTTCATGGACTATTGTGAGAAGTATGTTGGATTTGATGAATCAAGTATTTGTTATATTGTAATGAGAATTTGACGGATTGATTTTGGGTGACCAAAAATCAAAAAGAGGAGTCATTTGAATGGAATGTTTGATATGGGCCCTATAGAGAAAATATATTGTGTTATTCGATTTTGTGTAACGACCTATTTAGTCGATTCGAGCAGCAAGATTATTTTGATAGAAACTGGCTGAGTCAACAGAACAGTCGACGGACCGTCATGGTCACGACGGACCGTCGGGGGTCATCGTTCCAAAACACTTAAACTCTGATAATCTGGGTACTGGGATCAACTCTCTGAACTTCACGACGGAACTGCAGTACGGACCGTCGTAGCCACGACAGACCGTCACAGACCTTTTAATTAAATTGAGTCTCTGAACTTTGTGACGGACGTGCAGGACGGACCGTCGCAGGTACGACGGGCCGTCACGAGTGGCGTAATTCCACCTGGGTCGGATTTCTGCTAAAGTTTTAAAGGGGTGTTTTGGACTATTCCTGATTATAATTATAAAATTAGTGGGTTAATGTTAATAATTTATTTAGTCGGGGATTAAAGGAGATAACCTGAAATAAATAGTGGGTTACTTTAATCATCATTTATACTTAATTATTTGATAATTAGGGTAAAAAGAAAAAGAGTTGGAAGAAGGAAAAATAGAAAGAACAGAGAGAAGA
>NC_028641.1:31373306-31374513 GCF_001406875.1 Solanum pennellii | reverse complement strand
AGACCTATGCTTGACTCCAGAGAGTGTTATGGATGTGGAGAGACTGGACATATTAGGAGGTTTGGTCCAAAACCGAGTTACAGACCCCCAATAGTTAGAGGTAGAGGTGGTCATGGGAGAGGCCTCCATTCTGGAGGACGCGGTGGCCAAGGTAATGGTGGTCACCCAATCAATCGGGGTGGCGGGCAAGCTGGAACTGCTGCGGCGCAACATGATAGGGGCAATGGACAGACAGGTGATAGGGCCCATTGTTATGCTTTCCCCGGGAGGTCTGAAGCAGAGACATCTGATGCTGTTATCACAGGTAATCTTTTGGTCTGTGATTGCATGGCTTCTGTATTATTTGATCCTGGATCCACATTTTCATATGTATCTTCCTCATTTGCTACTGGTCTTGATTTACATTGCGAATTGCTTGACATGCCTATTAGTGTCTCTACTCCTGTGGGTGAGTCTGTGATAGTTGAGAAGGTGTATAGGTCTTGCCTTGTGACTTTTGTAGGAAGCACTACCTATGTAGACTTTATTATCATAGAGATGGTTGATTTTGATGTAATTCTGGGTATGACTTGGCTTTCCCCAAATTTTGCAATCTTAGATTGTAATGCTAAAACTGTGACATTGGCCAAGCCTGGGACAGATCCGCTAATGTGGGAGGGTGACTACATTTCCACCCCAGTCCGTATTATCTCTTTTCTTCGCGCTAAGAGGATGGTTAGTAAAGGTTGTTTAGCCTTCTTGGCACATCTCAGGGATGATACTTCCAAAGTACCTTCGATTGAATCTGTTTCGATAGTCTGCGAGTTTCTGTATGTGTTTCCTGCAGACCTTCCTGGTATGCCACCGGATAGGGATATCGATTCCTGTATTGATCTTGAGCCGGGTACTCGCCCCATTTCCATCCCCCCTTATAGAATGGCTCAAGCTGAGTTAAGGGAGTTAAAGGCCCAACTTCAGGAGTTGTTAAGTAAAGGTTTCATTAGACCAAGTGCATCCCCTTGGGGAGCTCCTGTTTTATTTGTGAAGAAGAAGGATGGAAGCCTTCGGATGTGCATAGACTACAGGCAGCTTAATAAGGTAACTATTATGAACAAGTACCCTATTCCTGAATTGATGATTTGTTCAATCAGTTACAAGGTTCTTGTGTCTTCTCTAAAATTGAACTGAGATCCGGTTATCATCAATTGAAAATACGGGCAGCAGATGT
>NC_028641.1:31342242-31360903 GCF_001406875.1 Solanum pennellii | reverse complement strand
ATTAGGGGATCGGGTGTCACGAACCGACACGTAGTATTAGGGGTTCGGGTGTCACGAACCGACACGTAGTATTAGGGGATCGGGTGTCACGAACCGACACGTAGCATTAGGGGATCTGAGTGTCACGTTCCGACACAAGAGGAATAAAGAGAATGAATCTTGAATTATGATGATATACTCAATTTAAAGAACCTAACTCCCAAACGAGTATGGTGTGGAGGCTTGAGCCCTCATAGATGTGCTTGGTGTTGTGGTTAAAGGGTTTTGTACTTGTTGTTGTCACTTGTTGAGTGTCGTAGTTGATTTTATATTATTACTTGATATATATTGCTTTCTATTCTGAGTTGGCCGATGATACCTACTCAGTACTTGTACTGACCCCTACTTTTATGTTCTTCTTGTTGTTTTATGGAGTGCAGCAAGTGCACCAGTGACTTCGTCTCGTCCGCAACTCTAGCCAGTCTTCAGCACGTCAGATTTCAGGGTGAGCTATTGTTCCTAGCTCGGACTGGATTCTCTCATTCACGTCTTGATGTCCTGTAAGCTCGGACATGGACTACCGTTTTATTCTTTATTTTAGTTCTTAAATATTCTTAGACTTAGTAATTTGAGGATAGATGTTCTTGATGTGATGACTTCAAGATTTTGGGGATAATAGTTGATAAATTTTAGAATGTTTATTTATTGGTTTTATTAATAAGATTTTGAGTCTTCCGCATTATGTTGGGGTTTAAATTTGTTGGTTCGCTCACATAGTAGGATAAGTGTGGGTGCCACTCGCGGCTCGTTTTGGGTCGTGACATTTTGTTATGTACATTTTTATGTCGACTACCTACTTTATTTCAGACATGATTGGGAGTGTGATTCATTTCGTAAATCCACGTGTGTTTCTACATCAATGGGTAAATCCATAGCGGTGGATAGAATGTATCGCTCCTCTTATGTCCTCTTGATAGGATAGGATCTTTAGGCAGACATGCTTATTTCAGTCATGATAGATTTGATATTGTTTGGGACAGTTAAAGTATACCACTACCTGCACGACCTTGCTCATGATAACTTATAGAAGAACTTCTGTAAGTACTTACAGTTATTCGACAATGTTGTTAAAGGTTATGCATTCTAGAGTGTATCACTTGTTGGCTGTTTACTTGATCTTGTTCTTATTTGGGTTAGATAAGTTTGATTCTCACTGGATTAGTACTTGATGTCTAAAAATCAAATTTTCATAACTTAAGTCCACGGAAAAATTGTGTTTTGAGAATGAAATTTTGAATTTTTTTTTTTGATGGTTAACTTCTGATTTCAACCGATATTGATTCAAAATAGTCTTGTGGTTAATTATGAAAAGATTCGTTATGAAGATTGTGGTATGGGCTACTGTGTCTTCGTTTAAATGTGATTCATGGGTTAGTTTGTTGCTTGGTAAATTTGATTCGTAAGTCTGTCAAAGTGCAATTTGAAAGTTCAGTTCTTAGTAGTTGATCTTTATGGAACTGTCTTAAGGAGGAGCTCACCCTTGAACACGAAATAGTAGTTCATAACTCAAGCTTTTGATAACATTGGCTCTTCTTCCTTAAACTACTTTATGTTCGAGGACGAATATGATTTTAGTGGTGGATAATGTAACGACCCCCTTAGTCATTTTATGAATTTCACCCATTTATCTAAATTTAATTATTTTAGTAGTTTTTATAAATAATTTATGTCTTGTAGAAATGATTGCTATAAATTTTAAAATAAATTAAGAGTTAATTAAGTTTTATAAAATAATAAAATAAAACTAAATGTACTTAATTTTAAGAAAAATATAAATATAATAATGATAATAAAATAATAATAACTTATTAAAAAAATAATGGTCTAAGCCCAATTCAAAATGAAAAAAAAGGATTAAAAACTGCTGCTGTTGTTAGCAGCAGCAGTCACGTATAAATTTTTTTCAAAAAAAGAACATTCACGCAGGGTAATAAAAAAAAGAAAAAAAGAGGCAACGTTGCATCGTTAAAGAGGAACCATGTGTTTAAATCAGGTAAGAAATTCGATCTTCTATAATTGGGTTGAATTATTTTGTACAATTATTTATGAAATCATTAACACCAAAGGGTTAAATATTTAAAGTGTTTTTATCAATTAATTTTAAAATTTATTAAGATCGTATTATTTTATTTATGGGTTAATGTATGACTAAGGTGTTTAGTTGGTGAGGAATAAGGAAGTTATAATTTTGGATTGCAATACAGAAATAATTCAAGCTTTTATATTATTATATGTATGTTCCTAAGGAGTTATTGTTGTGATTGCACATAGTGAGTAGTGTGATATCCTTAACAAAGTTAAAGCTTTATATGCCTAAATGTGAGAGAAGATATTCACATGTTTTTGAATCAGTGACAAGGATGTATTCTATTCAAACTTATGACATTTGTCGAATTATTGCAAAAGCATGCTAGTCCAAGTGAATGATTGTCAATAAGGATTTAGTTAGAATTGCGGAATGAATGATATACTGAGATTTTGGTCTGATAATATTTTATACGGTGGTCCATAAGTATACATAATGGTTATGGGTTTGGCTTCGTTTCACAATTTTCTTATAGTTATCAAGTTATAATTCAAGTTTTGTTATAATCAGATAGGTAATTAAATGTTAAGGGCATTGCATTATATGAATATCATTAGATTTATGATATTGAAGAAGGGAAACGTAACCCTAGACTTGAAATTTGGAAATATGAGGGTTGACATCTTAATTGACATCAATATTACGAGCTTGATTACATATCTGAGTGAGTTTTTGTGTTTAGACTAGACCTATAGTAATTTGAGTTTTGTTAGGTTCGAAATATTATTATGACAAATAATATGAATAGATTGCTTTGAGGTGGAAGTCCAACGAAAAGAGGAACACTTAAGTCACAGAGTGATTGTTCGACTATTTGAGGCAAGTGGATTTCGAAAATCTTGTTAAGTGTATGAAATGCGTGTATTTCCTTGTAGTATATATTTGGGAGTAACGGGATTGGTGATGGGTTGACTTGTCCATATTGATTAATTCTAAGGATGAAAAAAAAAGGGATAACAAAAGGCAATGTGATTAATTGTGATGTGTTGAGAAAGGGTTGAAGGCTTGTTGAATAATTGTTGATGTGATTTCATGTTTGTCTTGTTGTGAACTGTGCAATGTTATGAAAATGGTCATCTCCTCACTATTTGTGTGAACTTGTCATCTGCATTATTATGAGGCATTGGTTCTGACAAGTGTTATGTGCATTGAGAAAGAATAAGTACTTAAGCGGATGTACCATTTCAAGGGACGTATCGCGCGCGGCGATGGATATTATATTTCTTGGGACGTATCGCGCACCGCAATGGATACTATATTTCGAGGGACGTATCGCGCACCGCGATGGTTACAATTATCGAGGGTTATATCATGCGCCGCGACAGATGCATGGACAGATATGTCCCCCATCGGTCCCGGACTGAGAGACAACGGGTGTGTATCACTAGGTCAGGCATGCATCATTATACTTGACATTGCATTCCATTGCATTGCACATACTTATCATTAGTGAACTTTATTTTATGTTTTGCTGATCTTCTAATTGCCTTTCTGTGGAACTTGTGATTGATCAATATTGAGCTTGTTATTGCGGATATGAAATTTGTTGAAGTATTATTGTTAAGGATATGTAATTTGTTAAAGTGTTGTTGTTGAGGATATGTGATATTTCTAAGTGTTGTTGTTAAGCTACGTGCTATGTAAACTGTGAGTTGTTAGGTTGGGTTAATTTTAATGCAGGTTGTAGTTGTGGAGGTCCGGTCGGGGGTGGTAGGAGTACCCGCATTTCATCCCCTTACTTGTGTTTAGAGGTTTACGTGCTGAGTATCGTGTGGTTAGGTACTCACCCCTTGCTTCTTTGTATGTTATGAGCCTGGATTTTTGTCGTACTTGTCATTCTCTTCTTTTCGAGGCTTCTTTGAGATTTGTGAGGTAGATTTTTCCATCTCAACAGACTTTCTTCTCCATAATTATGATCTTGTTCTATTCTAGAAACAAGTTCATTTGAGACTTAAGTTTTTCTTTTGAATCAATTGTAATACTTTAGAGGCTTGTACACGTGACTACCAGATTTTGGGAGTTTTATTAAGTTACTTATATTTTATTTCCGCAATTTATTGTAATGGTTGAGTTTTAGGCTGACTTGTCTTGGTGGGTTAAGACGAGTCCCATCACGTCCATTTTTGGATCGTGACATTAGGAGTTATATATATGTATTATTAAATTAAAGGCTAGGAGTTATATATATTTTTAAAAGGTTAGGAGGTGTAATGCTCATTAAGTAACTTATCAATAGCATTATATATATATATATATATATATATATATATANATATATATATATACATATATATATATATATATTTATATATATATAGTAATCAAGATTAAAAAAATAATTGGTAGAAGAAAAGAAAAGAGGAGAAGAGGGGAATAAAGAAAACGGCGCTGAACGAAAGAAAATCATGGCAGCTTCAGGTGAGCAAATTAATCTTGAGATTACTACTTATATAATTATGAAATATTATAACATTTCCAATCTCAAACTCAAATTAGATAATGTTTTTAACTATAGAGTGGAAGTTTGACTAGTTATAAGACACTTAGTTTGCCACGTGATTTGATTGGAAAAATTAATCAATTATTAATGATCAATGATGGAGGCATATTATTATTATATATTTATTATAATGTTAGGGGGTAAGAAAATTAAGGTGTCGCATTTATATGAGTGTGTCTATATTGATATAATTAATGGAGAATATATTTAGCAACAAAAGTTCCTAATAGGGGTAAAGAATTGGAGTGCTAGCGGTGGAAATATGTTATAGGAGTATAACTATAATGACATATGGGTACTGGCATCATGAAACACTCAGGTAAGTGTATGGTGGAGGGTTGGATGCCGCTGGTTTCTTAACCAGTGGCTTCAGACGTTTAATATTAATATTATGGTCTCGTATTTTAAATTATTTTTTGGTATATTAAGATAGGTAATTAAATATAAGGCGTATTATATTGATTGAATACTATAAAATCATAAAAATTTGAGAAATTAATAATTACCCTTAGGTTTGACCTTTAGGAAATTGTTTATGTAATTAGATGAGTCTTTGGTTCTAGGCTAGACATAGAATAATATGAGTGTTTGTAGGCTTGTTAACTCACAAATTATGCATATCTACTTGATAGATTGGAAATTTTTGGAAGTATTGAGGAAAGGAAAAGCATTGGAGAAGTAGTTGTTGACTTCAATTCTCCGGCGGAGGTAGGCTATGGTTTATGTTATTTGATAGTAAACTCTTAATAGTGATTGATATGCATTGAATGATATTGTGAACTCTCATATTATTATTCATTTTATATAAGTTTCTATTTTGGGTTGACCAATGATACCTACTCAGTACATGTTGCCCCGTACTGAGCCCTACTTGTGTTTTTCTTTGTTTTTCTTTTATGGAGTGCATCGAGTGTACCAATGACTTCGAATTTCCCTCAGCTCTAGCCAGTCTCCAGCTTATCAGGTTACAGGATGATCATTACATACAAGCTCGTGTTGGATTCTCTCGGTCATGACATGATGTCCTATGTTTTCGGACACATATCATTTTATTCTTTTACTTTTGTGTATTTGATATTCTTGAACTTAGATTTGCATATCAAATGTCCTTGACGTGATGACTTTCAGGTTTTGAAAAATGATATTTAATAAGATTTTGAGCTTCCGCAGTATGCTTGTATTTTGTAAGTTGGGTTAAATTTGTTGGTTCTCCCAACTAGGAGGCTAAGTGTGAGTGCCACTCACGACTTGGTTTGCATGGTGACATTTTTAAAACCATTTATATCCCATAAACAATAAGTTTTACCAACAAAAAATTTATTATTACATTAAATCATTTCCTACTGTACCATTTATAATAACCAAATTCATTATTTTTTAACAAATTATTTACAAACCAAATTGACCAACAAATGACTCAACATAACAATGTTAGTTCATATTCTCAGTCATATAATTGAAAAATGCAAGTTCAATTTGAGAAGATTATCCGTAGGATGTGCGATATTATATTAAATACTAGACACAACAACTTATGTTTATTTTTTTAACGAAAATAAGTTTGGTCAATAAATATTCTAATATTTTAGAAAAGTTTTGTGATATCATATTATGCGATTTTATAAACTTTTTCTAATTTGTTAAGATCTTATTAAGAAGTGAGAAAATTTAAATAGTTTTACAAGCTATAGGGTATTATAATTATGAGAACACAAACAACATAAAATATCCAAACAAAACTTCAATTTCATTCTCATAATTTTAAATCATGATTTCATATCACTTGGTCAAACGGACCCTTAATATATACATCAAATTAATAGATGTATAACATGTCCTTATATATAAATATTTTCTCATCTAATGATATGACTATAATATATATATATATATATATATATATATATACACACACACTAGATAGGCCAAGGTCAGTGCTTTGCACGGCCCAACATGGTAATTATTAAAGTGGGAGATGAAATATTTTACATTAAAAACAAATATGTGCCATAATCCAAACAATAGCTCTTAAATCAAGCCTTCAACGTTAAAATCCACCTAAAGTAAAAAGCCACCAGAAATGCCATAAAATAATTAAAAAAAAATAACACCTCTACTAGCGTAAATTTAAAATATCTAGTGTAGAGACATAAAAATATCATAGTGGTAACTCTCCAACTGAAGATATTCTATTTAGCCTAAAATAGCGATAGTTGTTCCTGTGATGACACCTACACCACCTATGATCATCTTATGTAAAAATAAGACCTGCACCAAGTATTGTTTCCGTCGAGGCTCTATCTTACTAATCATGAATAACGTGCCTCTTACAATTCATAAATAATTTAAGAGTATATTCCTGCAGTTAGAATATCTATAATTTGCCTGAAAACAAAAACAAATTTGAAGATTAAGTTCATGTTAGTCATAAAGTGTATTATACTACTCTCTTCTTCAATCAATAAAATAAAGATAATTATATCAAACAATTTGTTATAGACAACCACAATAGAAAATCAGGTCGTATATTTCGGTATGAGAAAAAATGACCATACAAGCTCTCAGTGATTGTCTTTTAGTATAAGAGAATAAAACACCTCCCTGGATTTATGTGTAATTGAGCTAAAAGTTCACTTCCATGTGTTTCCTTTTAATGTAGTTATAAAGATCAAACACAAACCTTGTCGTTACCCCTGCTACTCTACCAAAAATTCCCAATCAAAATTGAAATTTGTTGAAACATACTAACACTTGTAGCACCATAAGTTACTTCACATATCTCCCTACTTAGCATCCTTACTATTACACATCCCTTCCCAACTTCTAGCCGGTGCATACTTCTCTAACTCATTAACCATTTATCGAGTGAGACCGTCAATTTTTCTAGTGCAGTCACGACATTCAAAAGTATGACATAAATCTATTATGTACGTAGTAAATTAATATCATATTCGTCAACTTCTTTAAATATGGCTAATCATCATAAAAATAGAAGTTTTATCTAGAAGGTCATTTAAAGGAAAGGGGATAAATCGATTATGGATGAATTAAAAATGAGCAAGACTTGGGATGTGTTTAGTATGAAGGAAAATGTTTTCCTGAAAAAAAAGTAGATATTTGACTTATTTTCTCATGTTTAGTTTGTAAGTAAAAAATAATTTCCGGAAAAATATTTTAGTGTTCGGTTTTAGAATTAAAAAAACTTTTTGAGAAATATCCTTTATTTTTGAGTAAAAAATAATTTTTGAAGTTGAATTTTTTTAAAAAAATAAACTAAAATTTTGTTGGGGGGAGGGAAGGGGTGAAAAAATTTGAAGTTTAATTTTTTTTAAAAAAAAACAATAATAATATTTTTGAGGGGGGGCTGGTAGGGGTGAGTTGGTGTAATGATCCGCTAGGTCCGGCTAGTTAATTTTGAGAATTAGGACTATTTCGACTCTTTTCGTAAAATTTAAATGGGAACTTTGAGATATTCGGTAAATAAGAGTATCTAGTTGATAAAAATTTTATTGAATAACTAATATAGTTAATAGTTAGTGGGTCATTCCATAATTCATTTATTACCTTTTATACTTGACCATATAATTAAATTAAGTTAGTGGGATTAACCACTTTTAACACTTAATTAATATTAAAAAAAAAGGGAGTAAGGGTAAGAAACTATCGATGTGCGGCGTGAATGCAAAAACGTGAGGGGCCAAACGAAAATTTGCAGGTAAGAAGTAATTTGAGAATTTTTATTGATTTTTACATGGGTAAGAATGAATATATGTTCGCCGTGTTAATTATGTCAATATGAGGTTTTGAAAAAGTGGTTGGCAGAAGTATTGCCGTTTTTCTGGATTTAGGAGGGGACACTATATTAATTAAGTTGATAAATAAAAATTTATTAATAATTAAGTCAATTACAATATGTTGGTAGTAGTAAGTATCAAATCATTGAAAAGCATATGCTAGAAAAATGGAGAAGTAGTAGTAGTAGAAAGGTTTGTTTGTCTTTTTCTTAGTTGTTGGGACTTCTTTTTACTGTGTATATATTGGAATTGTAGTGGCTTTAGTTAATGGGGTATTAGGCAAAAGAAAAAAAAGAAAAAAAAGTTTAAAAAAAAGTTAGGAGGTCATATTGAGGCAGTTATATAGGAAGGTTCTGCAAGTTAGTTCTTCGTATTGGTTACTAAGTTGGCTTATTTTCTTATTATTATAACATTATAATTTTGGCTTTTGATATATTAAAATAGGTAATTAAATATTAGGTGTATAATATATGATTAGCGTTGAATTTTATATACTTGGAGGAATTGATTCTTAACATTAGGCTTGAAAGTTAGCAATTAGGATCCTTGAAATGTAATTATATCAAGAGTAGGATCTTGATTGAACATATGAGTGAGTTTTGAGATCTAGGTTAGACATAATAATTTAACCGTCTACAAACTCGCTTACTTACGAATATTGCATCATTGGTAGATCGTGAACATTCAGAAACTTTTCGAAAAGGAATGGAACTATCTTGTGGATTCGTGACACGAGCTCGACACTTGAGTTATGTTAAGAATTTTTAGACTTGTTGAAGGACGTTTTCCTAATTATAGAAAAAAAATGAAACTAGAAAAAGCGGTAAGGGCGAAAGATGGAGGTTTCGTATCAATAATGTGACGGGCATTGGTACGAGTACCGGTGCAATAAAACGGAAAGTTACTACTATAAAATGCTGATTGTAATTTGAGAATTTCCAAATTATATGGGCATTAGATGATATATTATTGACTTTAAATTATTGTGATTGTGTTCTCTTTATTTCACCCGTATAGTTGTGATCATCCCCTTATATTGAAATAATATTGTGCACATGCATAGACATGAGACTGAATATAAGTTGGGCACGTGGAGATCGTCCGTGCTGGAAATGGTGAGACTTTAAGGTTTGTAATTTGGGCACGTGGAGAACGTC
Organism: Solanum pennellii; assembly: GCF_001406875.1. Taxonomy (NCBI): domain Eukaryota; kingdom Viridiplantae; phylum Streptophyta; class Magnoliopsida; order Solanales; family Solanaceae; genus Solanum; species Solanum pennellii. Next base: position 31,351,327 of record NC_028641.1, on the reverse strand, counting down.
TGTGCGAAAATTATTTGATGTTATGATATTGCGTTGAGATCGTCCACACAGATACGTGGAGATTGTCCGTGTCGGTATATGGACCTCGCGAGTCCTCCATGGGTCATGAGATCTCGAGGTATTTCCGAGGAGTATCATGTATATACGGTTGAGCGACTACTGGGTATTCTGAGACATATCATTACATGGTATCATATTGCATTGAATTTCATCACATCATTCGTTCTTGATGATTATGTGTTTTTTTGGTGTTAGAAAGTATTTTATGTTTCATTACCTTTATTGATGAAACTCAAATAGTAAGTGTAATATATATATATATATATATATATATATATATATATACCTATATAATTTAAGAATTTATTTTCCTTATATAAACTCCCGTCACTACTTCTTCGTTGTCGGTCAATGAGATATACTGGGTACACGTGGTTTCGTACTCATACTACAACTGTTGCACTCTTTGTGGTGCAAATTCAATTTCGAGTAGGAGCACATATCGAGGAGATGTTTGAGTCTGAGTTTGGTGTGTCTTGGAGTTGTTGTGAGCTGCTTGGTTGTTCCGTGGCCCACACCTCCCTCTATATTTTACTTATTCTGTTATTCAGTATTCAGACAGGATATCCCTTATGTTAGATTTGTCATTCCAGTTTCAGACTTGCATCGTATTTTAGAAGCTCTTGTACTTATGACACCAATTCTTGGGAAGTATTTTTTTCAATTTTCCGCATTAGTACTTATAAGGAACTCCATGTTGGAGATTTGGCTCATTGTTGTCTTTTCACTCATTAGTTAGTTAAGTCTGTTAAAATATGTTGGTTGGCTTACCTATTGGTTGGGAACATAGGTGCCTATGTTCATCGGTCTAACGAGTATATGAGCAATGTCTAGTAGAGTCTTGCGGATCGGTCTAAAGACGTCCATACATATCTTCGAGAGGCTATAGGACATTTAGGAAATATTCTGTTCTTTCATTCACTATCGTGCACACTTGACATTGTTGAAATTCTAATCTTGATATCTCATTCTCTCAGATGGCGAGAACTCGTACATGGGCAAGTGGTGGTCAATATCCTATTCCTGCGCCTGCTTCTGGGAACACTTTCTGAGGTAGAGGCAGGAGACGAGCTCAAGGCCGGGGTAGGGGGCGTATTGCAACACCTTTTTAGGGTCAAGTACCAATAGTTACCTAGGGTCGTGATAGGACCGTACCTCCTGATGCAGAGCACATTCACGGGGATGTGCAACATCGTGTCGATGGGGATGAGCCGGATCAGGCTCCACCCAGTACTATTGTCACCCAGTGCTTCAAGATACCTTTGCACGTATGTTAGGACTCTTAGTGGGGATGGCTCAGGCAGGAGCTTTGCCTGTCACTTCTGATGGCTCACAGACCCGTGTCGGAGGTCAGACTCCAGATCCGATAGTTGCTCCAGATTCTCAGACTCCCAAGACTCATCCAGCTGCTGCTGTAGCTCCTCATTTGGATAGTATGGAGTTTCCAGATATTGCATTACATTTGGTGAACAAACCTTCTATGACCATTGATGAGCATAAGATGTTTGGTAGGTTCAGACTAATGAATCCTCCTACTTATATTGGTGACTTAACTGAAGATGCATATGAATTTATAGTTAGTTGTCATGAGAGGTTGCATAATCTTGGATTAATGGAGTCTCATGGAGTTGACTACACAACGTTTCAGATGACTGGCTCTGCCAAACAATGTTGGAGGGATTATATTAGTAGTAGGCCAGCTGGATCTCCTCCATTGTCCTGGACATAGTTTACTCAGGTATTTCTATCAAAATTTGTTCCACGCAGTGAGAGGGAGCGCAAGAGGACCGAGTTTGAGGGTTTGCAGCAAAGTGGTATGTCACTTGCAGAGTATGAGGGTAAATTTCATGCCTTGGCTAGGTATGCTTCGATGATACTTCCTACAGAGGCTGAGAGAGTGAGGAGGTTTGTTAAGGGGCTGATTATAACGATTCGCCTAGGAGTTTCTCAGGTTGCTGTTTCTGGTGTTCCTTTCCAGAAAGTGGTGGATGCTACTAAGGAGTTGGAGATGATTCGACGTGAGGGATTTGAGCAGCGTGAGGGCAAGAGGACCCGTTATTCAGGTGATTTTTGTGGTTCTCCGCCTAGGAGTCGAGGTTATGTAGGGAGAGTTTATCACTTTAAGTCCAGCAGACCCATTCATGCTGCTATACCTGCGTGTGAGGATGGTTCCACTAGGCATAGTTCTTCGAGCTCAGTGCATACTTTACAAGGTTCATCTTCTAGGCCTATAGTTCGTGGAGGGCATTCTGGTCAGTCAGGGTGCTCTCATAAGCCTGCGTCTCGTAGGGGCTGTTTTGAGTGTGGTGATATGGGACACTTTGTGAGAGACTGCCCTAGGACTAGACGTGGTGGCTTACATCAGAATTCTGAGGCTTCGACTTCCAGGGATGCACAACCTCCAGCTACGGGTGGTGCACAGAACGGTAGAGGTGGTCCTCATTCAGGTGGAAGTGGTTCTCCTTCTGGTCGAAGTGGTGGTCGTGGAGGTTCACAATTTGATGGAGGTTGTTCTCACTGTTATGCTTTTCCAGGTAGGCAAGAGCCTGAGGCTTCAAATGTTTTTATCACAGGTATTATTCCAGTTTGTCATCGATCAACTAGTTTATTATTTGATCCAGGCTCTACTTATTCTTATGTGTCCACATATTTTGCTTCTAGTCTAGATATATTATGTGAGTCTCTTGATTTGCCGATACATGTTTCTACTCCTGTCGGGGATTCTGTAGTTGTAGATCGGGTGTATCCATTATGTAATGTTACCTTGATGGGGTATGACACTCACGCAGATTTAAAGGTCTTAGATATGATAGATTTTGATGTGATCCTCGGTATATATTGGTTATCTTCTTACCACGCAATTTTAAATTGTCATGCCAAGACAATCACGTTAGCTATGCCTGGAATTCCTATAGTAGAATGGAGAGGTTCTCTTTGTTACCCTTCTAAGGGTGTGATATCATTTCTTAAGGCTCGTCAGTTGGTACAGAGAGGATGTTTGGCTTACTTGGCCCACATTCGAGGTACTAGTATTGAGACTCATATGCTTGAGTCATTCCACTAGTGAGTGAATTTTCAGAAGTATTTTCGACCGATTTTCCATGTCTTTCACCTGATCTGATATTGATTTTTGTATTGATGTAGAGCCAGGCACTCGTCCTATTTCCATTCCTCCTTATCGTATGGCACCGGCTGAATTGAAAGAGTTGAAGGAGCAGTTGCAGGATTTGTTAAGCAAAGGTTTTATTAGAGCGAGTGTATCTCCTTGGGGTTCTCCAATGTTATTTGTGAAGAAGAAAGATGGATCTATGCATATGTGTATTGACTATCGATAGTTGAACAAGGTAACCATCAGAAATAAGTACCTGATACCTCGTATTAATGACTTATTTGATCAGTTGCAGGGTGCTTCAGTTTTATCCAAGATTAATTTAAGATGTGGCTATCACCAGCTGAAGGTTAGGGCGGAGGATATACCTAAGACAGCTTTTCGAACACGTTATGTCCATTACGAGTTTTTGGTGATGTCTTTTGGATTGACTAATTCCACTATAGCTTTTATGGCCTTGATGAATCGAGTTGTCAGACCGTATTTGGATTCCTTTGTTATTGTCTTCATAGATGATATATTGATGTACTCACGGAGTAAATAGGAACATGAACATCATTTGAGGATCGTTCTTGGGATTCTATAGGATAAGAGGCTTTATGCAAAGTTTTCAAAGTGTGAGTTTTGTCTTAGTTCGGTAGCATTCTTAGGACATATAGTGTCCAACGAGGGTATCATGGTAGATCCTAAGAAGATTGAGGCAGTTAGAGATTGGGTCAGACCTGCTTCAGTTACTGAGATTCGGATTTTGTTAGTCCTTGAAGGTTATTACCGATGATTTGTTGAGGGTTTCTCATCCATTGCATCTCCATTAACTAGATTGACATAGAAGGAGGTGACTTTTCAGTGGTCTGACGAGTGTGAGGTTAGTTTCCAAAAGCTCAAGACTTTATTAACTACTGCTCCGATTTTGACCCTACCCGTGGAGGTAGAAGGTTTTGTTGTATATTGTGATGCTTCTCGGATTGGTCTTGGTTGTGTATTAATGCAGAAAGGAAAAGTGATAGCTTAGGCTTTGAGACAGTTGAAGGTTCCTGAAAAGAATTATCCTATTCATGATTTAGAGTTGGCGGTTGTTGTGATCGCATTGAAAATTTGGAGGAATTATCTTTATGGTGTGCATTGTGAGGTTTTCACGGATCATCGTAGCCTCCAAAATATATTCAATTAGAAAGATCTGAATTTGAGGCAGCGGAGATGGTTGAGTTGCTCAAGGACTACGACATGACTATTCTTTATCATCCAGGCAAGGAAAATGTTATAGCAGATGCCTTGAGTCGAAAGGCGGTAAGTATGGGTAGTCTAGCCATGTTGTAGGTTGACGAGCGTCCTTTAGCTAGGGATGTCCAGTCCTTGGCCAATAGCTTTTGTGAGACTTGATATTTTAGAACCTCGTAAGGTGTTGGCTTATATGGAGGTTAGGTCATCCTTGTTGGAATAGATTCGGGCTCAACAGTTTGATGATGGTGATTTATGTAAGATTAGAGACAAGGTGTTAAAGGGAGAAGCAAACAGAGTTTTGAGGATTAAAGGTCGTATCTGTGTTCCTCGGACAGGTGATTTAACTAGATTGATCATGGAGGGGCCCATAGTTCGAGTTACCCTATTCATCTAGGGTCAACTAAAATGTATCATGACTTGAAGCAACATTATTGGTGGTGTCGTATGAAGAGGGACATAGTAGATTTTGTATCTCGATGTTTGAATTGTCAGCAAGTGAAGTATGAACACCAAATGCCTGAAGGTATGAATCAGAGAATGCCCATACCTGAATGGAAGTGGAGCGCATTGCTATAGACTTTGTGGTAGGGTTGCCACGTACCTTGGGTAAGTTTGATGTTATATGGGTCTTATTGGATCGACTGACTAAGTCTGCACACTTTGTACCAGTTTAGACTACCTATAACTCAGAGAAGTTAGCCAAGATCTATATTCCAGAGATAGTTCGTTTGCATGGGGTTCCTATATCTATTATTTCAGATCGTGGCACCCAATTTATTTCTCATTTCTGGCGTTCTATGCAGAAGGAGTTGGGCACTCAAGTGGATCTTCGTACAGCCTTTCACCCTCAGACTGATGGTCAGTCTGAGCGAACTATTCAGGTTCTTGAGGACATGTTGCGGGCATGTGTGATTGACTTTGTTGATCACTGGGATCAGTTCTTGCCATTATCAGAGTTTGCTTACAATAATAGCTAACATTCGAGTATTGAGATGGCACCATTTGAGGCTTTGTATGGTAGGAGATGTCGATCTCCAATTGGATGGTTTGATGCATTTGAGGTTAGACCGTGGGGTACAAATTTGTTGAGGGATTCCTTGGACAAGGTCAAGTTGATCCAAGATAGACTTCACATGGCTCATATTGGGCAAAAGAGTTATAAATATAGGAAGGTTCGTGATTTGGAGTTTATGGTTGGAGAGAAGGTTCTACTTAAGGTTTCACCCATGTAGGGTGTGATGAGATTGGGAAAGCAGGGCAAGCTGAGTCCAAGGTATATTGCTCCTTATGAGATTGTGGAGTGTATTGGTGAGGTGGCATATCAGTTGTCTGTGCCACCTGGTTTGTCAGGTATCCATCATGTATTTCATATTTCGATGCTAAAGAAGTATCATTAGGGTGGTGCTCATGTGATTCAATGGGATTCATTGTTACTTGATCGAAATTCAACTTTTGAGGAGAAGACGGTTACCATTTTTGATAGGCAAATTTGGAAGCAAAGGTCCAAAGAGATTGCTTCAGTAAAGGTTCAATGGAAGCATCGTCCGGTGGAGGAGTCTACATGGGAGACAGAGTCAGACATGAGGAGTAAATATGCTCAGCTTTTTGAGCGTTCAGGTTAGCTCTTTTCTTTTTCGTTCGAGGACGAACGTTTGTTTAAGTGGTAGGTGATGTAATGATCCGCTAGGTCGTTTTGAGAATTATGGCTATTTCGACTCTTTTCATAAAATTTAAATGGGAACTTTGAGATATTCGGTAACTAAGAGTATCTAGTTGATGAAAATTTTATTGAATAACTAATATAGTTAATAGTTAGTGGGTCATTTCATAATTCATTTATTACCTTTAATACTTTACTCATATAATTAAATTAAGTTAGTGGGATTAACCACTTTTAATACTTAATTAATATTAGGAAAAAAAAGGGAGTAAGGGTAAGAAACTATCGGTGTGCGGCGTGAATGCAAAAACATGAGGGGCCAAACGAAAATTTGCAAGTAATAAGCAATTTAAGAATTTTTCTTGATTTTTACATGGGTAATAATGAATGTATGTTCGTCGTGTTAATTATTTCAATATGAGGTTTTGAAAGATTGGTTGGCAGAAGTAGTGCCGTTTTTCTTGATTTTGGAGGGAACACTTTATTAATTAAATTGATATATAATAATTTGTAAATATCTAAGGCAATTACAATAATTTGGTAGTAGTAAGTATCAAATCATTGGAAAGCATATGCTAGCAAAATTGAAAAGTAGTAGTTGTAGAAAGGTTTAGTTGTCTTTTTCTTAATTGTTGGAACTTCTTTTTACTGTGTATAAATTGGAATTGTAGTGGCTGTAGTTAATGGGGTTTTAGGCCAAAAAAGAAAGAAAAAAAAAGTTACGAGGTCATATTGAGGCATGTATATAGGAAGCCTGAGAATTTAGGTTCTGCAAGTTAGTTCTTCGTATTGGTTATTAACTTGGCTTTTTTTCTTATTATTATAACATTATAAATTTAAGTTTTGTTATATTAAAATAGGTAATTAATTATTAGGTTTATATTATATGATTAGCGTTGAATTTGAGATACTTGGAGGAATTGATGATTAACATTAGGCTTGAAAGTTAGCAATTAGGATCCTTGACATGTAATTATATCAAGAGTAGGAGCTTGATTGAACATATGAGTGAGTTTTGGGATCTAGGTTAGACATAATAATTTAAGCGTCTACAAACTCGCATACTTACGAATATTGCATCATTGGTAGATCATGAACATTCAGAAACTTTGCGAAAAGGAAGGGAACTATCTTGTGGATTCGTGACACGAGCTCGGCACTGGAGGTATGTTAAGAATTTTTAGACTTGTTGAAGGACGTTTTCCTAATTAAAGAAAAAAATGAAACTAGAAAAAGCGGTAAGGGCGAAAGATGGGGGTTTTGTATCAATAGTGTGACGGGCATTGGTACGAGTACCGGTGCTATAAAACGGAAAGTTACTACTATAGAATGCGGATTGTAATTTGAGAATTTCCAAATTATATGGGATTTAGCTGATATATTATTGACTTGAAATTATTGTGTCATTGTGTTCTCTTTATTTCACCCGTATAGTTGTGATCATCCCCTTATATTGAAATAATATTGTGCACATGCATAGACATGAGACTGAGTATAAGTTGGGCACGTGGAGATCGTCCATGCTGGAGATGGTGAGAATTTAAGGTTTGTAATTTGGGCACGTGGAGACCGTCTGTGCGGAAATTATTTGATGTTATGGCAGTGCGTTGAGATCATCCGCACAGATACGTGGAGATCGTCCGTGTCGGTATATGGACCTCGCGAGTCCCCCATGGGTCATGAGATCTCGATGTATTTTCGAGGAGTATTATGTATATACTGTTGAGCGATTACTGGGTATTCTGAGACATATCATTGCATGGTATCATATTGCATTGCATTTCATCACATCATTCGTTCTTGATAATTATGTGTTTTTTTTTTGTGTTAGAAAGTAATTGATGTTTGAATACCTTTATTGATGAAACTCAAATAGTAAGTGTAATATACATATATATATATATATATATATACACACTTATATAATTTAAGAATTTTTTTTCCTTATATAAACTTCCGTCACTACTTCTTTGTTGTCGGTCAATGAGACATACTAGGTACACGTGGTTTTGTACTCATACTACACTTGTTGCACTCTTTGTGGTGCAGATTCGATTTTGAGTAGGAGCACATCTCGAGGAGTAGTTTGAGTCTGAGTTTGGTGTGTCTTGGAGTTGTGGTGAGTTGCTTGGTTGTTCCGTTGCCCACACCTCCCTCTATCTTTTGGGTAGGCGAGGTTGGAAGAAACTTTTAAAAAATATTTTCCTTATGTTTTGAAGGGAAGTCATTTTCCTTAAATTTAAGGAAAATGAGTTTATTTGAAAAACATTTGACCCAACCAAACATGAGAAATTTAGAAAACATTTTCCGAAAAATGTTTTTCTTCATACCAAAAACACTCTTGGTGATTAACATATTTTCAATATTCTAATCATCAATTTACATTATTAAGTTTACAGTTGTTTGTTCATGCTTAAAGGCCATGCAAATTAATTATCTCGACTTGCATGTTCGAAACAATTTTATTTTGAGTAATCTAGAGGCCCAAGATACAAACTTAAAAAAGAAATTGACAAAAGAGAGGGCCTTTTTACAAATCCCACCTGTAAGGCAATAATATAATTTGTGTTATATGTTAGCTCCAACAAAGTTATATTCAACTTTCATGATGTAATAATATCTCAAGTATCAACTTATACCTTTGGAGTCATAAGATAAGAAACTCAATCTCGAGATAAGGTTTAGCATTAACTTCATTTCATGTTTTGTACGAGTGTCACTGTAACGACCTGTTTAGTCGTTTTAAGCAGCAGATTTTATTTCTGGAAAAACTGTGTGAGTCGACGGAACCCACGACGGACCGTCATGGGCACGACGGACCGTCGCGGGGGTCTCGTTCCAGAACACTTAGAATTCTGAAATTTGGGTACTGAAATCGACTCTCTCAACTTCGTGACGACATGGCAGGACGGATCGTCGTGGACACGACGGACCGTCACAGACCCTTTCGTGGAATTGAGTCTCTGAACTCTGTGACGGAGCAGCAGGACGGACCGTCGCAGGCACGACGGGCCGTCACAGGCTGCATAATCCCA
>NC_028641.1:31327939-31335842 GCF_001406875.1 Solanum pennellii | reverse complement strand
AGAAAAATAACCACACTTGTTTACAGATTCAGGTACTCCTTTTCGCACTTGCTTTTCTCCTTGTGATCGTTCGGGGACGAACGACGGGTAAATTGGTATCTATTGTAACGACCTGTTTAGTCGTTTTAAGCAGCAGATTTTATTTCTGGAAAAACTGTGTGAGTCGACGGAACCCACGACGGACCGTCGCGGGGGTCTCGTTCCAGAACACTTAGAATTCTAAAATTTGGGTACTGAAATCGACTCTCTGAACTTCGTGACGACATGGCAGGACGGACTGTCGTGGACACGACGGACCGTCACTGCCCTTTCGTGGAATTGAGTCTCTGAACTCTGTGACGGAGCAGCAGGACGGACCGACGCAGGCACGACGGGCCGTCACAGGCTGCGTAATCCCAGGCTGGGTCGAATTTCTGTTAAGTAATTTAAGGGGCGTTTTGGACTATTCCTGCTTTAATTATAAAGTTAGTGGGTCAATGTTAATAGTTTAATTACTTGGGGGTTAAAAGAGGTAACCTTGAGTTAATTAGTGAGTTATTATTGCCATCTTTTATACTTAATTATATGCTAATTAGGGGAAAAGAAAGAGGGGTTGGATAAGAAAAATAAAAAGAATAAAGAGAGAGAGAGGATCGAACGAGAAAGAGGAGAAACGAAGAGGAAACACAAGCTTTGGGGAATTTGCTTACTTGATCACGAATCTTCGGTGGAGGTAGGTTATGGTTTATACTATCTCATAGTAAACTCTAAATAGCGATTGATATGTATTGGGTAGTATTGTAAAGTCTTCTATATGCTTCATTGTGTGCTTGCATGATGTGATTATGTTATTGTAATGGATTGGAAAGATGAGGCTGTGAATCTTAAATCTTAAATCTTAAATTCACTTTGTTAATGATGCTGCCTTGGTATAAAAAAAGGCTTGATGAATTTAAAGAATGAGATTAGGGGATCGGAGTGTCACGTTCCGACACCAGGATAGTAGAGGATCGGAGTGTCACGTTCCGACACAAGAAGAACAAAGAGAATGAATCTTGAATTATGCTAACATACTCAGATTTTAAAGAAACCTATTTCCCAAAAGAGTATGGTGTGGAGGCTTGAGTCCTCATAGATGTGTTTGGTGTTGTTGTAAATGATTCTTATACTTGTTGCTATCACCTGTTAAGTATTTGGTTGGTTTTAAGTATTATTCGATATATATTGCTTTCAATTTTGAGTTGGCCGATGATACCTACTCATTACTTGTGCCTTGTACTGACCCCTACTTGTAATTTTCTTCTTTGTTATTTGTGGAGTGCAGCAAACGTGCCATCGACTTCAACTCGTCCTCAACTCTAGCCAGTCTTCATCACGTCAGATTTCAGGGTGAGCTATTGTTCCTAGCTTGAACTGGATTCTCTGTCATTCATGTCTTGATGCCTTATAGTTCTGGCATGGACTAGCTGTTTAACTTATTTTAGCTTCTTAGATACTCTTAGATTTAGTAATTTGAGGATAGATGTTCTTGTGGTGATGACTTCCAGTTTTTGGGAACAATAAGTATTGAGCTCTTAGAAGTTATTTAATCGATTTTCATTAATGAGTTTTAAGTCTTCCGTATTATATTTTGTTTATTATGGTTGAAATGTTGGGGTTTAGATTGGTTGGTTCGCTCACATAGTAGGATAAGTGTGGGTGCCACTCACGGCTCATTTTGGGTCGTGACAGTCACGACCCAGAATGAGTCGTGAGTGGCAGCCAAGCTTAACCTCCTAGGTGGGAGAACCAAGGAATTCAGACCCCAACATACACAAATAACTCAACTATGAATAACAAAAATAATGTGGAAGCTCCAAAACTTATTAAAGTATCATTTCCCAAAACCTGAAAGTCATCACATCAAGGGCATCTAATCTCCAAATACTAAGTCTAAGAATATCAAATACACCTAAATAAAAGAATAGAATGGTATGTGTCCGAAAACATAAGACATCATGTCATGAACGAGAGAATCGAACACGAGCTTAAATAAATAACTCACCCTGGAACCAGATATGCTAGAAGCTGGCTAGAGCTGAGGGAAATTTGAATGACGTACAATCGCTGCACACCATAAAAGGAAAACAAAGAAAAATACAAGTAGGGGTCAGTACTGGCAACATATATTGAGAAGGTATCATCGGTCAACCCAAAATAGAAACTAATATACAATGAATAATAGTATGAACTCAACTATGACACTTAACAAGTGGTAAGAAACAAACAACATGAACAAGTGACTACATAATCAATCATAATATGAAGCACAACCATGAGGAATCATGCCTCCACGCCACACTCATTTGAGAAATGAGTTCTTTGAGATGTAGTACATTAAGTTAATTCCATATATTTTCCTTTAATGTTACTGTGTTGGAACGTTACACTCCGATCTAATTATATCGTGTCACAACGTCACACCCCGATCCAAGAATATCGTGTCGGAACGTGACACTCTAATCTAAGAATATCGTGTCGGAACATGACACTCCGATCCAAGAATACAGTGTCGGAATGTGACACTCTGATCCAATTATACCATGTCGGAATGTGACGCTCCGATCCAATAGTACCATTAATTTATCATCTATTATAACCACCGATACTATTTCATCAAGCTTTCTTTATTCAAGACATTACTTCGATAAAGAGGGTTCAAGAACATAAATTCTACGATCTCGGGATTTTAGACCAATATCAAAACACACAACCAAGACACACAACCACACAATCAAGTACATAAAAAACTTCACAAGATCATTCAATGCATATCAATCGCTAATAAGAGTTTACTATCAAATAACATAAACCATAATCTACGTCCACCGAAGAACCGAAGTCAATCAAACTACTTCTCGAAGTTTTTCCTTTCCTCAATGTCTCCGAACCTTTCCAATCTTTCAAGTATATGTACATAATTTGTAAGTTAACGAGCCTATACGAACTCATATTATTCTATATCTAGCCCAGACCCAAAAATTAACCTAACGGTATAATCAATTTCCTAAAGTTCAAACTTAGAGTTAAATCTTAATTTCTACAACTAGCATAACCTTAATGAAAGTTAAATAATTCGACACACCTAATATTTGATCATTATCGCAACACTTGATTTATTATATAATATCTTACCATTGAATCTCAACCCAACACACTTACCTAACATAAAATCACCTTTTGATTATAAAAGTTCTTGATAAACATGTATACCTTTTCTAAAGGGCAACATGAAAATTGCTTATTTTATTTTATTATCTGAAAGCTTATATTTATCAAAACAAAAAGCATTACCACCAATTTTATAAATCCACGCTACACATACACGACCATCATTCCAATTACCATTTATTTTCAACTTTGAAAAAAATGAAGCATTACATATATTAGTTCTCTCTCACACACACGCACAAACACACGCACGCACGCACGCACACGCACCCGCATGCACGCATGCACGCGCGCGCGCGCGCTCACACACACACACAACACACACACACACGCATGCACGCACGCACGCACGCACGCGCACACACACACACACACACACGCACACACACGCACACACGGACGCACGCACACACGCGCACGCGCGCGCGCACACACACACACACACGCACACACGCACGTACACACACACACACACACACAAACACACACAGACACACACACACATAAACACACGTACAACTCTTCGTTACAAGATCATTGGTTCACTAATCTTAACTCTATTCTTCCATTAGATTGCAATCATGAGTAGAATGGATTACAAACTGAATTTAGGAAAATTGCATTCCCTAATAACAATAAAATATGACAAAGCCTTAAAGAAAACAATACCAGATGAAGGAACATCGCGAAGATCTTTGTAGTAGCCGTCAAGGTAAGTATCCCGCTCACTTTTAATTAATTAGGGCACATAATTATAAACTACTGATTTAATAAATTTTAAATTCCACTAAACTCTTGCTACCCATGGGTATAAGTTATTAAATAAATTAAACTTTTGCTTCCCATGGGTATAATTTATTAAATAAATTACTAGCTTGACCTATTAACCATCAACTAATAATAATGATTATTTAATAAATACCCATTAACTAAATAACCATAATTAAAAAATGGTTCAAAATTACCATTTAAAATTTATGGAAAGATTTATTATAGTTCTAGTACTCAAAACGAAGAACTGGGTCATTACAACGAGACATCAACTAACCCATGAATAATTTATCCCACCATTTGTACCAAACGATCAATGCACTTCATGCATTGTATGATGTAAGGAGCATACACGAGTCTCAAACTAATAAAACAATTCTTACACCCCTATTTTTGTTAACATGAACAACTTGGACTTCTCTCTTTCTCAACATATCCACTTCCATTTACAAAAACAGTCAGGTATTTCAAGTGATGAGTAATAACACAGACATCTTACACAAAAACAAAACATTAAATCACCATTTTCTTTAGAGGAACATATGGTTTAAGTCTAACCTTTTCATAACAATTTCTCTTGTTCTTTTGTACCCCTGCTCCTCTGACCCTTGTTTACTCGGAAGACCATTTCTCTTGATTTTTCTACCCTGCTCCCTCTATCCCTTGTTTACTCAAAAGAGGGAATGTCATATTAAGAAATTTCATTGCTGAAAATGTAGAATTAAGAGTAAGTCGAACAAAAAAAATAAAAGATGATGGGACAGTCATTCAAAGAGTCGATCGCTTCTTAGAACCAATAGATGAAAACTGACCTTGCACTACGAAAATCATGTAAACATCAAGTGTATAAGTGAGGAATTGCTAAAGTGAATTAAAAACTACCAACGCAACAAAATAGTTTTAAAAAAAAAGAAATGACCATAGATATTCAACAAAGGAGTGTCCTGGAAGTTTAAACTCGAACAACATAGTTATATTGCACTCTACTGGCAATGATAAAAGGAAAATATAATCACTGTAAAGATTTTTAAGGTTCAAATTTAAACTTTCAATGAGATTAATGCTCACCAGCAGGATATCGAGCATGTTGATAGTCCTAATGTGTTACTATCATTCTACTTAAGAAAAGTGAATTGATTAATCAAACTAGTAAATAATAATTCAAAAGAAGCAATATTTAATTTTATTCTCCAATCTAATAATAAATGTAGAATTTACTATGTTGTTAAGTCGAAGGAGGCAATAACATAGGTGGACTATCATCATTTAAAGTAGATGTAATTGAAAGAATTAAAAAATATTATCCATGAAATGAAAAGTATGTTCAGAGATAATGATTTCATAAATTTCTCCTTCGATCATATTGTCTTCAATCTTTCTTGAAAGTTGAAGATCACTCCTGCTTTGAGCATGGTAAAAAAAAAAAAAGATATTCATCAGAAAATATAGAAGACAATATAATTCTTGAATAGTTCAGTATAGAAGCATAGACTCATCAACAAAATCCAAAAAAAATTAATATTGACCAAGAATCTTCAAAATTGAAGAGGCGTACCTTGTAGAAAATTTGCAAGGAAGAGAAATAGCTTATTGCATTAAGAGGCGTACCTTTTATTTGGTTCAACTATAGTATCAAACACCTTTGTTGCATTAATTTTTCAACTGAATTAACTTTGATTTTTCTTAGAAAAAGAAAAAGAGGAGAAAACCCCTAAATAGGTTATTATCTTTAAGATTGGATACAACATCATCCATTAAATTGCACCTGAATATAAAAAATATTTAGTATATGCATGTTGACAATTTAATAGAAAACAATCCAAAAAGATCGTGATTACACAACAAAATTTTTCAATAATAAAAAAATTTGAACGGAAAATCTTCACTATCAAATGGCAAAATTTGAAAATCATTAAAAAGAAAAAATATAATTTTCTAGAAACTTAGAAGAAATCAGTGGTTGGCAAATCAAGAAAACAAATCTGCCTAAAAGTTACACATGGTTTGATGAGAAATAACTATAGTACAAGTACTAATACAAAAGTAAAAGATATTGAATAGCCAATCAGATTGGACAAAGTTTATAGTACAATTGACAGTGCCATTGGTACAATTATTGATCATAATAGATAACAAGCTAAATATCATGTACAATTTGTAGTAGTTTTGGTACAACTTGTATATGTTGTGTTAGCCTTTAGAAGTGTCACTTCTAACTAAGAGTAAAGTAATAATATATACATAAACTTACTTAAATCATTCTTATCTGTATATATCTTTTCAAACGTTTCATATAGATATTATTAATGCAAAATTACAAAAATAAGTTCACTTCCAATATAGATAATATCATGATTCAATTTATGTCAAACAAACTAATGACGTTTGCTACACACATTATTCAAATGAGTTTAATCGCAAAATAAAAAAGCAAATAAAATTTTCATTCTCAAGTCTTTAGCATAAAAAGTCAAGCAATGAAAAACAGTTCAAGCTCAAATCCAAGTGGTGATATGATGATTATAAATGAAATATGCCTAAAAAATCATGCTACTGATTTTGGTGAGTATTCGGTTGATGGATGTCGTGAATTTACGAAGAAGGATGATGATGGAACTAAAGAAGTATATATTTGTGCTGATTGTGGGTGTTTTAGGAGTTTTGATCGTATGAATAGTCAGTCATGGTATAGCCATCCAATACTCTGATCTCGCTTCTTTTATCCACACATTAATCCACATGGTGGTGGAAATGTGCCAGTTATTTTTTATCCTTTAATGACTTGGTTTGTGCCAGAAGGCCCATTTTGTACTATTATCCCTGACATGATGAAATCTTTAGTCCATGAGAGATTTCATGGTGACACTTGGTGTAATAACAATCGATGAATATTAGCTAAGAAGCAATCTTTATTTATTAGCATAAAGTTATGTTAATTAATCTCTAGTATGTTTTTTTGTTTAACATTAGTAAAGAGAAAGAAGAATTAAAGTTGAATTTTTAAAGTTTTTTTTATTTAATGAATTGTGAGAGTTTTATTTTAATCTAGTTATTTAGTTACTTGATGAGTAAAACTGTGGCTTGCTTGATTCATTGTTTTTGCAATATTGCGATAAAGGAAAAGAGGTTAAATGTGTATGTTGACTATGAAATGAATATATCATAATGTTTTCTAGCTTTGTCTTCAATTCATTAAACTATTATATTTACCCGCGCGATGCGCAGATAACATAAACGAAAATAATTATGTCTTATCTTACGCTCAAAGATATAATATACATTTTTCTATGTGAAGAAATTATTTTATATTATATTTATCAATATTATATCTTGACGAGGATGTGAATCACTATACTCTTTAATGAGTGACACATTTCCGTTAATGAGTTACTCTTACGTAGTTGTTGTTGCGATTACCATAACAAATTCCCCGGCACTTCTTAACACATATGCACATGTTTAGTACTTTCATCATCATCGTCATTATCCTCGTAATTTCATTTTTCATTTTTCAAGTTTAATTTTTGCCTATAATATTGCTTCCCTTTTTCTTTTAAAACTAAAAATATTTTTGAAATATTATCATTTACAATTTTACTACATATATAATCAATTGACATTTATTTTTGAAAGTATAAATTAATGATGACTGCTTAGTATGATCTTAATTTCAAATGAATAAAAAATAAAATAAATTAAATTTTAATTTGAAATTAATGTTTCGAAATTTGTGTTGAAATAAAATTATAAGAGTAAAGTAACTTTTGAAAAAAAATACTTTTTAATTTTTAATATTAATGTTGATTTCTTCTAGTATAGATAATGTTTTTAAATGAAATAAAAAAAAAGATAAAAATTTGTATTTAGTTGCTACATATACGGCCCCATTTTTTTCTCTCTATATGTGTACAAAGTGAATAAACTAAATTAATTAATTATATAT
>NC_028641.1:31311405-31317939 GCF_001406875.1 Solanum pennellii | reverse complement strand
CTCATTACTTAGTTCATCAAGCCTTCTTCTATACCAAGGCATCATCAATTTCATTAACAAAGTTGATTAGGGTTCTTATCAAGATTTGGGATTCAATAGCTTCATCATGCTTATTTCATCAAAATCATATATATAGAAATCACATCATGCCTGCACACAATTAAGCATATAGAAGACGTTATAATACTACCCAACACATATCATTCGCTATTAAGAGTTTACTACGAATAGCATAAACCATAACCTACCTCCACCGAAGAATTTTGATCAAGCAAGCAAGTTTCCCAAGCTTTGTTTTTCCCCTTTGTTCGTTTCTCTCTCTCTATAATTGTGCGTTCTCTTTTCTGTTCGTTTTCTTTTTCTTTTTCAAACCCTCTTTCTTTTATCCTAATTAACATATAATTAAGTGTAAAGATGGTAATAATATCCCCCTAATTAACTCAAGGTTACCTCTTTTAACCCCTAAGTAATTAGATTTATTAATATTAACCCTCAAACTTTATAATCAAGGAAAGAATAGTGCAAAACGTCCCTTAAAACGTGCAAAGAAATCCGACTCTGACTGGGATTACGCAGCCCGTGACGGGCCGTCGTGCCTACGACGGTCCGTCCTGCTGTCCGTCGCACGATACAGAGACTTGATTTTTTGTAAAAAGTCCTGTGACGGGCCGTCGTGCCTGCGACGGTCCGTCCTGCCATTTCGTTTCGAAGTTCAGAGAGTCGATTTTCAGTACCCAATTTCAGAATTTCTAAGTGTTTTGAAACGAGACCCTGCGACGGTCCGTCGTGCCCACGACGGTTCGTCCTGCAGGTCCGTCGCCAAGTTCAGAGAGTCGATTTCAGTACCCAAATTTCAGAAGTCTAAGTCTTTTGGAACGAGACACCCTCGACGGTCCGTCGTGCCCATGACGGTCCGTCGTGGGTTCCGTCGACTCACACAGTTTTTCCAGAAATAAAATCTGCTGCTCAAAACGATTAAACAGGTCGTTACATAACTAAACCAGTATAAAGAGTAGAAGTGTCGTATAGGATGCCCTCCATTTCAAAGTCGACGTATTTCCCTGTTTCACAACATTAAAATTACATTCAGTGCATCCCATAACAAAATTAAAAATATATTCGTACATAATTAACACACATTTCATACACAATTTATATACAAGTCACTGTTTACCACACAATTCATACACTTCGCACAAAAATAATACACACTTCATACAAAATTAATACACAAATCATACACTTTTTACCACACATTTCATACAGTTTGTACAAAAAATAATACACACTTTATACATATTTTAATACACAATTACCACACTGTTTATACATTATTTTAATTAATACACAATTAATACATTGTTTACTACAAAAATCAATACACAAATCACACAAAATTATATACAAGTCACTTATATATACAATAACAGAATTTTAAATTAATACAAAATTAAAACAATTTTTATACATACTGCATACTACACAACTAAATACTACATACAATCTAAAATACAATTTCATACTCAATTTATCCAATTTAATATAAAAAATAATATACAGTTAATCATTTTTTATACAGAATTCATATATATATATTACAAATCAATAATAGCTACGTACAACTATAAACATTGATTTGCGTATATATTGTTCATACACTATTTATATACATTAGAATACAAAATGTATACATTATTAATACAAAATGTCAGATATTTGTTCTAATGTTTCAAAAACAAAAAATTTGCTAAATTTATCAAAAACTTTAAAATTTTAAATTTTAACCAGTAATCACATTTACCATCATTCTTCGTTTTAATTACACATGACAAATACATTTAATATTACGAAATTTTTATTAGTAGAAACACTGAATTAATGTTTTACAAAAAAAATTATATCAATTTAACATATGCAATATAACAAGGGAAAAAAAATAAAACATTACGAAAATATTAAAAAAAACTAACCTGATGAATTCCATTTGCCACCATGTTTAATTAAAATTGACACAATTTTCTCCATCAAATCAAATATAAACCTTTTCAACCTTCAATTTTAATTGTTTTTTCAAAAAAAAAAACGATACAATATGACAGAATTCGAATATATGAATATAGTCCAATTTCTGGAAAAAAAAAATTGAAACACGTTTATGGAAAGATAGATAACAGAATAGAATTTTTTTAGGATAAAAAATCAATAAAAATTACCATTAAAAACTGATTGAGATAATTAAGGAGCATATCTATAATTAATATATTTTAAATTCCCTTAAAAGGTGCACATTTGGTTATCAGTTAAAAACAGTAACTACATTCACGGATTATCCAATTTTAATTACTCATTTTAAAATTTTTTTTTCTTCCTAATTTAACTGAATAAATATTTACAATATTTTTAATTAAAAGAAATGCTATAAGTTGATATATTATATGTTATAGAATGAAAATCAAAATCTTGTGCCATAACTTGAGAATGTGACTACATAGTATGCTATATACCTAATTTACACATTAAGTTAGTGGAATTAGCCACTTTTAATACTTAAGTATAAATAGAATAGAAAGAAATAAGGGCACAAAAAATACCGACGAAGACGTGGACGACTCATCAGATTGCAGGTGAGTTGATGCAAAAAAAAAATTTTGGCCTTGTATAATTAAATTGCTAGGTCTCAAAAGATAAAACAATATTATATTAGTTAAGTTGTTAAGGAATTGGATGTTAGCTAAACTTGGCAGTGAATGTAGCGTAATTGTGGATTTTTTTTTTTTGAGATTTTTGGGGGCACAATTTGTTGAATCAATTGATAACTAATGATTATTATTAATTGAGGCAATGATTTGAAGATTGTTTAATTAATTAGTAGTAGTAAGTAGCTAATCACTAGAAGGGTTATATATGATAGTTAATTGAAATATAGTAGCCAGATATAATTTTGTTCCGTCCTTTTTTGTAGTTTGAGCTTGCTGTTACTTTGTTAATATTGAAATTATAATTGTTGTAGTTAATGTAATTTTAGGGAGAGATTTGAGGGTCATATTGAGGGCAGAGACGAAATAATAAAGTGAGGACTCTTGTTCCATTCCAAAGTTCTTATATATGCCAAGCGTGCTTTTGTTAAATTAATAGTAGTCTGGCTACACTTTTAGGTTTCTTTATTTACGCTTATTATTCCTTGATTGGTTACAAAAACAGTGAAAGATCCGAATTATATAAAGAGGTGTTATACGAATTTGTTCAATTACGAGTAAGGTACAATTTGTAGATTGAGAATGTCCTGAAGCTTTGCGAATCGGGAAGGAACTATCTTGAAGATTCGTGGGACGAATTCGGAATTTAAGGTATGTTAAGACTTTTAGACTTCATTGAGGGATGTTTTCTAATTAAAAATTAAAATGGAATAGACAATGGTAAGGGCGAAAGATAGGGTCTTGTACCAATGGTGTGGCGGACATTGGTACGAGTACCAATGTTATAAAAGAAAAAATCTATTACTATAATATGGTATATTTTAATTTGAGAATGTCAAAACACATGGGCATTAGCTGATGTATTTAGTGACTTGATGTCTTTTGTGTAGTTGTGTTCCTTTATTAAGCCCGTATAGTTGTGTCACGACCCAAAAATGGGCGTGATGGAACTCGTCTTATCCCACCAAGACAAGTTAGCCTAAAATACAACCAATGCAATAAAATGCGGAAAATTTACTACAACTTAAATTATACCCCCAAAACCTGGTTGTCACGTGTACAAGCCTCTATAGTATTACAATTGATTCAAAAGAAAAACTCAAGTCTCAAATGAACTTGTTTCTAGAGTAGAACGAGATCATAAGTAGGAGTAAGAAGGTCTGCTGAGATGACAAACAACTACCTCATAAATCTCCAAGAAGCCTCGAAGACGAAGAGAAATATATCATAAAGGTCCGGGCTAGTAACCTACAAAAAATATTTGTAGAAGCAAGGGGTGAGTACCAAACCACACGGTACTCAGCAAGTAAACCTCTAAATACAAGATAAGGGGATGAAATATGGGTACTCCTACCACCTCAACTGAACCTCCACAACTACAACCTGCAGAAAAATGAGCCCAATCTAACAGCTCACAGTTTACATAGCACATAGCTTAACAACAACATTTTGACAAATTACATGTTCTCAACAACAAAACTTCAACAGATTACATATCCTCAACAACAACACGTGGACAAATTACATATCCTCCACATCAACACTTTGATAAATTACATGCCCTTAACAACAATACTTTAACAAATTATGTTTATCCTCAACAACAAGCTCAGTATTCATCAATCACCAATTCCACAGAAAGACATTCACAAAATCAGCAAAACACAATATCAAGCTCACTAATGATAAGTATGTGCAATGCAATGGAATGCAATGTCAAGTATAATGATGCATGTCTGACCTAGTGATACACACCCGTTGTCTCTCAGTCCGAAACTCATGGGGGACATATCTGTCCATGCATCTGTCGCGGCGCACGACACGAACCTCGATAATAGTAAGCATCGCGGCGCGCGATACGTTCCTCAAAATATAGTAACCATCGCGGCGCGCGATACGTCCCTCGAAATATAGTAACCATCGCGGCGCGCGATACGTCCCTCGAAATATAACATCCTCTTTAAGTTTTTCATTCTTTCTTTATGCACATAACACTTGTCACAATCATGTCACAAAATAATGCAAATGACATGTTCACACAAATAAAGAATTATGACCATTTTCATAATATTGCACAATTCACAACAACATCAACGATGATTCAACAAGCCTTTCAAACCATTCTCCATTATCAACACATCACACACAAGCAATTATTCACATTTCCTTTCATTATCCTTTGTTTTCATCATTAGAATTAGTTAATGTGGACAAGTCAACCCATCATCATTCCCGTTATTTCAAAACATATACCACGAGGAAATACCCGCATTTCATACACTTAACAAGAGTTTAGAAATCCACTTGCCTAAAATAGTCAAATAATCACAATAAGATTTCGAAACTAACAACACACATATTACTCTTTGTCTAGTCTAGACACTGAACTCACCCAAATTTATAATCAAATTCCTAAATTTAATGTCAATTAACACGTCAACTTTCATATTTTCCAAGTTTCATGCTTAGGATTAAGTTTCGATATATCAATAATTTTAGTTTATAATGTAATTAGTAACTCAAAAATTTAACCATCCACCATTTAAATCCACATATTACCTAATAATTACCCATAATCATTATCCAATGATTACACTAGCCATTAACAATTTTCCACCAAGAAACCGTTGACATAAGATATTAAATTCAATTTCTCTTGTTTCTCTATCAAAGCAAACATTGTTATTATAATAAAATAATAAATAGAAAAATGTGTCAATTAGTTTGTTGCATTAGTTTGTTGGGTTTTAACAAATAAAACATAAGGAACATAAGTTGATTTCATAAAATCTTAAACAATTATTTGGGTACGTTATCAAATATTTTGACCAAAGTTGAGCTAATAACTAATTGACACATTTTTCTATTTATTAATTTATTATAATAACAATGTTTGCTTTGATAGAGAAACAAGAGAAATTGAATTTAATATCTTATGTCAACGGTTTCTTGGTGGAAAATTGTTAATGGCTAGTGTAATCATTGGATAATGATTATGGGTAATTATTAGGTAATATGTGGATTTAAATGGTGGATGGTTAAATTTTTGAGTTACTAATTACATTATAAACTAAAATTATTGATATATCGAAACTTAATCCTAAGCATGAAACTTGGAAAATATGAAAGTTGACGTGTTAATTGACATTAAATTTAGGAATTTGATTATAAATTTGGGTGAGTTCAGTGTCTAGACTAGACAAAGAGTAATATGTGTGTTGTTAGTTTCGAAATCTTATTGTGATTATTTGACTATTTGGGGCAAGTGAATTTCTAAACTCTTGTTAAGTGTATGGAATGCGTGTATTTCCTTGTGGTATATGTTTAGGAGTAATGGACTTGGTGATGGGTTGACTTGTCCACATTGATTATTCTAATGATGAAAACAAAGGGTAATAAAAGACAATGTGAATAATGGGTTGTGTGTGATATGTGGATAAGGGAGAATGGTTTAAAAGGCTTGTTGAATCATTGTTTATGTTGTTGTGAATTGTGCAATGTTATTAAAATAGTGATATCCTCTTTATTTTTGTATGAACATGTCATTTGCATTATTTTGAGACATGATTGTGAAAAGTGTTATGTGCATTGAGAAAGAATGAGAACTTAAAGAGGATGTACCATTTAAAGGGACGTACCGCGCGCCGCGTTGGATACTATATTTCGAGGGACGTATCGCGCGTTACTATTATCGAGGGTCCTGTCGTGCGCCGCGACATATGCATGGACAGATATGTCCCCCATGGGTCCCGGACTGAGAGACAGCGGGTGTGTATCACTAGGTCAGACATGCATCATTATACTTGACATTGCATTCCATTGCATTGCACATACTTAT
>NC_028641.1:31303925-31310272 GCF_001406875.1 Solanum pennellii | reverse complement strand
TAGAGGTTTACTTGCTGAGTACCGTGTGGTTTGGTACTCACCCCTTGCTTCTACAATTTTTTGTAGGTTACTAGCCCGGACTTTTATGATATATTCTCTTCTTTTCCGAGGCTTCCTGGAGATTTGTGAGGTAGTTGTTGGTCATCTCAGCATCCCTCCTTACTCTTGTTTATGTAACAACCTATTTAGTCGGTTCGAGCAGGAGAATTATTTTTGATAAAAACTGACTGGGTCGACGGACCACGTGAAGGACCGTCATGGTCGTGACGGACCGTGATGGACTCCGTCGTTCCATACTTGTGTAATTTCTTCTGCTTCTCTTCTCATTAGCCTCGACGATAAGTAGGACGAACCGTCATAGGCACGACGGTCCGTCGAGGGCCTTCGTTCCAAAACACTTCAACTCTGGGAATCGGGGTACGGGAGTATTTCTCTGAACTTCATGACGGACCTGCAGGACGGACCATCATGGATACGACGGACCGTCACAGGGCCTTCGTTCCGAAACACTTCAACTCTTGGGATCTGGGTACTGGGATCGACTCTCTGAACTTCATGACGTACCTGCAGCGCGGACCGTTGTAGATACGATGGACCGTCACAAGCTGCGTAACCCCGACTCGGTCAGACTTCCGCTTAATTTTTTAAAGGGGTGTTTTGGACTATTCATAATTATTATTATGAAATTAGTGGGGTAATGTTTATAATTGAGTTAGTTGGGGGTTAAAGGAGATAACTTTAAAATAAATAGTGGGTTACTTTTATCATCTTTTATAATTGATTATATGATAATTAGGATAAAAAGAATCTGAAAAAGAAAAATAAAAAGAGGAGAAGGACGGGAACGAACGAGGGGAGTGAGCGACGTAGATTGAAAAGGTTCAAAGGCCTTGGGGAGGTAGCTGCTTGATTTCGATTCTTCGGTGGAGGTAGGTTATGGTTTAACTCTATGTGATAGATAAACTCTAAATAGCAATTGATATGTATTGAATGATATTGTAAAGTCTCCTATGTACTTGGTTGTGTGGTTGTATGTTATTGATTGTATAGTTTGTGGTTGGCCTAAAATTATGAGAATGTGAAATTCTAATCTTGAACCAACTCTATCGAAGCAATGCCTTGAATAAAGAAGGCTCGATGAAATTTATTAACGAAAGGAAAAGTGGTGATATTAAATGATAATTAACGGATTAATCAGGTTCTTACCTATCTTAGCGGGTTATCTGATCAGGGCCAGACACCTCCAGTGTTTTCTACACCAGCACCTCAGGTTCAGGGAGTACAACATGCAGCTGCTGTGGCTCCCCGCATGCATGCCTCATTGGAAGTAGGCACGTTTCCACGATTGACTACAGGGTCTATAATGACAAGTGATCAGCATGAACTTTTCACTAAATTCTTAAAGTTGAAACCTCCAGTCTTCAAGGGTGCTGAATCTGAAGATGCCTATGATTTTCTGGTTGATTGTCATGAGCTGCTACATAAGATGGACATAGTAGAACGATTCGGTGTTGAGTTTGTGACCTATCAGTTTCAGGGGAATGCCAAAATGTGGTGGTGGTCGTATGTTGAGTGTCAACCAGCACAGGCACCACCTATGACTTGGGCATCATTCTCTAGCTTATTTATGGAGAAGTATATACCCCAGACTTTGGGGGATAGGAGGAGAGATGAGTTCCTGAGCCTAGAGCAAGGAAGGATGTCTGTTGCTGCCTATAAGGCTAAATTTCGTGCACTATCCAGGTATGCCACTCAGCTTTGCTTCAGTCCACAAGAGCGGATTCGCCGTTTTGTGAAAGGATTGAGGTCAGATTTGCGGATCCCAGCCTTACAGGTAGCTGCTGCAGCAAAATCCTTTCAGGAAGTAGTTGATTTTGTGATAGAGGTGGAGGGGGTTAAGCCAGACGACTTCACCATGGCGTCAACGTCTAAGAAGTTCTGTAAGGGAGGTGAGTTTAATGGTTCTTACTCCAGAGGGCAGAGTTCATGAGGTTACCCAAACCGGCCTATTCAGTCTTCACTGCAGGCTTTAGCTGGGGGTTCATCGCAGCCCAGTCAGCCTTTTTCTGAGTTTGGAGGTTATCCCCAGACTTCGTCATTTTCACAGAGACCTATGCTTGACTCCAGAAATTGGTATGGATGTGGAGAGACTGGACATATTAGGAAGTATTGTCCAAAACAGAGTTACAGACCCCCAATAGTTAGAGGTAGAGGTGGTCGTGGTAGAGGCCGCCATTCTGGAGGACGTGGTGGCCAAGGTAATGGTGGTCACCAAATCAGTCGGGGAAGCGGGCAAGCTGGAACTACTGCAGCGCAACATGGTAGGAGCAATGAACAGACAGGTGATAGGGCCCATTGTTATGCTTTCCCCGGGAGGTCTGAAGCAGAGACATCTGATGTTGTTATCACAGGTACTCTTTTGGTCTGTGATTGCATGGCTTCTATATTATCTGATCCTTGATCCACATTTTCATATGTATCTTCCTCCTTTGCTACTGGTCTTGATTTACATTGTGATTTGCTTGACATGCCTATTAGTGTCTCTACTCCTGTGGGTGAGTCTGTGATAGTTGAGAAGGTGTATAGGTCTTGTCTTGTGACTTTTGTGGGGAGCAATACTTATGTAGATTTGATTATCCTAGAGATGGTTGATTTTGTTGTAATTCTGGGTATGACTTGGCTTTCTCCAAATTTTGCAATCTTAGATTGTAATGCTAAAACTGTGACATTGGCCAAGCCTGGGACAGATCCGCTAGTGTGGGAGGGTGACTACATTTCCACCCCAGTCCGTATTATCTCTTTTCTTCGCGCTAAGAGGATGGTTAGTAAAGGTTGTTTAGCCTTCTTGGCACATCTCAGGGATGATACTTCCAAAGTACCTTCGATTGAGTCTGTTTCGATAGTCTGTGAGTTTCTGGATGTGTTTCCTGCAGACCTTCCTTGTATGCCACCGGATAGGGATATTGATTTTTGTATTGATCTGGAGCCGGGTACTCGCCCCATTTCCATCCCCCCTTATAGAATGGCTCCAGCTGAGTTAAGGGAGTTAAAGGCCCAACTTCAGGAGTTGTTAGGTAAAGGTTTTATTAGACCAAGTGCATCCCCTTGGGGTGCTTCTGTTTTATTTGTGAAAAAGAAGGATGGATGTTTTCGGATGTGCATAGACTACAGGCAGCTGAATAAGGTAACTATTAAGAACAAGTATCCTATTCCTCGCATTTATGATTTGTTCGATCAGTTACAAGGTGCTCGTGTCTTCTCTAAAATTGATTTGAGATCCGGTTATCATCAATTGAAAATACGGGCAGCAGATGTGCCAAAGACTGGCTTTCCAACCAGGTACGGGCATTATGAATTCTTAGTAATGTCTTTTGGGCTTACGAATGCCCCTGCTGCTTTCATGAGCCTGATGAACAGGATTTTTAAGCCATATTCTCTTTGTTATTGTATTTATTGATGATACACTTATATACTTAAAGAGCAGGAAAGAACATGAGGAGCATTTGAGAATTGTATTGGAGTTGTTGAGGGAGAAAAGGCTTTATGCCAAATTCTCCAAGCGTGAGTTTTGGCTAGATTCAGTGTCCTTCTTGGGGCACGTGGTTTCTAAGGATGGAGTGATGGTGGATCCTTCTAAGATTGAAACAGTGAAGAGTTGTCTAAGACCTACTAATGTTACAGAGGTAAGGAGCTTTGTTGGTTTAGCTAGCTACTACCGTCGATTTGTCAAGGGATTTTCTTCTATTGCTTCGCAGCTGACAAATTTGACTAAGCAGAATGTTCCCTTTGTATGGTCGGATGAATGTGAAGAAAGTTTTCAGAAACTCAAGACCTTGTTGACTACTGCACCAATTCTTACCCTGCCAGTGGAAGGTAAGAATTTCATCGTCTATTGTGATGCATCTTATTCTGGTTTGGGTGCAGTGCTAATGCAGGAAAGAAATGTAATTGCTTATGCTTCGAGGCAATTAAAAGTGCATGAACGTAACTATCCGACCCATGATTTGGAGTTGGCTGCAGTTGTATTTGCATTAAAGCAATGGAGACATTATCTATATGGGGTCAAGTGTGAAGTTTATACAGATCATCGTAGTTTACAGTATGTCTTTACTCAGAAAGATTTGAATTTGAGGCAGAGGAGGTGGATGGAACTATTGAAGGACTATGATATTACTATTTTGTATAACCCAGGAAAAGCTAATGTTGTGGCAGATGCTTTAAGTAGAAAAGCAGGGAGCATGGGTAGTTTAGCCCACTTACAGGTTTCTAGACGCCCATTGGCTAGAGAGGTTCAGACTCTGGCTAATGACCTTATGAGGCTGGAAGTACTAGAGAAAGGAGGACTTTTGGCCTGTGTGGAGGCAAGATCCTCCTTTCTTGACAAGATTAAGGAGAAGCAGTTTACTGATGAGAAGCTGAGCCGAATTCGAGATATGGTATTGCGAGGAGAGGCTAAAGAGGCAATAATTGATGAGGAAGGCGTTTTGAGGATTAAGGGAAGGGTATGTGTGCCCCGTGTTGATGATTTGGTTCACACTATTCTTACAGAGGCTCATAGTTCAAGGTACTCTATACATCCTGGTGCAACCAAAATGTATCGCGACCTAAAGCAACATTTTTGGTGGAGTAGAATGAAGCGCGACATTGTTGATTTTGTTGCCAAATGCCCGAATTGTCAGCAAGTAAAGTATGAACACCAGAGGCCTGGAGGAACACTTCAGAGAATGCCCATTCCTGAATGGAAGTGGGAAAGGATTGCAATGGATTTCGTGGTTGGTCTTCCAAAGACATTGGGTAAGTTTGATTCTATTTGGGTAATTGTTGACAGGTTAACTAAGTCTGCTCACTTCATTCCGGTCAAGATGACTTACAATGCAGAGAAGTTAGCCAAACTCTATATCTCGGAAATTGTTCGATTGCATGGAGTTCCACTCTCCATCATATCAGATAGAGGTACGCAGTTTACTTCTAAGTTTTGGAGAACATTACATGCTGAATTAGGTACTAGGCTGGATCTTAGTACTACATTTCACCCTCAGACCGATGGTCAGTCTGAGCGAACGATTCAGGTGTTAGAGGATATGCTTCGTGCATGTGTGATAGAATTTGGTGGTCATTGGGATAAATTCTTACCCTTAGCAGAGTTTTCATACAACAATAGCTATCACTCAAGTATTGATATGGCTCCATTTGAGGCACTGTATGGGAGGAGATGTAGGTCTCCCATCGGTTGGTTTGATGCATTTGAGGTAAGACCTTGGGGTACCGATCTTTTGAGGGAATCGTTAGATAAGGTAAAATTCATTCAGGATAAGCTTCTAGCAGCTCAGAGCAGACAGAAGGAATATGCAGATCGAAAGGTTAGGGACTTGAATTTTATGGAGGGTGAACAAGTCTTGCTGAAGGTTTCACCCATGAAAGGGGTGATGCGGTTTGGTAAGCGAGGTAAACTTAGTCCAAGGTATATTGGGCCATTTGAAGTCTTGAAGCGTGTGGGGGAGGTGGCTTATGAATTGGCGTTGCCTCCAGGACTCTCAGGAGTGCACCCGGTATTTCATGTGTCTATGCTGAAAAAGTACCATGGAGATGGAAACTACATTATTCGTTGGGATTCAGTTCTTCTTGATGAGAATTTGTCTTATGAGGAGGAGCCGGTTGCTATTCTAGCTAGAGAAGTCCGCAAGTTGAGATCAAAGGAGATTGCATCTATCAAGGTTCAGTGGAAGAATCGGCCAGTTGAAGAGTCTACTTGGGAGAATGAGGCGGATATGCAAGAAAGATATCCACATCTTTTTACAGATTCAGGTACTCTTTCTCGCCCTTGCTTTTCTTCCTGTGATCGTTCGAGGGCGAACGATGGGTAAATTGGTATCTATTGTAACAACCTGTTTAGTCGGTTCGAGCAGGAGAATTATTTTTCATAAAAACTGACTGGGTCGACGGACCACGTGACGGACCGTCATGGTCGTGACGGACCGTGATGGACTCTGTCGTCCCACACTTGTGTAATTTCTTCTGCTGCTCTTCTCATTAGCCTCGACGATAAGTAGGACGAACCATCATAGGCACGATGGTCCGTCGAGGGCCTTCGTTCCAAAACGCTTCAACTCTGGGAATCGGGGTACGGGAGTATTTCTCTGAACTTCATGACGGACCTGCAGGACGGACCGTCATGGATACGACGGACCGTCACAGGGCCTTCGTTCCGAAACACTTCAACTCTTGGGATCTGGGTACTGGATCGACTCTCTGAACTTCACGACGTACCTGCAGCACGGACCATCGTAGATACGACGGACCGTCACAAGCTGCGTAACCCCGACTCGGTCAGACTTCCGCTAAATTTT
>NC_028641.1:31302965-31303169 GCF_001406875.1 Solanum pennellii | reverse complement strand
AATGATATTGTAAAGTCTCCTATGTACTTGGTTGTGTGGTTGTATGTTCTTGATTGTATGGTTTGTGGTTGGCCTAAAATTATGAGAATGTGAAATTCTAATCTTGAACCAACTCTATCGAAGTAATGCCTTGAATAAAGAAGGCTCGATTAAATTTATTAACGAAAGGAAAAGTGGTGATATTAAATGATAATTAACGGATTA
>NC_028641.1:31292407-31302782 GCF_001406875.1 Solanum pennellii | reverse complement strand
CTATTTCCCAAAAGAGTATGGTGTGGAGGCATGAGTCCTCATAGGTGTGCTTGATGTTGTGATTGATGGTGTAACCAATATGGTGTTGTTGTCTATGGTTCACGTGTTTGTTGTTGCCACCTGTTAAGTATTGTAGTTGATTTTATACTATTGTTTAATATATACTGATTTCTATTTTGAGTTGGCCGATGATACCTACTCAGTACATGTTGCCTTGTACTGAGCCCTACTTGTTTTCTTCTTTGTTTTCCTTTTATGAATTGAAGCAAGTGTACCATCGACTTCTACTCGCCCTCAACTCTAGCCAGTCTTCAGCAGATTAGATTTCAGGATAAGCTATTATTCCTAGCTCGGGCTGGATTCTCTCCTTCACGTCTTGATGTCTTTGAAGTTCGGACATGGACCATCTTTTTACTTATTTTAGCTTCTGAAATACTCTTAGACTTGGTAATTTGAGGATAGATGTTCTTGATGTGATGACTTCCAGATTTTGGGAATAATAAGTGTTGAACTTTAGAAGTTTATTTAATTGATTACGTTAATAAGTTTTGGATTTTCCGCGTTATTTTTGCTATTCCTAATTTGATATACTGGTAAATGTTGGGGTTTAGATTTGTTGGTTCGCTCACCTAGTAGAATAAGTGTGGGTGCCACTCGCGGCTCGTTTTGGGTCGTGACAGTTTATGATTTTGTTCTACTCTAGAAACAATATCATATGAGACTTATACTTGCTTTTGATTCAATTGTAATACTTTAGAGGCTTGTACACGTGACAATCAGGTTTTGGGGTATGATGTAAGTTGATAGTAAATTTTGCGCACTTTTATTGTAATAGTTGAGTTTTAGGCTCAGTTGTCTTGTAGGGATAAGACGAGTGCCATCACGTCCATTTATGGGTCGTGACAAAATGGTATCAGAGCCCCAGGTTCATAGGTCTCACGTGTGTACAAGCCGAGTCTAAGTAGAGTCTTGAGGATTTGTACGGAGACGTCTGTACTTATCTTCGAGAGGCTATAGTGACTTTTAAGAAAAATCTTCACTTCTTGAATCTCAATCGTGTGTATTTTGTTTAGTTTTGACTATCATCGCTTCACTCCATTCACTCTCATTTATGTGATGACTCGTGCATAGTTTGTCATGTGAGTAGTTAGTGTATTGTGTATAACTTGAATGTTAGACCTAATACTAAGGTGAAAGTGATATATTTATGAAAAGAATGTAGTTCGATAATTGAAAGTGGACGAATTAAAATGATTGGAAGATAATGAACAATGTAAATTGACAAAACACAGTTAGCAAAGTTGTCATAATTTGTATGAGCTATTTTGATACGATCTTCTAGATAGGTATGATGTGTTTTAATGGTGGATTTAACAGACTTCACAATATGGCACTAGTGGTATATGAAAATGGATATGTTGATTGTTAAGTGTGAATAATAAATAGCTAAAGAGCTATTAGTTGTATCATATGTTCAGATAATTAGATTTAGTGTTGAATAAGGTTTGAGAAACTAACTAGTTTGTTACTACGAATGCTTGAGCTAAGCGTAATTTATAAGGAAGCATTTAGTGGTGGATCTTCAGTACGATATTAATGTGTTGAGTTGAGAAGTGTATTCAGAGGGTTCTAAATGAGGATCAATAATTTCATCTTAAGGTGAAGGGAATTGAAAATCTTACTAAAAAGTGCATATAATATTGGGTTAGTCTTGTGAATTTTATTGGTAAAGTTGGTTTTGAGATGTCATGGCAATGACAAAGATTACTCTATGGTGATGGCAAGGGCTAAACGAGCATAATGGTAGTAAGAGTTTGTGATGGATCGAGATTGGGATGAGCTATATGACAAAGATAGTTTGTTAAATGGATTTTTGTATAGTAATGACAACTTGCGAGTATATAATGTTATGGTTTGCTATAGTTCGGTGAGTAGCCTGGTTTCAAGTAAAGTTATAGGAGGTGTTGAAACACTGCTCGAATAGAATTTAAAGGAGCTAGAGTCATAATGAAAAAATAAATAAATAAATTAGGTGATATAGTGTAGCCTTCGAAAAGAGGTGAGAGTAAGAATATTTTCTTTGATTGCAAGGGCTAAAGAGGTATATTCACATGGGTTGAGAATTGGATTTAGAGACACATAATTTCACCCATATTTTCTTTATTTATGGTAATATATAGTGTCACAAGATCATCAGATTAGTTAAAAACTATTGGATAAATCTTGAGAAAGGAGTGAACGGTCGTTCATCTCGAGTATGATAATTAGTTCTTTTGTGATTTTGAGTTTGATAAGGAGTATGATAAGATTTTTAGAAAAATATATGGTAGGGTCAATGAAGAGGCGATCAATGATAAGCTAAAATACGTTACATAAATTTTTTTAAGGTATGAGCTAATGTTGTAAGATAATGAGATTGTGTTACATGGTTGGGATCGAAACATCAAGTTTACATGGTGAGTTTAGATTTGTGATAGTGTATCTTGTCAAGATATGAATTGGTAAGGTAAGAAATGATCGATCACATTGAGTATGAAGCATTTAGACAGACTTAAAATTTGAGTAGTACATTTGGTTACTTTTGATTGTTATACCTAAGAATTTCCATATTGTCGGCCAAAAAAATAAAAGACTGGTAAGTGAGTTAGCAAAAAGGAGAAAATTATGGTGTATTGAAGAGTTAAAGTTATTTGAAATTTTCGCCGTGGAAAGATTTTAAGAAAGGCAAAGGAACAATAAGACCTCTCATACAAACATTGGATTCGTAGGTGATGGTTGTAGTGATTTCGCCTTTGAGTTTAGGTATGACTATGAGATGTGAACTAGTGCGGCACCTACTTACTATGGGTTTATTATTAACTTTTCTAAATATTAAGTTTTGGTTGTGTTACAATAAATGACGTATGGAAGATTAACATGGTTATGTCGAGCTAGGTTGTTTAGAATGTGATGAAGTAACAAATGGATGTTAAATAGTGTGGACCTACAGTTTTACATGGTTAATGAGGATTGGAGGGGATTAAAAGTATTTTGTTGACGAGACAAAATAGATTGTTACAATGTGTTACATAGGCATTTTATGGTGAGTAGAGGTTATGAGATTATAGTATACATAAATATTTGAGTGATCAAGGGTTTCTTTGAGTTATTGCATGAGGTAAATAATGGTACATATAGTGGTTGAAAATGGTATTTGAAAGTTTAGGTGAAGTTGACATTAAGTGTGACTTAATTATTTTACCCTAAAGGAGAAATATAGATTTGAAATTAGTGTTATTAGTCTTGGGTGTGACTTATATCTATCATGGGACGCTTAAATGGAAAGATAAGAGACCATAGTTCAAAGTCTTGGAGACTACAATGTGCTTGCTAAGAAGAATGTGATACTACTGACGGTGTGAAAGTAAGGTAAATGGTTGGTGTGGTTATGATATTTGTTAATATTAAGAGCGTTGGCTTTGATGGAGTACTATGAGAAGTATGCGGGGGTTGGCAAATCTAGCATGTGTAAAATTTTAATGGAGATCAGACTGGTTGATTTTGGGTGGGAAATAAATAAATAAATAAATCAATTAATTAAAATTGAGGGATGTAGTGAGATGAATGAAAATATTGATATGGGAATTATGGAGAAAGTATCTAGTGTTATTCGACCTTGATTCCGTATATTCTTAAGTTGACCACCTACTTCGTTTCTGACATGATTTGTAGTATGATTCATTGCATATGCTCACATTTTTTTTTACATCTATGGGTGAATTCCTAGTGGTTGATCGGATGTACCGATCCTCTTATGTCCTCTTGATAGAGTAGGAACCTTTCACAGACTTGGTCATTTAATTTATGATAGATTTGGCTTGAAATAATTAAAGTATCTCAATATGTCTACAGATACAACCTTGCTTATGAGAACTTACAGAAGAGCTTCCGTAAATAGTTACAGTTATTTGATAGTGTTGTTAGAGGTTCTATACGCATGATTTTATCATTTGCTAGGTGTTTACTAGATAATTTTCTTCTTTGGGTTAGGTAAGTTTGATTTTTCCTCAATAGTACCCGATGCTAAAGATTAATTTTTTATAACTTAGGCTCGTTAAAAGATTGTGTTGTGAAAAGGGAATCATGATAGAATATGTGATGGTATGTGCATTATGAGTGTGTGATCGCTGATTCAGGATCACTTCTAGTTGTATCCATTATTTATTCAAAAGGATATCTTAGTTTTGGAAGAAAAGATTCATCATAATAGTTGTGTTAAGGTCAAATGAGGTTGAGTTGAGATGGAGTCCATGGGTTAGTCCGTGGCTTGAAAATCACTCCCAATTTGTAAATATTTCAAAGTGTGATTAGAAATTTTATTTATCACTAGTTGATCTTCATGGAATGGACTTAAGGAGAAGTCACTCAAAGATGAACACCGACTAATAGGTCATAACTGAGATTTTTGATAACATTGATTATTTTTTTCTTCTTCTTCTTTATGTTCGAGGACGAACATGATTTTTAGTAGTGGATAATGTAATGACCCGGATTCGAAAGGTCATTTTTGATAATTTTGAATAGTCTTTAACAATAGTTAATTATATTGGGAGTAATTTGTATATTATTAATAATAATTGCCCATATATATATATTAACATATGTTATTAGGGTTGACATTTTTAGATCATAATTTAAAAAGAAAAAAATTAGAAGAGAACACTTATTTTTTTTTTGGTGGCGGCTGTTGCGATGGTATTGCATGCGTACTTCAAGTAAGTCATCAAAATTGTTAACATCTTGTTGTATTGTCTATATTTATATGAGCTATACTAATGTTATTATTATAATATTGGTTATAGAAGAGAAATCAATAATCTGGGATTGTAATTATATTGAACTTGAGGGAATAATAGTTATGGATAAAAGTATGTAATTTCAGCAACAATTATTTCCAAAAATTGATCCATTATAATGGAATATCACTTGTGGTTAATATACACATGGAAGGGAGGTCAGTGACTATTCTGTATATGTGTAGTATTGTAGTTAAGCTTAAGTTGAGTTAGTAACTAATTGACACATTTTTCTATTTATTATTTTATTATAATAACAATGTTTGCTTTGATAGAGAAACAAGAGAAATTGAATTTAATATCTTATGTCAACAGTTTCTTGGTGGAAAATTGTTAATGGCTAGTGTAATCATTGGATAATGATTATGAGTAATCATTAGGTAATATGTGGATTTAAATGGTGGATGGTTAAATTTTTGAGTTACTAATTACATTATAAACTAAAGTTATTGATATATCGAAACTTAATCCTAAGCTTGAAACTTGGAAAATATGAAAGTTTACATGTTAATCGACATTAAGTTTAGGAATTTGATTATAAATTTTGGTGAGTTCAGTGTCTAGACTAGACAAAGAGTAATATGTGTGTTGTTAGTTTGGAAATCTTATTGTGATTGTTAATTTGAATAGATTGCTTTGAGTTGGAAGTACAACGAAAGGAAAGACTCAAACCC
The DNA here is from genome assembly GCF_001406875.1 of Solanum pennellii. Classification (NCBI taxonomy): domain Eukaryota; kingdom Viridiplantae; phylum Streptophyta; class Magnoliopsida; order Solanales; family Solanaceae; genus Solanum; species Solanum pennellii. The sequence goes on along the minus strand of NC_028641.1, from coordinate 31,297,273 downwards.
CGTAGTGATTATTTGACTATTTGCGGCAAGTGAATTTCTAAACTCTTCTTAAGTGTATGGAATGCGTGTATTTCCTTGTGGTATATGTTTAGGAGTAATGGACTGTCACGACCCAAAACCGAGCCGCGACTGGCACCCACACTTACCCTCCTATGTGAGTTAACCAACCAATCTAAACCTTAACATTTCAATTTAATATCAACAGAAAGTAATGCGGAAGACTTAAACTCATTAATAAAAAGACAATTCAATAACTTCTAAAATTCAACAACTATTATTCCCCAAAATCTGGAAGTCATCACCACAAGAACATCTATGATCAAATTACTAAACTAAGAGTATTCTAAGAAGCTAAAATAAACAAAAGCTAGTCCATGCCGGAACTTCAAGGCATCAAGACATGAGGAAGAAGATCCAGTCCAAGCTAGAAGCATTAGCTCACCCTGAAATCCGGTGTAATGAAGACTGGCTAGAGTTGCGGTTGAGTTGAAGACGACGGTACGTTTGCTGCAGTCCACAAATAACAAAGAAAACAAATACAAGTAGGGGTCAGTACAAAACACGGGTACTGAGTAGATATCATCGGCCAACTCAAAATAGAAAACAGTATATATCAGATAATATCATAAATCAACTACAATACTCAACGTGTAGCAACAACAAGTTCTATAATCATTAATAAACACCGCCAAGTTCACACATGAGGACTCAAGCCTCAATACCATACTCTTTTGGGAATTAGGTTCATTAGATTGAGTATATTAACATCTTTCAAGATTCTTTATCTTTATTCCTCTTGTGTCGGTACGTGACACTCCGCTCCCCTACTACTATGTGTCGGTACGTGACACTCCGCTCCCCTAATACTATGTGTCGGTTCGTGACACCCCGATCCCCTAATTCTACGTGTCGGTTCGTGACACCCGATCCCCTAATTCTACGTGTCGGTTCGTGACACCCGATCCCCTAATTCTACGTGTCGGTTCGTGACACCCGGTCCCCTAATTCTACGTGTCGGTTCGTGACACCCGATCCCCTAATTCTACGTGTCGGTTCGTGACACCCGGTCCCCTAATTCTACGTGTCGGTTCGTGACACCCGATCCCCTAATTCTACGTGTCGGTTCGTGACACCCGGTCCCCTAATTCTACGTGTCGGTTCGTGACACCCGATCCCCTAATTCTACGTGTCGGTTCGTGACACCCGGTCCCCTAAATCTACGTGTCGGTTCGTGACACCCGATCCCCTAATTCTACGTGTCGGTTCGTGACACCCGGTCCCCTAAATCTACGTGTCGGTTCGTGACACCCGATCCCCTAATTCTACGTGTCGGTTCGTGACACCCGGTCCCCTAAATCTACGTGTCGGTTCGTGACACCCGATCCCCTAATTCTACGTGTCGGTTCGTGAAACCCGGTCCCCCTAATTCTACGTGTCGGTTCGTGACACCCGATCCCCTAATTCTACGTGTCGGTTCGTGAACCCCGGTCCCCCTAATTCTACGTGTCGGTTCGTGACACCCGATCCCCTAATTCTACGTGTCGGTTCGTGACACCCGGTCCCCTAAATACTACGTGTCGGTTCGTGACACCCGATCCCCTAATTCTACGTGTCGGTTCGTGACACCCGCTCCCCTAATTCTACGTGTCGGTTCGTGACACCCGCTCCCCTAATTTCATTCTATTAATTCATCAATCCTTCTTTATACCAAGGCATCATCAACCCCATTACTTTAGTTCATCAAGCCTTCTTTTATACTAAGGCATCATCAATCTCATTAACAAAGTAGATTAGGGTTTTTCAAGATTTGGGATTCAATAGCTTCATCATGCTTATTTTATCACAATTATATACAAAATCACATCATGCATGCACACAATTAAGCATATAGAAGGGTTTACAATACTACCCAATACATATCATTCGCTATTAAGAGTTTACTACGAATAGCATAAACCATAACCTACCTCCACCGAAGATTCGTGATCAAGCAAGCAAATTTCCCCAAAGCTTGTGTTTTTCCCTTCGTTCGTTTCTCTCTCTCTATCAATCGTGCGTTCTCTTTTTCTGTTCTTTTTCTTTTTCTTATTCAAACCCTCTTTCTTTTACCCTAATTAGCATATAATTAAGTATAAAGATGGTAATAATATCCCACTAATTAACTCAAGGTTACCTCTTTTAACCCCCAAGTAATTAGACTTATAAACATTAACCCTCTAACTTTATAATTAAAGTAGGAATAGTCCAAAACGTCCCTTAAAACGTGTAAAGAAATCCGACTCCACCTGGGATTACGCAACCTGTGACGGCCCGTCGTGCCTGCGACGGTCCGTCATGCAGGTTCGTCATGGACTCAATTTGTTTAAGGAGTCTGTGACGGCCCGTCGTGCCTACGACGGTCCGTCCTGCACTTCGTCGCCAAGTTCAGAGAGTCGATTTCAGTACCCAAATTTCAGAAGTCTAAGTGTTCTGGAACGAGACACCTGCGACGGTCCGTCGTGCCCACGACGGTTCGTCCTGCAGGTCCGTCGCCAAGTTCAGAGAGTCGATTTCAGTACCCAAATTTCAGAAGTCTAAGTCTTCTGGAACGAGACACCTGCGACGGTCCGTCGTGCCCACGACGGTTCGTCCTGCAGGTCCGTCGCCAAGTTCAGAGAGTCGATTTCAGTACCCAAATTTCAGAAGTCTAAGTCTTTTGGAACGAGACACCCTCGACGGCCCGTCGTGCCCATGACGGTCCGTCGTGGGTTCCGTCGACTCACACAGTTTTTCCAGAAATAAAATCTGCTGCTCAAAACGACTAAACAGGTCGTTACAATAGATACCAATTTACCCATCGTTCGTCCCCGAACGATCACGAGAAGAAAACAAGGGCGAAAAGGGAGTACCTGAATCTGTAAACAGGTGTGGGTATCTTTCTTGCATATCAGCCTCCTTCTCCCAAGTGGCCTCTTCAACTGGTCGATTCTTCCATTGGACTTTGATGGATGCAATCTCCCTTGATCTCAACTTGCGAATTTCTCTATCTAGAATGGCAACAGGCTCCTCCTCATAGGACAAATTTTCATCAAGTAGAACCGAATCCCAACGAATGATGTAGTTTCCATCTCCATGGTATCTTTTTAACATAGACACATGAAATACCGGATGCACTCCGGACAGCCCTGGAGGCAAGGCTAACTCATAAGCCACCTCTCCTACTCGCTTAAGTACTTCAAAGGGACCAATATACCTTGGGCTTAGTTTACCCCTTTTACCAAACCGCATCACCCCTTTCATGGGCGAAACCTTCAGCAAGACTTGCTCACCCTCCATAAACTCCAAGTCTCTAACCTTTCGATCTGCATATTCCTTTTGCCTGCTTTGAGCCGCTAAAAGCTTTTCTTGAATAGATTTCACTTTCTCTAATGAATCCCTCAAAAGGTCAGTACCCCAAGGTCTAACCTCAAATGCATCAAACCACCCAATGGGAGACCTACATCTCCTCCCATACAATGCTTCAAATGGGGCCATGTCAATACTTGAGTGATAGCTATTATTGTATGAAAACTCCGCTAAGGGTAAGAAGCTATCCCAATGGCCACCAAATTCTATCACACATGCACGAAGCATATCCTCCAACACTTGAATCGTTCGCTCAGACTGTCCATCGGTCTGAGGGTGAAATGCAGTACTAAGGTCCAACCTAGTACCTAATTCAGCATGCAATGTTCTCCAAAACTTAGAAGTAAACTGCGTACCTCTATCTGATATGATGGAGAGTGGAACTCCATGCAACCGAACAATCTCTGAGATGTAAAGTTTGGCTAACTTCTCTGCATTGTACGTCACCTTGACCGGAATGAAATGAGCAGACTTAGTTAACCTATCAACAATCACCCAAATAGAGTCATACTTACCCATTGTCTTTGGAAGACCAACCACGAAATCCATTGCGATTCTCTCCCATTTCCATTCAGGAATGGGCATTCTCTGAAGTGTTCCTCCGGGCCTCTGGTGTTCATACTTTACTTGTTGACAATTTGGACATTTGGCAACAAAATCAACAATGTCGCGCTTCATTCTACTCCACCAAAAGTGTTGCTTTAGGTCACGATACATCTTGGTTGCACCAGGGTGTATAGAATACCTTGAACTATGAGCCTCTGTCAGAAGAGTGTTGATCAAATCATCAACACGGAGTACACATACCCTTCCCTTGATTCTTAAAACACCTTCCTCATCAAGTTTGGCTTCTTTAGCCTCTCCTCGCGACACTTTATCTCGGATCCGGATCAATTTCTCATCATTAAACTGTTTTCACTTGATCTTGTCAAGAAAAGAAGATCTTGCCTCCACAGTGGCCAAAAATCCTCCCTTCTCATTTACTTCCAATCTCATAAAGTTATTACCCAGAGTCTGAACCTCTCTAGCCAATGGGCGTCTAGAAGCTTGTAAGTGAGCTAAACTACCCATGCTCCCTGCTTTTCTACTTAAGGCGTCTGCCACCACATTAGCCTTTCCTGGGTGATACAAGATGGTGACATCATAATCCTTCAGTAGTTCCATCCATCTCCTCTGTCTCAAGTTCAAATCTTTCTGAGTAAAGACATACTGTAGGCTGCGATGATCCGTATAGACTTCACACTTAACCCCATATAGATAGTGTCTCCATTGCTTTAATGCAAACACTACCGCAGCCAACTCCAAATCGTGAGTCGGATAATTACGCTCATGCACCTTCAATTGCCTCGAAGCATACGCAATTACTTTCTTCTCTTGTATTAGCACTGCACCCAACCCAGAATAGGATGCATCACAATATACAATAAAGTTCTTACCCTCTACTGGCAAGGTAAGGATAGGTGCGCTAGTCAACAAGGTCTT
>NC_028641.1:31278429-31287233 GCF_001406875.1 Solanum pennellii | reverse complement strand
TATCAAAATTTCAGAAGTCTAAGTCTTTTGGAACGAGACACCCTCGACGGCCCGTCTTGACCATGACGGTCCGTCGTGGGTTCCGTCGACTCACACAGTTTTTCCAGAAATAAATTCTGCTGCTCAAAACGACTAAACAGGTCGTTACATGGACTTGGTGATTGGTTGACTTGTCAACATTGATTATTCTAATGATAAAAACAAAGGGTAATAAAAGACAATGTGAATAATGGGTTGTGTGTGAATGTTAATAATGGAGAATGGTTTGAAAGGCTTGTTGAATAATTGTTTATGTTATTGTGAATTGTGCAATGTTATTAAAATAGTGATATCCTCTTTATTTTTGTATGAACATGTCATTTGCATTATTTTGAGACATGATTGTGAAAAGTGTTATGTGCATAAAGAAAGAATGAAAACTTAAAGAGGATGTTATATTTCGAGGGACGTATCGCGCGCCGCGATGGTTGCTATATTTCGAGGGACGTATCGCGCGCCGCGATGGTTACTATTATCGAGGGTCGTGTCGTGCGCCACGACAGATGCATGGACAGATATGTCCCCCATGGGTCCCGGACTGAGAGACAGCGGGTGTGTATCACTAGGTCAGACATGCATTATTATATTTGACATTGCATTCCATTGCATTGCACATACTTATCATTAGTGAACTTGATATCGTGTTTTGCTGATCTTCTGATTGTCTTTCTGTGGAACTTGTGATTGATCAATATTGAACTTGTTATTGCGTATATGTAATTTGTTGAAGTATTGTTGTTGAGGATATGTAATTTGTTAAAGTGTTGTTGTTGAGGATATGTAATTTGTCTAAGTGATTTTGTTAAGCTACGTTCTATGTAAACTGTGAGCTGTTAGGTTGGGCTGATGTTTATGCAGGTTGTAGTTGTGGAGGTTCGGTTGGGGGTGGTAGGAGTACCCGTATTTCATCCCCTTGCTTGTGTTTAGAGGTTTACTTGCTGAGTACCGTGTGGTTTGGTACTCACCTGTTGTTTCTACAATTTCTTGTAGGTTACTAGCCCAGACTTTTATGATATATTCTCTTCTTTTCTGAGGCTTCCTGGAGATTTGTGAGGTAGTTGTTGGTCATCTCAGCATCCCTCCTTATTCTTGTTTATGATTTTGTTCTACTCTAGAAACAATATCATATGAGACTTATATTTTTCTTTTGATTCAATTGTAATACTTTAGAGGCTGGTACACGTGACAATCAGGTTTTGGGGTATGATGTAAGTTGATAGTAAATTTTCCGCATTTTTATTATAAGAGTTGAGTTTTAGGCTTACTTGTCTTGGTGGGATAAGACGAGTGCCATCACATCCATTTTTGGGTCGTGACATAAATAGACACTTAAACTTGTATAAAGTTGAACAAATAGACATATATGTTCTACATGTCATCCTGCATGTCATTTTTTGTCCTACATGGTGTCCTACGTGTATTGTGCCATGTAGGACTCATGTGTTTATTTATTTAAAAGTAAGATAGATAAAGTGTATGTTTGTGCATTATGAAAGTTGGAGGTCACGGTTAATATTTGAAACCAAGTTTAGGGTCCAATATATGTATTATGCCGTAACAATAAAATGCATGTATAGAAAGGAGTGAAATTTGAAGCATTTCTTGACTTTTTAACAATGAATATTAATTCCTAAATCGCTTTTAAAATGTAGTTTTGCCCACAAAATATAGGATCCATTATCCATTAAAGTTAAAAACTGTAAAAGTAACTATTGGAAGTTCACATCATTATCCGAATGTTTTAAAAATTGTAATATATATATATATATATGTATATATATATATATATATATACATATATATATATATATATTTATATATATATATATATAGAGAGAGAGAGAGAGAGAGAGATAGATAGATAGATAGATAGATAGATAGATAGATTTTTTTTTGCAGAAAATACCTTATCATTTAAGTATTTAGCAAAGTATAAATTTTATATTATATTCTTCTGAGTTTGGTTGTTTAATTATTTTTATTTTGAAAAAATTGAATTTGTTTCACCTCAAAAACCATACTTTCGTTTCATCAGAAAAAATAATAGTAAAATAGCACGTTCATTACTTGTCAACTTAATTGGATATTTTTTTATAAAAACAAAATATTATCAACTTTTTAAAAAGAATTTAGTGCCGATTATAGTAAATACTAGTAATAAACTTAATAGGTTTGACTCTTTTATGTACAACCTTCATTATTTATTAAAGAACAAATCACATACACATTGCATTCCAAAAATTAATACTTATATACTTTTATTTTATTTTCAAAAGAGATTTTTAATTTATAAAACATAAGAATTTAAATATTCAGGTTTTTTTGTGCTAAACGATGAGTATTTTCTTTGGATTGATATGTTATATCTTCCAACATGTTGAATCAACATTTAATTGTTGCAACTATGTGTCATACTTTCAAAAGAAGTGTTTCCTTCACTTGAAATAAAGATTGATGTTCCTCAAATTTTCTGAGATAGATTGTTGGAAACTGAATACAAATAATAATATTAATGAGACAAAAATATATTATGTAAAGCAAAAAATAAGTAAAATCATAGATGTTGAAAAAGAAATTGAGAAAAACATAGAAAATAGTATCAATAATCCATGCTTGTGACGATCCGCTAGATCGTTTTGATTACTAGAATTGTTTGACTCTTCGCGTAAATTTAAATTAGAAATTTTGAACAATTCGTTTAACTATGGTTATTTAAATGAAAAATAATTAATTTTTTGGTAGTAAATGAGCCAAGTCCATAATTCATTTAATAACTATACCATTTGACCCATTTACTGAAATAAGTTAAAAGAAGGTAGTTTCTAATTAATTATAAGATAAACCTACCAGGGCTAATATCCTCAGACGAGGGAATGGAAGACGCTTTGTGCCTCACGTTCAGGTAAGCAAATAATCAGTAGTTGGTATTTAATATTTTCTATAGCTAATGTAATATAGTGAATTGATGGAAATCAATAATATTTATTATTATATTAATGGATCTTATTAAAAATTTGACAATGTCGAAACCATATGTTGCTGATGCAATGTGTTTTTTTTGGGGGGGGGGTTCTGTAAATCTCGGGGATAAGAAAAAAATGGTCCTTTATGGCATAATGATGACTAATTTATCAAGAAAAACAATCATATAAGGGATTGGGGTGTAGCATTCCTACATTTATTGGTATAATTTTCGTAGTTTAGTTTAATGTGGGAGATTATCGCTTAAGAATACCGTGCTAAAACTTCTATTTCTACAAATTGGGTGCAAGTAATAATTTGGTAAGTGATTGGAAGGCTTGCATATGGTTTCACGTTAAGTTCGGTATAGTATATTTTTCAGATCCTTCCAATAATTATCACCCTTTGATTCAAGTTTGAATTTATTGATATAGGAAATTAAATATTAGGTGTATTACATTATATAAATATTATTATATTTATGAGATTAGGAGAAATAAAGATTTGTCCTAAGCGTGAAATTTAGTAAATATGAGACTTGTCTTATTAATTGACACCAAAATTAGGAGCTTGATTTTAAACTAGGGTGAATTTTTGAGTTTTGAATAGGCATATAGTAATAAGAGTGTCAACTGATTTGCTTACTTACAAATAGTCCATATTTGATAGATTGGAAAACCGAGAAGATTTGTGGAAGGGAAATGCAAGATCGTGAGGATTCGTGATATGTGTTCAATATTCGAGGTATGTAAAGACTTCCTAGACTTCGTTGAGGGACGTTTTCTAATTAAAGATTAAAAATAAATTGGACAATGGGTAAGGGTGAAAGACGGAGGTCTCGTACCAATGGTGTGACAACCATTGTTACGAGTACCAGTGTGATTAACGGGAAAGTTTATTACTATAATACGATAGATTGTAATTTGATAATGCCAAAGCATATGAGCATTAACCGATTTATTAGTAAGTTGATTTCTTGTGTGTGGATGGATTTCTTTATTGAACCAGTATAATTATGATAATTGAGGTGATTTTATGTCATAGCGACATTTGAATTATTGAGATTTTGTATCATCCCCTTGGTTTGATATCATATTGTGCACATGCATTGACATAAGATTGAGTATAAATAAATGTCTAACACGTGGAGATCGTCCGTGTTGAGACCCAGTTGTTGATTATAATTTGGGCACGTGGAGATCGTTCATGCAAGTGATTGATTATGATTATAAGTTTGGCACGTGGAGATCGTCCGTGCTGGGGATTATTTGATTTTATGATAGTGCGTTGTGATCGTCCGCACAGACACGTGGAGATCGTCCGTGTTGGTATATGGACCTCGCGAGTCCCCCATGGGTCATGAACTCTCGATGTATTTCCAAGGAGTATCATGCATAGCTAATCATGGTGTCACATTGAATTGCATCTCATCACATCCTTCATTTTTTGTTGATTATGGGTTTTATTGGTGGTTGAAAAACATGTGATATTTGATTTCTTCCATTTGATGGAACTTGGCTGGTAAATATAATATAGACTTGTATACACAAATAACTGATTTTCTTACATAAACTCCTGTCACTACTTATTCGTTGTCGGTCAATGAGATATACTAGGTACACGTAGTTTCGTACTCATACTATACTTGCTGCACTCTTTTGTGATGCCGATTGGATTTTATATTCGGGAACGTTCTTGGAGCTTGAATTCAGTTTGGATTGTCTTGGAGTTGTGGTGCGCTGCTTGGGATATTCTGCAGCCCACACCTTTGATCTACCTCTATTTATTAGGTTATTTTGATATTCTGAGAGGATATCTTATGTTTAAATTTTCATATTAGTTCGGACTTGTATCTTATTGTAGAAGCTCTTGTACTTATGACACTAAATCTTGGGGGTGGTATTTCTATTTTTTCGCATTTATTTTAAATAATTAGTATGTTAGATATTAGTTGATATTATCTTTTCAATTTTAAAATGAAATGGTGATATTTATTGGGTTAGCTTACCTATCTGTTAGGAACATAGGTGCCATCACGACTCGTGATTTTTAGGTTGTGACAATTTGGTATCAGAGCCCTAGGTTCATCGGTCTCACGAGTGCAAGAGCTGAGTCTAGTAGAGTCTTGTCGATCCATGCGGAGACGTCCGTTACTTATCTTCGAGAGGATATAGGACTTTAGGAAACTTTCTTCTTTCATTCGTAATCGTGCGTGTGTGGTTTATTTTAAGGTCATAATTTCTTGTTCCATTCTCTCACCAATAGTGAGGATACATTTTTAGATTTGACATCTGTGGTAGGGAATGATATTATGCGGTATAGTAAATAAGTTGTGTGGTTAGCAAAATAACTTAGTATTGAGTATTTTGAATTTAAATAATAAAATTGACGAGGTTTGAAATAGTAAGAACAACTTTCTGAAGGTGTGATCTAGACAAGGATCCTTAAACTTCATTTGAATTTACTAGGGACAATTTATTAACTTGTGTTTATGATATGTGAATAATTATTAATGAAATGGTATATTTTGATGTCTTGAAGAGAATTATAAGATTAGGAAGATTCAATTGATAAAATAAGAGTTTAGTGATTATAGTAAGGATGGGAGTAAAAGTTGAGAAAGGATAGAATATAAAATGTGATCACTTCTCATGATATTTGAGAGAGTAAGATTTGTTATAAGATTTGTACGACATATTTCCTCTTTACCCTTAGAGTGTAGGTATACAAAAGATATTTTGAATAGTTTAAGTTGAATGACATTATGACAACACTAATGTTTATTGGATAGAAGTCACAAGGTTGGTTAAGTCTAATACATCAAAAGATTATAAAACGGTTAAATTGGATATCAGCAAGTAAAGACATTTAAATGGAGTGTTACTAATAAATAGTGATAAATTCATATTGCGATGAGCTTTTCGTATATTGAATTGAGGATTAGCAATAATAACTGAAAATAAGAGGGGGAAAAGATTCCTTAGTTAGAAAATTTTGGAATGGATAGTTGTATGACGCTACATAAGGACACCTATAGAGATGTATGCATAGAAGTTATAAATTTCTAAATAGATCATTGACCAATATGTCAGTGATAGAGAATATTACCTTAATAAATAACTAATTGTATTGGGATAATCAAGGTTGTTCAAAGTATCATTCGATATGCTCTTAGTTGACTATAGTTTTATTTTGAGTGTAGATCAACTTTGTAAGTATTTACCTTATTTTGGATTTGAATATGCTTTGTGACTTTTCTCTTATGTCTATACATATTCCTACACCTGTAGATGGTTCTTAGTGGTAGATCGATTATATTAATCTTATCTTGACTTAATAGTGTATGACACGTGGAAAAATTTAGTTATTTTATATACAGAAGATTTAAACAACATTTGGATATGGATTGAATTTTTTCACTATCATGCAATTTATGACTATAAGTCTATAACATTAACCTCAAATATGTTAGGTAATCCTAATTTAATGTGGTAGGATAGTCTCAGTACCAATTCAAGAAAGGTATTTGTGTCTCTAAAGTTTCAATATGTGGGAACAAGTGTTGCTTCACCTATTCGTTTTATGTTTGTGATACTAGTGATGTTATGTCTCTTTTAGAGTCCATTCCAATGGTGCAAGAATTTTTTAAGGGTATTCCATGTGAGTGTGATATAAAATTATTATTGACTTTTAGTTTGACACTTGGCCTATTTCTATTATTTCTTATTGGAATACTGCAGTGAATTTGAAAGAATGGTAACAACATTTGTTGAGTAACAGATTTTGTTGGATCAAGTATATTTTTGGTTGCTGTTTCTATCATATTGGAATTCCTTTATTATATATTAGTATATTCCCATAGTACAGAGGATCACTTCATTATTCGAGGATTGTCCTTTAAATTTAAAGAAGATTAAGATGTATGAAATTTTTTATGATTTTTGGTTAGTTTGGTGACATTTTTGGAACATATAGTGTTAAAGAAAGAGTTTATGGTGGATCAATGAGGATTAAGAGTTCTGGATTGGGTCAGACCTACCCTGGTTACAATATATAAGTTTTTAGGCTTTGTTGGTTAGTATCGAAGGTGATCTCATTCATTACACCTGCATTGAATAGATTAATCTAGAAGTAAGTGGTTTTGCAATGGCTTGATGTGTTTGAGGTGAGATTTCTAAAGCTCAATGTTGCGCTATTGCACATGTTCCAGTCAAAGGGATCATGGACTAATCCTACTTGAAAAGGATTGGAATTATTCTCTTTATTTGGTTTCCAATTCTTTTAGGAAAATGATTGAAAGTGTAATCCTATTTGTAGTTGTGTTTGACTTGTACGAAAAAGCACAACTTTTTAAATTGAGGAGGGTTTTGAGAGAATAATTCAATTGCTTATTAGTATTTTCATTGAAAGACATTAGGACATGAGAGAGGATTTTTTTTTGGAGATCTTTAAACAAAAGAGAAGAGAGCAGAAAAGGGTTTGTGTTGTTGCAGTCTTTTCTCCGACCAGCAACTTTCAGATCGTGTTTTCCCTTTAATTAATCGTTGGATTGAGCTGAACTTTGGACTGTGTTCCTGACATTCTGGTGGTTGATTTGAACGGTGGAGATCGAATTAGGTGATCAGAAAGACTATGTTTTTGGTCCCGAACAGCAGCTGCGTTTGAGTGGTGTTTCTTTCTATTTATCTTTTGGCTGGGTATTAATGTAGAAAGGTAAGCGATAGCTTATATTCGAGATAATTTAAATTTCATGACAAGATTGGTCTTAGTTATAGGTTAAACTTAGCGTTGGTAGTGCTTGCATTAAAATTGTAGAGACATTATATTTATAGTGTGTATTGTGAGGTCTTTTAGTATAATATTTAAAAAGAGGAATTTAAATTTAAGATAATGGATATGTAAGTTTCTCAAGGACTATGGAGTTAATATTGTTTACCGTTTGAACAAAGTGAATGTGAAAGTATATAACTTAGGGTGAAATACAGTGAGTATGGGTAGTCTAACTTTTGTTACTTGGAGGTGAGATAGTTCTTATTGGAGAAGATTTGTGTTCGATATTTTTGTAATGGAAATTTGTGTACGACTTACGATAAGGTGTTACAAGGAAAAGTCAAGGAAGAAATTCTTGGTGGTGACTGAGTCTTAAGGATAAGGGATTTTATTATATTCTTCCAATATGTGAGCTGACTAGATTAATCATGAAAGAGGCCGATAGTTCAGATGTTTTATTCATCCAGAGGCTATTGGGGTATATTTTAACTTGAAGTAATATTATAAATAGTATCGTATGAAGGGATTAGATTTGCATCTAGTATGTCAATTGTTATCTAATAAATTATGAACACTAAAATCATGAAGGTATGACTTAAATGATCCTTATACTAGAGTTGGAGTGGAAACGTATTGCTATGAAACTGTGGTAGGGTTGTCACGTTCCTGTGCAAGTTTGATGTTATATGGGTTAGTGGACATATTTTATATCAATTCAGATTACTTATAGTTTGGATAAGTTAGCCTAGATTTACGTTCGGGAGATAGTTCCCTTGTATGGGATGCCCATTTTTTTTTATTTCTTTGAGGTACGTAATTGACATCTCATGTCTGAGTCTATGTAGATTGAGTTAGTGTCACGACCCAAAACCGGGCCGCGACTGGCACCCACATTTACCCTCCTATGTGAGCGAACCAACCAATCTAAACCTTAACATTTTAATTTAATATCAACATAAAGCAATGCGGAAGACTTAAACTCATTAATAAAAGACAATTCAATAACTTCTAAAATTCAACATCTATTATTTCCC
>NC_028641.1:31271457-31278369 GCF_001406875.1 Solanum pennellii | reverse complement strand
AATAGCATAAACCATAACCTACCTCCATTGAAGAACCGAAGTCAAGCAAGCTACTTCTCCAATACTTTTTCTTTCGTCAATGCCTCCGAACCTTTCCAATCTATGCAACATGCATAATTTATAAGTTAACGCTTCTATAGGCACTTCATTACTCTATTAAGTATAGTCTAAACCCAATAGTCATCAAATACAAATCTATATTCAAGTTTCTTATCTTGAGTTCAATTAATATGTCAAGCCTCCTATTTCCTATATTTAAGCCTAAGGTTAATTCATTAATTTTCTGAATAACATAACTTTAATGGTATTCAAATAATATACTACACTCAATATTTAATTACCTATCTTAATATATCAAGATTGAATCATAATAAAATAACTATACGAAGAAGAACAAAAGTAATTAAAACCTAAATAACTTGTCACGAAGTGGTACTAATTTAAATTATTCTTATTGTATTACCATACGGTAATATTGTCAATATTACCTATTAATAGACATATACAAACTTTGACACCTAAATAAAATAATAATAATAATAATATGACCGCAGAAAAAGAGTGCAAATTGAATTTGCACTTCAGATTCCCATTCCCTCAACTTTGCAATACAATATGATTAATAATAATAATAAAATAATGATAATATGACATATATTCAAATAAACAATTGCAGCGATTGAGGCAATCAATGCTTACATGCTGTTCGTCGTTCTTCTTTTCGATTGTTTTTCTTCTCTCGCTGTGCGCCTCTCTTTTAATTTTCTTCTTTTCCACAAATTGTGTACTACCCTAATTATTAAAATACTAATTATAAAAATAGTAAAAGTGGTCCACCATAAATTCTAATGTTATTTTTCTTAACCATCAACTAAATAAATTATTAAAATTACCCCACTAATTTCATAATTATAATTATGAATAGTCCAAAATACCCATTGAAATCTATCGGAAAGTATTTTCTGACATAAAAAGTTCTAGTATTTAAAACGACCAAATGGGTCGTTACAGTTAGGTACTAGGTTAGATCTTATTACAAGCTTCCACCTTCAGCTTAATGGTCTGTTGATAAACTATTTAGAACTTAGAGGACATGTTTCAGGCATGTGTGAGCAACTTTGGTGGTCATTGTGACAAGTTTTTGCTTTTAGTGGAGTTTACATAGAATAACAATTGTCATTCGAATAGTGAGATTAGCCTATAAATTGGCTTGCCTCCTGACTTACCGGGAGTACTCATTGTGTTTAACGATTTGATATTGAAAAAGTATCATCTGGATGATGAGGCTACTAAGGAGTACAACTCTCTAAATTTTTTGGAATCCATTGACATTCTATTCTTTTACCGTTCGAGGATGAACGTTTATTTTAGTGGTAGATGATGTGACGATCCGCTAGATCGTTTTGATTACTAGAATTGTTTTACTCTTTCCGTATAATTTAAATTAGAAATTTTGAACTTTTCGTTTAACTATGGTTATTTAAATGAAAAATAATTAATTTTTTGGTAGTAAATGGGCCAAGTCCATAATTCATTTAATACCTATACCACTTGACCCATTTACTGGAATAAGTTAAAAGAAGGTAGTTTTTAATTAATTATAACATAACCCTATTAGGGCTAATATCCTCAGACGAGGGAATGGTGCTTTGTGCCTCATGTTCAGGTAAGCAAATAATCACTAGTTGGTATTTCATATTTTCTATAGCTAATATAATATAGTGAATAGATGGAAATCAATAATATTTATTATTATATTAATGGATCTTATTGAAAATTTGACAATGTCGAAACCATATGTTGCTGATGCAATGTGTTTTTTTTGGGGGAGGGGGGGGGGTTCTGTAAATCTGGGGGATAAGAAAAAAAAATGGTCCTTTATGGCATAATGATGACTAATTTATTAAGAAAAAAATCATATAAGGGATCGGGGTGTAGCATTCCTACATTTATTCGTATAATTTTCGTAGTTTAGTTTTATGTGGGAGATTATCGCTTATGAATACCGTGCTAAACATGTAATAAATTGATAAGTGATTGGAAGGCTTGCATATGGTTTCACGATAAGTTCGGTATAGTATATTTTCAGATCCTTCGAATAATTATCACCCTATGATTCAAGTTTGAATTTATTGTTATAGGAAATTAAATATTAGGTGTATTACATTATATAAATATTATTAGATTTATGAGATCAGGAGAAATAAAGATTTGTCCTAAGCGTGAAATTTAGAAAATATGAGACTTGTCTTATTAATTGACACCAAAATTAGGGGCTTCATTTTAAACTAGGGTGAATTTTTGAGTTTTGAATAGGCATATAGTAATAAGAGTGTCAAAAGATTTGCTTACTTACAAATAGTGAATATTTGATAGATTGGGAAACCTCGACGATTTGTGGAAGAAAAATGCAAGATCTTGAGGATTCGTGATATGTGTTCAACATTCGAGGTATGTTAAGACTTCCTAGACTTCGTTGAGGGACGTTTTCTAATTAAAGATTAAAAATAAATTGGACAATGGGTAAGGGTGAAAGACGGAGGTCTCGTACCAATGGTGTGACAGGCATTGTTACGAGTACCAGTGTGATTAACGGGAAAGTTTATTAGTATAATATGATAGATTGTAATTTGATAATGCCAAAGCATATGAGCATTAACCGATGTATTAGTGACTTGATTTCTTGTGTGTGGCTGGATTTCTTTATTGAACCCGTATAATTGTGATAATTGAGGTGATTATATGTCATAGCAACATTTGAATTATTGAGATGTTGCATCATCCCCTTGGTTTGATATCATATTGTGCACATGCATTGACATGAGATTGAGTATAAGTAAATGTCTAACACGTGGAGATCGTCCGTGTTGAGACTGAGTTGTGATTATAATTTAGGCACGTGGAGATCGTCCGTTCGAGTAATTAATTATGATTATAAGTTTGGCACGTGGAGATCGTCTGTGCTGGGGATTATTTGATTTTATGATAGTGCGTTGAGATCGTCTGCACAGACACATGGAGATCGTCCGTGTCGGTATATGGACCTCGCGAGTCCCCCATGGGTCATGAACTCTCGATTTATTTCTGAGGAGTATCATGTATATACGGTTGAGGGAGTACTTGAAATCTGAGGCATATCATTTCATGGTGTCACATTGCATTGCATCTCATTACATCCTTCATTTTTTGTTGATTATGGGTTTTAATGGTGGTTCAAAAGTATGTGATATTTTATTTCTTCCATTTTGTGGAACTTGGCTGGTAAATATAATATAGACTTGTATACACAAAGAACTGATTTTCTTACATAAACTCATGTCACTACTTCTTCGTTGTCGGTCAATGAGATATACTGGATTCACGTAGTTTCGTACTCATACTACACTTGCTGCACTCTTTTGTGGTGCAGATTGGATTTCAAATTCGGGCACGTTCTTGGAGCTTAAATTTGAGTTTTGATTTTCTTGGAGTAGTGGTGCGCTGCTTGAGATATTCTGCAGCCAAAACGTTTAATCTACCTCTATTTATTAGGTTATTTTGATATTCTGATAGGATATCTCTTATGTTTAAATTTTCATATTAGTTCGGACTTGTATCTTATTGTAGAAGCTCTTGTACTTTTGGCACTAAATCTTGGGTGTGGTATTTCTATTTTATCGCATTCATTTTAAATAATTAGTATGTTAGATATTAGTTGATATTATCTTTTCACGTTTAAGTTGAAATGGTGATATTTATTTGATTGACTTACCTATTGGTTGGGAACATTGGTGCCATCACGACTCTTGATTTTTGGGTCGTGACAATACTATATAGTTTATTGTTTTTATTTTATTTGTCGTGTTCTTTTATTTAACTTTTTACCTTTTTAGTGGGTTTTGATAGAGACCCATTCACTGTAACGACCTGTTTAGTCGTTTTGAACAGTAGAGTTTATTTCTGGTAATAACTGTCTGGGTCGACGGATCCCACGACGGACCGTCAGGGGCACGACGGACCGTCGAGGGTGTCTCGTTCCAAAACACTTAGATCCTGAAAATTTGAGTACTGAGATCGACTCTCTGAACTTCACGACGGAATAGCAGGACGGACGTCGTTGGCACGACGGACCGTCACAAATCTTTCCATAGAATTAACTCTCTGAACTTTGTGACGGACATGCAGTACGGACCGTCACAGTCGTGACGGAACGTCACAGGCTGCGTAACCCTGACTGGGTCGGATTTCTGTTAAAAGTTATTAAGGGGCGTTTTGGACTATTCATGCTTATAATTATAAAGTTAGTGGGTTAATGTTAATAATTCAATTACTTGGGGGTTAAAGGAGATAACCTTGAAATAAATAGTGGGTTATTTTTATCATCTTTTATACTTAATTATATGACAATTAGGGTAAAAGAAAAAGGGTTTGAATAAGAAAAATAGAAAGAACAGAGGGAGAAAGGGAGAACGAACGAGCGAGAGAAGAGAGAACGAAGAGGAAAGCAAAGATTTTGAGGAGTAGCTTGCGTGATCACGAATTCGTCGGTGGAGGTAGGTTATGGTTTATGCTATTTCATAGTAAACTCTTAATAGCGAATGATATGTATTGGGTAGTATTGTAAAGTCTTCTATATGCTTAATTGTATGCTTGCATGATGTGATTATTTTAGCTAGCCGTTCATTTATTTTAGCTTCTTAGATACTCTTAGATTTAGTAATTTGAGGATAGATGTTCTTGTGGTGATGACTTCCAGATTTTGGGATTCATAAGTATTAAATTTTAGACGTTATTTATTGGTTATATTAATGAGTTTTAAGTCTTCCGCATTATATTCTGTTTATTACGGTTGAAATATTGGTAAGAATATGGGATTAGATTGGTTGGTTCGCTCACATAGGAGAATAAATGTGGGTGCCACTCGCGGCTCGTTTTGGGTCGTGACATTCACATATTTAGAAAATTATAAACTATTAGGTTTCAAAAGGTCTTAGTTAACTATAAATAAATGACTTTAAAGAAATTATTTAACGATAATGATATAAGTATCGTTAAACTATATTTTAGCAGCAGTGATAAATATGAGTATTTATAACCAACACTGTATATATGTAAATATTCTTAAAGGTTGTAGCTAGTCTGAATACAATAACATTAACTCAATTATAACTGAATATATTTGTAGCAATAAATCTTACGCAAAAAAGAAAATTCTATTGACACTAAATATCTATGTTGTTAAAGTGATTATATATACATAAATCAAAAAATTGAATTGCTAAGTCATAAATATTTTTTTTTTCCAAAAATCTACTTTTGAAATATAAGTAAATTACAATTTTTCTTCTATATTTTGAAAAAATGTATAATGGCCTATTATATTTGAGTTTATTTGTCCATGTCCTAATACATGAACATTTTTCTGGCTATTACATTCATAAATAATGATGAAAGTGTAGTCAGCTGGATCTCTAATAGTAGCATTTTAAAGCTTAGTTTTGTAAATAATTAGACCTACTTGTAGTAGTGCGTGAGAGTGAGATTAAATAGATAAGAAGGAAGTTTTTTTTAACACTTTGAACTTTAAGTTGAGATATTCACTCAATTTAGTATGGTATCAGAACACATAAAAATAACATCTATAAAAAATGAATAAATAAAATTAAGGGAAAAACAATTGTATTCCCAATATATACATTTGAAAATCAGTAGATGTAATAACCACGATCAATCAGTGTGGACTCAACCCCTTATTTTTTATATTTAAATTAATTATTAAATTAACATGAATACTATATTGAATTAAATATTTTTAGGGTATTCTTGAACATGCGATATATAATCATGATTTGATATTGAAAAATTCTAAGATGTCATATTGATAAATCACATATCTCCGTGTATTTTTCATAAATTGTGATTACAAACTAATTACAAATATACTTAATTTTATAAAAATTCACTAGTTAACAACAATAGTAATTAGTTATTTTTTTTAAATAATATATTTAAATTGTACGAATAATTTCTTCACGCCGAGCATGAGTCCCTTTTTGCGAATTTCAAAATGCTGATTTCTAAAATATAAACTTATAAGTCAAGTACCGTTGCAATTTTTTAATAATAAAATCACTATTCGTAATTTCAAATCATACTTTTTTTACATCAAACTAATAAATGCATTACATAACATTAAACATATATATATTCACATTTAATCATATGGATAATTATGTATGACACCTAAAGCCTAAACCTTGACGTGATCGGCATAGGAGAACCATTGTTGGTCACCAAACGAACCCTCGATCTAGCTGAATTACTCAGCAAAAGACTTACTCAAGAAAAATGATGACTCAAAATAACAAACTTAAATCATATAGTCTCAATAAATTTAACTCAATAAATGTTTGAAAATATTTAATCAAGCATAAGTAATTAACTCAAAGCCTCAAAGGAACATCAACAAGGGAAACGGAAAATGATTCCTCAACTACCACTATCTATGAAGCCTCAAAATACTGTGACAGAAGTCAGAACAAAACCATGACCTCCTAATAAACTAAAAATAGGTCTGGAACCCTCTGGAATAAAGGGGACTCCAAAAGGCTTAGTGTAACGACCTGTTTAGTCGTTTTAAGCAGCAGATTTTATTTCTGGAAAAACAGTCTGAGACGACGGATCCCACGACGGACCGTCATGGGCACGACGGACCGTCGAAGGGGTCTCGTTCCAAAACACTTAGGATTCTAAAATTTGGGTACTGAAATCGACTCTCTGAACTTTGTAACGGAATGGCAGGACGGACCGTCACAGGCGTAACGGGCCGTCACAGACTCTTGGTGAAAATCTAGTCTCTGAACTCTGTGACGGAGCAGCAGGACGGACCGTCGCAGGCACGACGGCCCGTCACAGACTGCGTAATCCCAGGCT
>NC_028641.1:31254913-31263599 GCF_001406875.1 Solanum pennellii | reverse complement strand
TTTTTATTAATGAGTTTAAGTCTTCCGCATTACTTTCTGTTGATATTAAATTGAAATGTTAAGGTTTAGATTGGTTGGTTCGCTCACATAGGAGGGTAAGTGTGGGTGCCAGTCGCGGCCCGGTTTTGGGTCGTGACACTTAGCTCGAATATGATGGGATCAACAAAGTGCCGGTTGGTGACTTGTACACCTGTATATGCATTATGAAAGGATGCATACCGAATGACGTCTAACATTGAATGTACGAACATGTAAAAGGAAAATAAAATTATATAAATAAAGTTGAACTAATAGAAATGGGAAGACATACTCACCTCACTCTAAATCCATTCACTATGAACGCAATGATAATAAGATGAAACATATAAAACATTTAAAACAGTATATAATAACTCAAAATGTATAAAAACAATACTAAACTCTTTTACCCTTTATTTGGGATATTCTTTAGCCCACAACTATCACTATGAGCTACGTGATGATACAACGTCTGATCCACACTCCAAAAACAGTCCTATACCTTGTCAAGGTATAGAAAACATCAATTAAGTGAATCCACTAAGCTATGATTAAAATCCATAAGAAATCATCTAAAAAGTATGAACCTTTATCAATGTTGGTATACATGGTCTATGAGAATTGTAAGTTGTTTGAACTCATCTCATATAGTTGCTCAATACTACTCCCCATAATATAAATAACTCATGCTCATAAGTTTAGAATATTACACTTAGATATAATTACTCAAAGGATTCTCTTAAAAGAGATAATGCTACAAAAAACTCATAAACTCATTAGAAGTCAGTGTTTCTCTCATTTTAAATATAAAAGTATTATACTTGGGAATACTTATGTAACACCTCAGTCTTAGAAAGATCTACTTTTACAAAGAACTAGATTGAAAAAACTAATTTGAGATTTGTGTAAGTTAGTCTATAATTGTGAGATTTGGGTCAACTTCAAATCGCCACAACTTTGAGTACATGATGAGTTAGGTGTCCTAGAAGGTATCAAACAAATAACTTTAAGTCCCCTTTCCAACATCGCCGATTTGCTAAGTCTGAGTTCGAATGATGGAGATATGCCAGTTTGAGTTCATTCTTTCGATTTAAGGAAAGTTCATCGAATTAATGAGGGATATTTTTGTATTATCCTTACCCCTACGAGACTAAATAATTTTAGTAATATTTAAGTATTCTAAACTAACTTAGATCAGTTTTCACTATTTATAAACACACTTAGGGTTTTAGGGAGAAGTTCAAGAGGAAAAAGAAGGGAGAAGTTCAAGTGTTCATTCAAGGTTCTTGCGATATTCGTGGAATTTCGCAAGAATTTGATCCTTACGAGGTATGTAAGCGTTCATAGTGATGAGTTCGTTCAACCTCACGCCAATCATCAGTTTCCTTGAGTTAATTTCATCCATGATAATCCATACATTGATGTTCTTAATGAGCTTCTTAAAGTTTCGTTCTTATATCTTTAATAATGGGATTTGATGATTTCTTGAGAAGAATGTTATGAGTTTGAGAGTTGTTTTTGAGTAGATTTGTGTTTACTTATGTTGGGTATTTGAATATAAAGGAGTTTGAGAGAAATCATTCGATTCTAAGTGAATTAGGGTCATAAATTGAGATGATAAAATTATTGGAATTTTTTGGGAATGGTCTAGGAGGGGGCACCCCAAATGCGACAAGAGGACTGACGCCCTGCGTCTACAGCACCAAAAACCAGCACCAGTAAGTAAAGAACTGGTGCATCGTGCCAAAAATGCTCCTGGAGCATCAACACACTTGCTCTTCCGCTATTTGATTCATAAATATTCCTATGATTCGAGCTTTCATTCCTTCCATAACTACATTAATCATCAAGAGATTTCATATAGCACGAATAATAACTCTCGTGTTCACATTTCAATTTCCAGAAAAGATTTAGAATCAAGTTTGAGAGGATCTTTTTAGTCAATTTTGAAAAATATTTTTTCAAATTCTTAAAAATCATTTTAAGACTTGAGTATGAGGATGAGGATAGTTTAGTGTCATTTTTCAAAATGAATATATGGAAACTAAGTATTCCAAAGAGTAAATGTTTTTACATTTAAATGAGAGGAAACTTCGGTTTCCAAATAAGTTCACGAGGAGTTTTGAGTATAATCTCTTTTAGAGAACCTTTTGAATAATAATCTCAAAGTTTCAGGATGAAAAAATGTTTCTAAACATATGATTGTGAATTATATTATTGGGAGTAATATTGAGCACCGATAGGAGGATGAGTTCAGATAACTCAGAGTTCTCATAAATTATGTATGTCAACATGAAATAAATGTTCATACTTTTTGTATGAGTCTTCATAGATTTTTTAGATACAAGAGTTTAAGGTCATCAACAAGCGTAACGTTGATACCACTTGTAGTTCAATAGTCATTTTTGTGAGCCTCCTTGCTTACGGAGGATTCTCAAAAACTTTTCTAATTTTTTAGGATGTCATGGGTCTTATCCCGACTTCAATAAATAGTAGTAGGTGATGAGTCTTTTACATTTCCTTTGTGATGATCTAAAGCCTATGAGTTGAACACTTATGTTCATTTGAGTACACTGAGTAAACTATTTTACTTATGATATCTTATGAGTTGAGTTGTTTTGAAATTTCTTTTAATGAAAAAGTTGAGCTAGAACAAAGGTTCGCTTGGGTCCAACGATGGTTCCGACTGCCAGTTATGCCCAGATTGTAGGCTTGGGGCGTGAAAAACTTGGTATTTGAGCATACAATTCAAGAGTCCTAGAGTGTAAAGGAAGTTGTGGTTGTAAAGTCTTAGCAATCTGTATGATGTGCGCGATATCTATAATTTCTTTCATAATCATTTTGTGCGATAGAGTTAAACTATATAAAAATTTCTTCCAATTTCTGCTTGCGCATATCTTTCAGGTCATGCCTCCACAAATAGTTGTTCAAGTTTGTCCTGCTAGGAGAAATGTTGATCCCCAAGATCAAGGAGTATCAAGTGCACCAGAAGTGCAACCCAAGAAGAGGTCACTAATGCTGAGTTCCAAGGTGTTATTCGAATGTTGAGTAAAGTTGTGACCAAACTAAGATGGGCAATAAAGAGGGAATCAACAGGATGTGGATAATACAGCCAGGATCCGTGAGTTCTTCAGGATAAATACTCCAAATTTCACCTATTCAAGTGTCAATGCGGATCTGAAAATTTTTTGTAGAAGAGTTGTAGAAAGTGTTTGAGGTGATGCATGTTGCAGATGTTGAGCATGTGGAACTAACTGCATACCAACTGAGGGTGTTTCTAGAATCTTGAATGATCAATGGAAGAAGAAGAGTAGAGCTAATGTTGCACCAATCATGAGTTGGGTTGTGTTTGAAAAGTCCTTCCTAGGGCATTTTTTCCCTGTGAACTAAGAGAGGCAACGGTAAGAGAATTCATTAAACTTAAGCAAGAATCCATGAGTTTGCATGAGTAAAACCTCAAGTTCACTCAACTGTCCCGTTATGCTCCGGAGATAGTTATTAATATGAGGAGCAGAATGAACTTGTTTGTCTGGGTTGTCTCGTCTACCAAGAAATTAGGGTAAGCTTGCTATTTTGATAGGGGACATAGATATGGACATAACAAGGCTTATGATCCATGTGCAACAGGTTGAGGAGGACACAATGAGAGATAGAGAAAAATTCCAAAACAAAAAATCTAAGATAACACGAAGTTAGTCCGGGCAGAAGAAGAGTAATGCTAACTAATCATCTTTTCAACAAAAACCAAATGAAATTGCTCTATCATCTGCTAGTGCACCTACACAAGTACCAAAAAACAGAGTTCAGTTCAAGAATTAGAATTTGAAGAATTTTAGAGCTAGAATTGCCCAGTTTCAAGGTAGTGTGGCACAAGGGGCCAACTGGACTCCTGCATGCACTAAATATGGCTGGAACCACTCAAGAGCGTGTCTTGATGGCTCCAAGGTTGAGTTCAAGTGTGGTTAGGCATGTCACTTCAAGAGGGAGTTCCATAAGAACATGCAAGAAAATTGTAATGGGGGCAATAGAGCCCAATCTTCTTTAGTGGCTCCGCCAGATAGAACTACACCTAGAGGAGCTACTTTAGGAACAAGCATAGGAGCAAACCATTTGTATGATATAACCAGTCACCAAGATAAAGATAATTAACCGTATGTTGTCACCGGTATGATCAAAGTCTTTACTTTTGATGTATATGCATTGCCTGATCCAGGTGCGAGTCTATATTTCGTGACTCCATACATTTCTATGAATTTTGATACTCAGTTGAGCAACTTCTTAAGACCTTTAGTGTTTCCACACCTATTTGTAAGAATATTCTAGTTGAGAGAGTCTTGTGATTGTACCATTTCTGTCAATCACAAGGACGCCATGGCTTATTTAGTCGAGCTAGACATTATGGATTTTGATTTAATTCTAGGTATGGGCTAGGTTCATGCTTTTTATGCCTCAGTTGATTGTAGAAATCGAGTAGTTAAGTTTCAGTTTCTTAGTGAGCCAGTCATTGAGTGGAGGAATAGTTTAGTAGTGCCTAAGGGTCGTTTTATTTCGTACCTTAAGGCAAAAAAGTTTGTCTCAAAGGGGGAATCTATCACGTAGTATGAGGTAGTGACTGTAGTGTTAAGACACCACCTATTCAGTCAGTTCTAGTTGTGAGTGAGTTTCTATAGGTATTTCCAGATCTTACCAGAGTCCCACATAAGAGAGAACTATTCTTCGATATAGATACTTTTTCTGATACTTGACCTATCGCTACTCTATTATATAGAATGACTCCATCAGAGTTGAAAGAGTTAAAAGACTAGTTGAGAGATCTCCTTGATAAAGGTTTAATTTAACCTAGTGTCTTGCCTTGGGGCGCTTTGGTCTTATTTGTAAGGTAGTAACATGGTCTTCTTAGAATGTGTATTGATTATCGTAAATTGAACTAGATTACAAAAAATATTATGTATCCCCCTTCAAAGAATTGATGATATATTCAATCAACATCAGGATGCCACTTGTTTTTCTAATAGATACTTCAGATCTGGCTATCATCAGTGAGAGCAAGAGAAAGTGACATCCCAAAGACATCATTCAAGACCTGCTATGGTCATTATGAGTTTCTAGTTATGTCTTTTTATTTGATGAACGCTCCTGCTGCGTTCATGGACCTGATGAACATAGTGTTTATCAGTCTTGTATTGATATGTTTGTTATCATATTCATTGATGATATTCTAATTTAGTCGAGGAATGAGTAGGATCATGCTAGTTATATAAGAATAGTACTTCAAACACTAAAGGATAAGAAATTTTATGCCAAAATTTCAAAGTCTGAGTTTCGGCTTGAGTCAATGGTGTTCTTTGGCCATACTGTTTGAGGTGAAGGGATTTGAGTTGACACTAAGAAGATTGAGGCAGTGCAAAATTTGCCTAGTCCCACATCTCCAACTATATTAGGAGTTTCATGGGATTGGTTGGTAATTATAGAGGTTTGTTGAGGGCTTCTCATATATTTCATCCCCATTGATAAAGTTGAATCAAAAGACATTAAAGTTTCAATGGCCTGAAATTTGTGAGAAACGCTTTAAGGAATTGAAAATACAATTAACTACTATGCAAATGTTGACCTTACTGGAGGATACACAATGCTTTGTTATGTATGATAATGCGTCCAGAGTTGTTCTTGGGTTGTGTTTTGATGCAGAATGACAATGTTATAACTTATGCCTCCAAAAAGTATAAAATTCAAAAGAAAAATTACCCACACATGGTCAAGAGTTGGCTGATGTGGTGTTTGCTTCGAAAGTATGTTGCCACTATCTCAATGGTGTCCATGTTGATGTGTTCACCGATCAAAAGATTCTTTAGTATGTACTTAGTTAGAAGAGTTTTATCTCAGATTGAGGAGGCAGTTGGAGTTACTTAAGGATTATTACATGAGTATTTTCTAACACCAAGATAAGGGTAATGTTGTTGATGATGCCTTGAGAAGATTGTGTATGGGTAACACTGCCTATGTTAAGGAAGGAAAGAAATATTTTCCCAAAGAAGTGCACAAACTTGCACAATTACGAGTCTAGTTGATGGATTCCACTGAAGGAGTGCTGGTGATGATCAACAGGGCTAAATCATCACTAGTGTCTGAAGTGAAGGAGAAACAAGACCAAGACCTTGTTTTCCTTAAATTTAAGGAAATGCTCATAAGTAGAAAGGATGGCTTTTGAACAATGGTGAAATGGTGTGTTGAGTATCAAGGTAGATTGTGTGTACCAAAGATGGATGAACTCTAATAGAGGATAATGGAGGAAGCACATAGCTCCAGATATTCTATACATCCTGCTTCCACGAAGATGTATCATGACTTGGAAGAAGTCAGTTGGTGGAGTAGTATAAAGAGGTGTATTGCAGAGTTTGTTGGTAAAAGCCCAAATTGTCAACAAGTCAAGGTAGAGCATTGGAGGCCCAGTGGTATGGCTTAGAACATATATCTCCTAGAATGGAAGTGGGAGATGATCAATGTGGATTTAATTAAGCATTGCTGCATTCTTTTAGACAACATGATTTTCGATTTGGGTGATTATAGATGGAATGACTAAATCAGCCCATTTTTCATCGATAAAGACTACCTATTCAAAAGAAGATTATACCATATTATATAATCAAGAGGTATTCAGACTTTATGGAGTTCTGGTGTCCATCACTTTAAATAGAGGTGTGCAATTCACCGCACAATATGGAAATATTTTAGACAGGTTTGGATTTGATGGTAAATTTGAGTTTTGCTTTTCATCCCCAGACTGATGGTCAAGCAGCGCGCACAACACATACTTTAAAGGATATGTTGAGTGCGTGTCTTATTTATTTCAAGGGTTATTGGGATGATCACTTACCTTTGATTGAGTTTTTTTACAATAAGAATTATCAATCTAGCATTCAAATGGCTCCTTAGGAGGCTCTTTATAGGAGAAGATTTAGCGCTCCTATTGGATGGTTTGAAGTTAACAAAACATGGTTAATATGACCAAACTTTGTTCATCAAGATATGGAGAAAGTTGAAATAATTCAAGATAGGTTGAAAACAACGCAAAGTCATCAGAAATCCTATATCGATGCAAGGAAAAAAGACTTGGAGTTTGAAGTGAAAGACATTCACACCGTTCAATATGATACCAGAGCAAGTAAAAAGCCATCAATAAAAAACTAAACAAATAATGTCTATTTTTTAAAAAAAAAAACCCTTTAATTCCAATAAATATTTGCATCAAATCACTAATTACCACGCATGATCAATTAGTGTTGACTCCACCTCTAATATTTTACTTTTAAATGAAGTTGTTAAAAATCGATATGAATACCATATTGAAATAAATATTTTCTTAGGGTTTGGACATGAAATGTGAAATCATGATTTGATATAAAAATATTATATGGTGTCGCATCGTTAAATCATATTTCTCCATATATATTTTTATAAGTAAATGTTTTGTGATTAGAAACTTTTTTGAAAAACATAATTTTATAAAGAATCATTAGTCACTAGTAGTAGTAGTTAGTTATCCTTTAATTTAATTCTTTCACATGGTAGAATAATCTCTTCACGCCGAGCATGAGTCCCTTTTTAAAAAATTTAAAATGATGGTTTATGAACGTGTTGAATTAAATAAAATGAAAATTAGGGTTTGAAATTTAAAGTCATACTTTCTTTGGAGAAGTTAGTCTGAAATCTCATGTCCAAATATTAATTTGAAATCAAGATATCGTAGCGTATGTCAAAATAAAGCTTAGAATAAAAAAGTTGTGTGAGAAAGATAATTTCACCTCCGTTTTGACTACTCAATTAGAAGATATATAGTAGAAACAGGGGATTATGTCTTCTAAAGAGTAAATTTTGGACATGCGATTTCATATCGCAATTTGAAATCAGAAGATGAATCAACGTTTAGACATAGAGTTTCACGCTGATTTAATAATATGAAATCTCAAATTTTCCAAAAATGACGATTGAGAAATCTTCAAATCAAAAATTGCCCAAGAAGTTAAAATTTTAAGAGAACAACCCAAATTTATAACTACTAACCATATATTTCATATGTATGTAAAATATAAAATCCATATCATTATTTTTAAAACCATTTATATCTTATACAACAATTATTTTTATCAACATAATATTTATTATTACTTTAAATCTATTCCTACTCTACCATTTATATTAGTCAAGTTCGTTATTTTTTTATTAACTTTATTTACAAAAAATTGACCAACAAATGACTCAAAGTAACAATGTTAGTTCATATTCTGGGTCATATAATTGAAACATGCAAGTTCAATGTGAGAAGATTATTCGTGGTATGTAGGGTAATTATATTAAATACTAGACACTACAACTTATGTTTACTTTCTTTTTAATTGAAATAAAGTTTGGCCAATAAATTTTCAAATATTTTAGAATAGCTTTGTCATAGTATGTTATGTGATTTTATAAACTTTTGCTAATTTGATAAGATTGTATAAAGAAGTGAGACAAGTTTAATAGTTTTACAAGTTATATGATCTTATTATGAAAAAACAAGCAACATAAAATGTCCAAACAAAACTTCAACTTTATATCATAGTATCAAATCATGACTTCATATCGCATGACCAAATGGACCCTGAATATATATATATATATATATATATAT
>NC_028641.1:31232845-31247183 GCF_001406875.1 Solanum pennellii | reverse complement strand
TAGTTTAGTAATTTGATCATAGATGTTCTTGTGGTGATGACTTCCAGATTTTGGGGAATAATAGATGTTGAATTTTAGAAGTATTGAATTGGTTTTTATTAATGAGTTTAAGTCTTCCGCATTACTTTCTGTTGATATTAAATTTAAATGTTAAGGTTTAGATTGGTTGGTTCGCTCACATAGGAGGGTAAGTGTGGGTGCCACTCACGGCCCGGTTTTGGGTCGTGACACTATATATCTTTTCAAACGTTTTGTACAGATATTATTAATGAAAAATACTAAAAAAAATTCACTTCTACTATAGATAATATCATGAGTAGATTTATTTCAAATAAGAAATTAATGGATTTCATTACACATAATATTTAAGAGAGTCTCTGGACGCAAAATAAAAAAGCAAAACAAATTTTCATTCTTAAGTCGTTAGCAAAAATAAATATGAAAAGTCAAACAGTGGCAAACAATTCAAGCTCAAATCCAAGTGGTGATATGACGATAAAGTATGTGATATGCCTAAAAAAATCATGCTACTAACATTGGGGACTATTCGGTAGATGGATGTCGTGAATTTGTGAAGAAGGGTAGGTGATGATGAAACTAAAGAAACATATATTTGTGCTAATTGAGGACGTTTAAGGATTTTTCATCAGATGAATAATCAATCATTGTATCGCCCTCCAATACTTCGATCTCGCTTCTTTCATCCACATGTTGGTGGAAATGCATCGATTATATCTCATCCTTTCATGTCCCGATTTGTGCCAATTTAGTACATCAGAAGGCCCGTTTTCTACATTTATCCCTAACCAGATAAAATATTCCGTCCATGAGAAATTTCTTCGTGACCTTTGTTGGTGTTATTACCAAGGATGAATACTTGCTATGAAGCAATCTTCATTTTATTAATACATGTAGATTTTTTTAAACTAAAGGATGAGTATTTTATTTTGATTGATATGTCACATCTTTCACCATGTTAAATCAATATTGAAATTTTTTCACTATATTTTAAAAGATGTACATCACCTATTACATTTATGTTTTTTTTTGTTCTATGTCCTAATATGCTAATGTTTTTCAAGCTTAGTTTAGTAAAAAAATTAGTTTTCTTGTAGCAGTGCATACACAAGTAACCCCTTAGACTATAACCGAAATTTCAGAGACACGTCTTAACTATACTAAGGTCCCATTAACCCCGAACCCATTTTTTTTTTTATAATTTTGTGCACCTTCTAGCTTATGTAACATCCAAATATCTCCCACGCGCCTCAATTGTGTGGAGTCACTGTAATGATCCGAAAGGTCCTCTTTCGAATTTTTGAATATTTGGTTAACTTAAGTTAATTAATCAATAGTTAATTGAATAAAGTGAATATTTAATAAGACCCTATACTATTTGACCCATATATAATAAAATAAGTGAGTAAAATTTATCATTTTTAGCACTAATTAGTTCTGAAAATAAATAAACAAAAGAAAGAAGAAACGGAAGAAGGGTTACAATATCTCGCCGGTTACCAATTGCTTTCGGTAAAATTTCAATTGTAGTTTTAATCCTCCTATGTATGCTATTGCATTAAATGCTCTCTATAATGCCTAAAATTCCATTAAATAATATATATATTCATGTATACAATTGAAAAGAGGGTTGTTGGAATAAATAAAAAAAAAAAAAAAGATTGTCATATCATATACTTTAATATTATTTTATTATTATAATGTTGTATTAGATAGGAAATTGGGATGAGGAAGACTTATGGTGTGCGTATTGTTCAACAGGCTTTGATTATGTGTGGGATGAGACAATGATAACTTTATAATTGTTATTATATTTTTTATTATATGATTTGTTGTCAATTTTTTTAGGACTAATTGAAATAAATTGGGGGTTGAAATTAAATAAAAATTAGTGAAAGATAATAAAATAAAATCAATGAATTAAAAGCATTGGATGAGGGAATATGCATATAAATGTAAGTTGGTACAGTGAATATACATTATGGGAAACTAACAAATGAATTGGGAGTATTTAGGTTGGACATAATGAGCTAATGATTGGTCATAATGAGCCAATCATTGGCTGAAAAAAAATTGTTGAACAGATAATAAAGATAAAAAAGGGATCGATTTTTTGTTTGCACTGTTCTAATTAAATTAGTAGTGCAAATTTTATATAGTGGTCATTAAACTATTAATCTAGTGTTGATAGGTGGGCATGTGTAATTAAATATTATATGTACGGTGTTGTGTGAATGCCATTCGAATTATGATGGTGGAAAAGAAATAATAAAAATTTAATTCAAGGCATGAAACTTGAAAAACTATGATAGTGGAAATTTCAATTGACATCAACAATAACGAACTTGATTACAAATTTGGGTGAAATTTAGCTCAAGGTTAAACACAAAAAAATGTGGGTATTGTTAGTTCCGAAACCTTATTGTGAATATTTATACTTGAAAAGATTGCATCAATTTGGAAGCTCAACGGTAACGGAAGACTCAAGTCCCAGAGTGATTATTCTAGTGGCTAAGGAAAGTGGATTTCTAAAGTCTTGTTAAGCATATGAAATTTGTGTATTTCCTTGTGTGGTGTTGAGAATGATTTGGAGACTTGTTGCTTATTTGTTGGTTTGGTATTCCTTGTTGCAAAGTGCTTTGTTATCAAAATGGCTATCTCTTCATTTTTATTTGAGCATGTAATTTGCACTGTATCTGAAACATGGTTGTGATAAGAGTTATGTGATAAGAGGATGTACCATTTCGGGGGTCGTATCGCGCGTCGCGATGGATATTATATTTCGAGGAACGTATCACGCGCCGCAACTGTTACTATTATCGAGGATTGTGTCGTGCGTCGCGACAGATGCATGGACAGATATGTCCCCCATGGGTCCCAGGCTGAGAGAGAGTGGGTGTGTATCGTTAGGGAAGACATGCATCACTATATTTGACATTGCATCTCATGACATTACATATTTTTATTATTGATGAACTTGAACACGTGTTTTGCTGATCTTGTGAGTGTTTCTCTGTGAAACTTGTGATTGTTGAATATTGAGTTGTTATTGAGAATGTGTAAACTGATAAGTGTCGTTATTGAGTTCTGTGTTTTGTCATCTGTTAACTGTTAGGCTGTAGCGTGGTGGTTTAGATACGGTGTAAGAAGTACTTGTGTTTTGTTTACTTAACTTGTGTTTAGAAGATTGCTTGTTAGGTACCGCGTGGTTTGGTACTCACCCCTTACTTCTACAAATTTTTATAGGATACTAGCCCGGATCTTTGTGTTACCTCTAAATCTCTTCATTTCCGAGGCATCTTGTGGAGGATTGTTAGGTAGCTGCTTGTCATCTAGGCGAAATTTCTTACTCTAGTTTATGACTTTGTTTTTTTTGAAAGACAATTTCATTTTTTGACACGTATGTTTACTTCAAATCTAGTATTTACATTAGAGGCTTGTGCTCTTGACAACCAGGTTTTGGGGATTAAATTAAGTTGAATTGTTTTCGTATTAGTAAGTGTTATCAGACTTTGGTTTTGATTCCACATTTTATCAAAATTATTCGGTTAGGCAAACTTGTGTTGGTGGGATAAGACGAGTTCCATCACACACATTTTTGGGTCGCGATAAAATGGTATCAGATCCCAGGTTCATAGGTCTCACGTTTATACAAGCCGGCTCTACGTAGAGTTTCAAGGATCAGTACGGAGACGTCTGTACTTATCTCTGAGAGGCTATAAAGATTATTAGGAAACTTTCTTTTGTTCATTCTTTCTCATCGTGCGTAGTTACCTTCTTTAGTACTGAGTTATTGTATACTTTTTTGACAGATGACGATGACTAGAACTAATATTACTGATGGTAGAGGGGAGGCACTTCCCGAGGCAGTTGTTGAGGCCCCAGCTAGGGGTAGGGGTAGAGATTGAGCTAGAGGTAGTGCTCGTGGTACAAAAGTAGCCAGAGGTCATGGATGTGGAGAAGCACTAGTGAGAGGTCATGCTAGAGAGGTCTCTTCAGAACCTCAGATTGATGCCAGAGAGAACGAGGTTCCTCCAGAGCCTGTAGTCACACCTTTGCTTCAGGATACACTATTCAAGGTGTTAAGTGTGGTAGAGGGTTTTTCTCAGGGTGGTGGTGTGACCGCCACACCACATGACTCTCCTACTAGAGAGGGGGATCAGACACAAGAGCAGCAGAAAGCTCCAGTTGTTCAGGATGCGATGGGGAAACTACCATTGGATCCCGCAGTTCAGGATTATGTTTCACCAGCAGTTGGGGTCAAGTTGCACCGATGGTTTTTCTGATAGAGGGTGAGCAGCATAGGTATGAGAGATTTCGAAAGATGGACCCACCTCAGTTTCAGGGTGGGAAGAGCGAGGACGCTCATGTGTTTCTGACTACATGCCGAGTGTTGCTAGAGGTGGTTGGATTAGCTGAGTCATATGGGGTATGATATTCTAAACTCCAGCTTCGTGGAAAAGCGAGAGAGTGGTGGAGGACTTATTTGAGGGGTTTACCTGTTGGATCTCCTCCAGTGACTTGGGAGCAATTTGGTAGTGCATTCCATGATCGTTTTATTCCTTCGAGCTTGAGAGAGGAGAGTCGATTGAGGTCTAAGAGTCTGAGACAGGATGGTTTATCAGTTACAGAGTACGAGGCGCTTTTTTGCTAGTTATCTAGGCATGCGTTAGCCATTATTCCAGATCAGACAGAGAGGATCCGCAGATTTGTGAGGGTATTGACATTATCTATCAGGTCTGCCGTGTTTCGGGCATCTAAAGAGGGGGTTTCTTTCCAATCCATTGTAAGCGCCGCTAAAGAGGCGGAATTGCTAGAGAGAGAGGAGTTTGGGGACCCTAAAAGGGCCCATATATCAGGTCAGTTTCATGGTGCCTCATTTAGAGGTAGGGGATCACATAGAGTGAGTGGATCCTTTCAGCAGCAGGGACCTATTCATGCATCTATGCCGACATATGAGGGTGGTCAGACATCTAGGGGTTCTTATAGCCCGGGTCAAGGCTCGTATGGTTCACATCAACGACTTACACGGTGAGGCAATTATAGTGGGTTTTCAGGGTCCACACAGCAGTTCTCAGGTCAGAGATTTTATTTAACTTGTGAAAATCATGATGACCTGATGCGGCAGTGTACTTCTCAAAGGGGTTGTGGTAGGCCTCGACCTAATCCTTCATTCCAGACTAGACCACCAGCACTACAGGGTAGAGGTCATGGCAGAGTTCAGTCAGGTAGAGTTGATAGAGTTTCTAGTAGTGGTGTTGCAGCTCAGCAAAGTGGGGGTAGAGGTACCACCATGGCTAGAGGTGGACAAGGAGGCCACTGTTATGCTTTCCCCGAGAGACTTGAGGCTGAGTCCTCTGATGCTTTTATTACAGGTATCATCCAAGTATGCCATTGACCTGCGTCTGTGTTGTTTGATCCAGGGTCTACATTCTTTTATGTGTCTAGGTATTTTGCTACTGAATTTGATATGATATGTGATAGCATGACTGAACCTATTCGTGTTTCTACACCCGTGGGTAAGCCCTTAGTGGTGGATCAAGTGTATCGATCCTGTCTTGTTTCTTTGGTTGGGTATGACACTTGGGTAGACTTAATCATTCTGGGGATGGTAGACTTTGATGTTATTTAGGTATGGATTGACTTTCTCCTTATCTTGATGTCCTGGGTTATAATGCTAAGATTGTGACTTTAGCAATGCCTGGTGTTCCGAGGTTTGAGTGGAAGAGTGTTAGTAGTTCATATCCTAGCAAGGTCATCTCTTTTATCTGTGCTCAAAGATTGGTGGAGAGGGGGTGTTTGTCTTACTTAGTTTTTATTCGGGATACTAGTGTTGAACCACCTCCCATGGACTCTGTTACCGTGGTTTAGGAGTTTCTCGATGTATTTCCTTATGATCTTCCAGATGTTCCTCCCGATAGGGATATTGATTTTGCTATTGATTTCAAGCCGGGCACTAAGCCTATTTCTATCCCTCCATACCATATGGCTCCAGCAGAGTTGAAAGAGTTGAAGAATCAGTTGCAAGATTTATTGAGTAAGGGTTTTATTCGCCCTATTGTGTCACCTAGGGGTCCCCTATATTTTTTGTGGAAAAGAAGGATGGGACTATGAGGACGTGTATTGATTACAGACAAATGAATAAGGTAACAGTGAAGAATAAGTATCCTCTTCCGCAAATTGATGACTTATTTGATCAGCTACAGGGAGCATCTGTTCTCTAAGATTGATTTGAGGTTTGGGTATCATCAATTGAATATTAGGGCATCAGATATTTCTAAGACAGCTTTTCGGAGTCGGTATGGGCATTATTAGTTCCTAGTGATGTCCTTCAGATTGACTAATGCCCCTGCGTCATTCATGGAGTTGATGAATGGGGTGTTTCGACCATAACTTGATTCTTTTGTGATTGATTTCATCGATGACATCTTGGTTTACTCGAAGACTGATGAGAACCATGTCCGACACCTGAGGATTGTACTTCAGAGGTTGAGAGAAGAGAAGTTTTATGCCATGTTCTCAAAGTGTGAGTTCTGGCTTACTTCTCTGGCATTCTTGGTACACATGGTGTCCAAGGAGGGTATTAGAGTAGATCCGGCCATGATTGAGGCAGTTAGAGGCTGGACGCGACCTACTTCACCTACTGAGATTAGGAGTTTTGTGGGATTAGCAGGCTATTATCCATGATTTGTTCAGAGTTTCTCTACTATTGCAGCTCTATTGACTAGATTGACTCGACATGATGTGGGTTTCAGTGGTCTGATGAGTGTGAGGAGAGCTTTCAAAAGCTCAAGACTTTGTTGACTTCTGCTCCTATGTTGACTTTATCTAAGGAGGGTGTAGACTTTACTGTGTATTGTGCAGGAGTTGGATTGGGTGGAATGTTGATGCAGAAGGGGAAAGTGATTGCTTATGCTTCTAGGCAGTTGAAATCCCATGAGAAGAACTACCCTACTCATGATTTGGAGTTGGCGGCTGTGGTATTTGTACTTAAGTTATGGCGTCATTATTTATATGGGGTGCATTGTGAGATATTCACCAATCATCAGAGTCTTCAGTATATCTTTAGTCAGAGGGATTTGAACTTGAAGCAACGGAGATGGCTTGAGTTGCTGAAGGACTATGATATGACCAGTCTGTATCATCCAGGAAAGGCCAATGTTGTGGCCAATGCTCTGAGTAGGAAGACTCCTAGCATGGGGAGTCTTGTAGCGCTTAGTATTGAGGAGATACCATTGGCTAGAGATATGCAAATATTAGCTAACAGTCTTGTCCGCTTGCAGATTTCAGAAGAGAGTGATGTTATGATTGCTTTTATTGAGGCTCAGTCTTCTATAGTCGAGCAGATCCGTGCACACCAGTTTGATGATGAAAAATTATCTCATTCGAGAAAAAGTTTTGAGAGGGGAAGCTAAAAGAGGCTGTCCTTGATTCTGATGGTGTATTGCGGGTCGGAGGCAGGATTTGTGTGCCCAAGACAGGCGATTTGATTAGATTGATTCTTGAGGAGGCCCATTGTTCTCGATATCCCATCCATCCGGGTACGGCGAAGATTTATCATGATCTGAGTCAGCATTACTGGTGGTGTGGGATGAAAAGAGATTCTTCAAACTTTGTTTCGAGGTGTTTGACTTGCCAGCAGGTCAAGTGTTAGCACCAATGGCCCGGGGGTGTTTCTCAGAGGAAACCGATTCCTACTTGAAAGTGGGACCGGATTACTATGGACTTTGTTGTTGGTTTACCACCACAGTGGGTATTATGACTCTCTTTGGGTGGTTGTTGATATGTTGACCAAGTCTGCCCACTTCATTACGGTTCGGGTGAAGTACACGGCAGAAAAGTTAGCCGAGCTATATATAAGTCAGATTGTGTGACTACATGGGGTTCCTATCTCTATTATATAAGATCGACGTTCACTCTTTACTTCTCACTTCTGGAAGTCATTACAACATGTTCTTGGCACTCAGTTAGATATGAGTCTAACTTTTCACCCTCAGATAGATGGTCAATCCGAACGGATGATTCAGGTGTCGGAGGACTTGCTCCGAGCGTGTGTAATCGATTTTTGAGCTAGATGGGATCGACATTTACCTTTAGCGGAGTTTGTATAATACCAGTTATCTTTCTAGTATCCAGATGGCCCCATTTGAGGCGTTGTATGGTAGACGGTGTAGATCTCCGATTGGTTGTTCTGATCAGCAGAGATGGACTCTTTGGATACAGACTTGCTTAGAGATGCAAAAGAGAAAGTCCGTATGATTCAGTATAGACTGTTGACAGCCCAGAGTCGACAAAAGAGTTATGTAGACCGGAGAGTTAGAGCCTTAGTGTTTATGGAGGTTGATCATGTTTTGCTCCAAGTATCACCGATGAAGGGTGTGATGAGGTTCGGAAAGAAGGGCAACCTAAGCCCTAGATTCATTAGACCTTTTGAGATTTTGAGTCGAGTGGGAGAGGTGGCCTATAAGTGTGCCTTGCCACCTACTTTATCGGCAGATCATCCTATTTTCCATGTCTCTATGCTTCAAAAGTATATTCCGGATGAATCTCATGTAATTTCACTTGATTTTGTGGAGCTGGGTCCTTACATGACATTTGAGGAATAGGCTGGTTCGAAAGCTTAGTACCAAAGAGATTGCTTCAGTGAAGGTGCAGTGGAAACACCGTTCAGTAGGCGAGGCAACTTGGGAGACAGAGTCTGACATGCTTGCCAAATAACCTCAGCTTTTTTAAGATTCAGGTACTTTCATTCACTATATGTTCGAGGATGAACATGTATTTTAGTGTTGGATAATTTAATAATCCGAAAGGTCCTCTTTAGAATTTTTTAATATTTGTTTAACTTAAGTTAATTAATCGATAGTTAATAGACTAAATTGAATATTTAATAAGACCCTATACTATTTGACCCTTACATAATATAATAGTGAGTAAAATTTATCACTTTTAGCACTAATTAGTTCTGGAAATAAAACAAAAGAAAGAAGGAATAGAAGAAGGGTTACAGTATCTCGTCGGTTACCAATTGCTTCAGGTAAAATTTTGATTGAAGTTTTAATCTTCCTATGTATGCTATTGCATTAAATGCTCTTTAAAATGCATAG
The DNA here is from genome assembly GCF_001406875.1 of Solanum pennellii. Classification (NCBI taxonomy): domain Eukaryota; kingdom Viridiplantae; phylum Streptophyta; class Magnoliopsida; order Solanales; family Solanaceae; genus Solanum; species Solanum pennellii. Next base: position 31,238,061 of record NC_028641.1, on the reverse strand, counting down.
AATTTCATTAAATACTATATATATGCATGTATACAATTGAAAAGAGGGTTGTTGGAATTAAATAATAAATAAAAAAAGATTGACAGATCATATATATTAATATTATTAAATTATTATATTATTGTATTCGATTGGAAATTGGGATTAGGAAGACTTATGGTGTGCGTATTGTTCCGGCGGCTTTGATTATGTGAGGGACGAGACAATGCTAACTGTATAATTGTTATTATATTTTTTATTGTATGATTTGTTGTCAATTTTTTTAGGTCTAAGTGAAATAAATGTGTGGTTGAAATATGAAAAAAATTAGTGAAAGATAATAAAATAAAATCAATGAATTAGAAGCATTGGATGAGGGAATATGCATATGAATGTACGTTGGCACATTGAATATACATTCTGGGAAACTAACAAAAGAATAATGAGCCAATGATTTGTAAGAATGAGACAATCATTGGCCATAATGAGTCAATCATTGGCTGGATAAAAACTTATTGTTGAACCGAAAATAAAGATTCAAAAAAAGGGATCGATTTTTCTTTAGTACTGTTCTAATTAAATTAGTAGTAAAAATTTTATATATTGGTCATTATACTATGAATCTAGTGTTGATAGGTGGGCATGTGTAATAAAATATTATACGTACGGTGTTGCGTGAGTGTCATTCGAGTTATGATAGTGGAAAAGAAATAATCAAAATTTAGTCCGAGGCTTGAAACTTGAAAAACTATGATAGTGAAAATTTCAATTGACATCAAGAATTACGAACTTGATTATAAATTTGGGTGAATTTTAGCTCAAGGTTAAACACAGAAAAATATGGGTATTGTTAGTTTCGAAACCTTATTGTGAATTTATATACTTGAATAGATTGCATCAATTTGGAAGCTCAACGGAAAGGGAAGACTGAAGTCCCAGAGTGATTATTCTAGTGGCTAAGGCAAGTGGATTTCTAAACTCTTGTTAAGCGTATGAAATTCGTATATTTCCTTGTGTGATGTTGAGAATGATTTGGAGACTTGTTGCTATTTGTTGGTGTTGTATTCCTTGTTGCAAATTGTGCTTTGTTATCAAAATGGCTATCTCCTCATTTTTATTTGAGCGTGTAATTTGCACTTTATCTGAAACATGGTGGTGATAAGAGTTATGTTATAAGAGGATGTACCATTTCGAGGGTCGTATGGCGCACCGCGATGGGTATTATATTTCGAGGGACGTATCACAAGCTGCGACAATTACTATTATCGACGGTCGTGTCGTGCACCGCGACAGATGCATGGACAGATATGTCCCCCATGGGTCCCATGCTGAGAGACAACGGCTGTGTATTGTTAGGGAAGACATGCATCACTATATTTAACATTGCATCTCATGGCATTACACTTTTTATTATTGATGAACTTGAACATGTGTTTTGCTGATCTTATGAGTGTTTCTCTGTGAAACCCTTGACAGCTGAATATTGAGTTGTTATTGAGAATGTGTAAACTGATAAGAGTGTCATTATTGAGTTGTGTGTTTGGTAATCTATGAACTATTAGGGTGTAGCGTGGAGGTTTAGATAGGCTGTAAGGAGTACTCGTGTTTTTTTCACTTAACTTGTGTTCAGAGGTTTGCTTGTTGGTTACCGCGTGGTTTTTACCCACCCTTGCTTCTACCAATTTTTGTAGGATACTAGCCCGGATCTTCGTGATACCTCTCATTCACTTTGTTGCCGAGGCATCTTGTGGAGGATTGTGAGGTAGCTGCTTGTCATCTCTGCGAACTTTCTTACTCCAGTTTATGACTTTGTTTTTACTTGAAATATAATTTCATTTTTTTACACGTATGTTTACTTCAAATCTAGTATTTACATTAGAGGCTTGTGTACGTGACAAACAGGTTTTGGGGATGAAATTAGGTTGAATTGTTGTCGTATTAGTAAGTGTTATCAGACTTTTGTTTTAATTCCGCATTTTATTAAAGTTATTGGGTTAGGCTAACTTGTCTCGGTGGGATAAGACGAGTGTCATCACACCCATTTTTGGGTCGTGACAGTCACAGAGTGTGCCAAGTAAGACAAAAGGTGTAAAAAATTAAAAAAAAAAGTTTATGGGGGTGGGGGGATAATAGAACCTTATTTTAGTTAAGGTGTGTCTCTTGAATTCTGGTCATAGTCTAGGGGTACATATGTCTTATCCCTTAATAATTTAAATTTTTAAATGAGATATTCACTTAGGTCAATATGGTATTAGAGCAAGTAAGAAATCATCGATAAAAAACTAAGTAAAAAAAGCCTAAATTAACAAAATTAACTTGTAATTCCAATATATACTTGCATAAAATCACGAAATATAATAACCATGCATGATCAATTAGTGTAGACTCAACCTCTAAATTGTTGCTTTAAAATTAAGTTATGAAAAATCAATATGGATAACATATTAAGTAAATATATTCTCAGGTCTGTTTGGACAAAAGATGTGAAATAATATTATGATATTAGAATATTATAAGGCGTCGCATTGATAAATCACACATCTCTCTATATTTTTTTTTACAAATAAATGTTTTGTGATTAGAAACTTTCAAATATATATAATTTTATAAAGATTCAGCAGTAGTAGTAGTAAATAGTTATTCATTAATTTAGTTCTTTTATATGGTAGAATAATCTCTTCACGCCGAGCATAAGTCCCTTTTTATAAAATTCAAAATGATGGTATATATATTTAAACTTATAGATCAAGCGTTGCGCTAAAAAAATAAAATTAGGGTTTGAAATTTAATATAATACTCTTTTGGAGATGTTAGTCTCAAATCGTATGTTCATTTATTAATTTGAAATCAAGATATCATAATGTATGTCAAAATATATGCTTAGAATAAAAGAGTTGTATAACAAATATAATTTCACCTCCATTTTTATTACTCAATTAGAAGAATATGAGTACAAATTAGAGATTATGTCTTTTAATGATTGATATTTTGGACTTGCAATTTCATGTTGTAATATGAAATTATGAGATGAAATAAACGTTTGGACATGCAATTTTACGCTGATTGCATATCATGAGATTAAATCTCAAATTCCCCAAAAATCATGATATGAAAATTTTCAAATTCAAAAATAGACCAAAAATTTAAATTTTGTAAAACCAAATCACATTTATTTCTACTAACAATTTATTTCATACGTAATATAAAATATATAATTCATACCATTACATTTGAAACCATTTATATCTCATAAAAACAATAACTTTTACCAACATTAAATTTATTATTACATTAAATCAGTTCCTACTCTACCATTTATTATAACCATATTTATTTTTTTCCAATCAAATTTATTTACAAACCAAATTGACCAACAAATGAATCGGAGTAACAACGTAAGTTCATATTCTTTGTCATATAATTAAAAAATGCAAATCCAATTTGAGAAGATTATCCATAGAATGTGCATATTATATTAAATCCTAGACACTACAACTTATGTTTAATTTATTTTAATGAAAATAAGTTTGATCAATAAATATTCTAATAAGTTAGAATAGTTTTGTAATAAGATATTATGCGATTTTATCAACTTTTTCTAATTTGGTAAGACTTTATAAAGAAGTGAGACAATTTAAATTGTTTTACAAGCTATAGGGTTTTATGATTATGAGAAAACAAACAACATAAAATGTCCAAACAAAACATCAACTTCATTCTCATAATTTTAAATAATGATTTCATATCACATAGTCAAACAGACCTTAAAAGTATATACCTCAAATTAATAGATGTATAACATGTCGTTATACATAAATATTTTGTCATCTAATCATATATATATATATATATATTTATATGTATATATACTAGATAGGCCAAGGCCAGTGCTTTGCACGACCCAACATGGTGACTATTAAAGTGGGAGATGAAATGTTCTACTTAAAAAAATATATGTGCCACAATCAAGCCTTCAACGTCAAAATCCATCCAAAGTAAAAAGGCATAAAAATGCCATAAAATCAATTAAAAAAACACTATCCACCTGCATAAAAATTTAAATATCTAGTGTAGCTACATGAAAATATCATAGTGGTAACTCCCCAACTGAAGATATTCTATTCACCCTAAAATATATATATTTGTTCATGTGATGACAACTACACCACATGTGATCATTTTGTGTAAAAATCAAACCTACACAAAGTACTGTTGTCGTCGAGGCTCTATCTTGCTAATCATGAATAACGTGCCTCTTACAATTCATAAGTAATTTCAGAGTATATTCTTGCAGTTAGAACGTCTATAATTTGCCTAAAAACAAAACAAATTTGAAGATTAAATTTATGTTAGTCACAAAGAATATTATACTGTTTTCTAAAATCAATAAATAAATATTATTATATCAAACAATTTGTTATACACAACCATAATAGAAAATCAGGTCGTATGTTTCGCTACGAGAATAAAATGACCATACAAGCTCTTAATGATTGTCTTTTAGTCTAAGAGAATAGAACACCTGCCTAGACTTATGTGTAATTGATCTAAAAGCTCACTTCTATATGTTCCCTTTTAATGTAGTTATAAAGAACAAACACAAACATTGTTGTTTCCCCTACTACTCCACCAAAAATTTCCAATCAAAATTGATATTTATTGAAAAATAATAACACTTGCAGCACCATAAGTTACTTCGCATACCTCCCTGATTAGCATCCCTACTATGACACATCCCTTCCCAACTTCTAGCCAGTTCATACTTTTCTAACTCATTATCCCTTTATCGATTGAGACCATAAATTTTTCTATTGCAGTCATGACATTAAAAAGTATAACATGAATCTACTATGTACGTAGTCAATTGATCTGAGATTAGTTAACTTCTTCAAATATGGCTAATCACCATAAAAATAGAAGTTTTATCTGGAAGGTCATTTTAAGGAAATAGGATAAGACAACTATGTATGATTTAAAAATGAGCAAGACTTGGGGTGTGTTTAGTATGAAGGAAAATGTTTTCCTAGAAAATGTTTTTCCTGGAAAACAAATAGATATTTGACTTATTTTCTCATGTTTAGTTGGTACGTATAAAATTTTTTCACGAAAAATATTTTAGTGTTTGGTTTTAGAATAAAAAAGCTTTGTGAGAAATATCTTTTATTTTTTACTAGAGTAAAAAATAATTTTTGAAGTTGAATATTTTAAAAAAAACAAACTAAAATTTTGTTTGGGGG
>NC_028641.1:31212442-31231816 GCF_001406875.1 Solanum pennellii | reverse complement strand
GGGTGGGGGGGCTGGTAGGAGTGAGTTGGTGGCTGGTAAGGTGTGTCGGGTAGGGGAGGTTGGAAGAAAGTTTTGGAAACTGTTCTCTTTAAGATTTGAGAGGAAGTCAATATTGTTAAATTTGAGGAAAATGAATTTTTTTTGGAAAACATTTGACCCAACCAAACATGAGAAATTTGGAAAACATTTTTCGGAAAATGTTTTCCTTCATACCTAACACACTCTTGGTGATTAACATATTTTCAATGTTCTCATCATCAATGTACATTATTAGTTTACAATTGTTATTCCATATTTGAGGGCTATATAAATTAATAATCTCGACATGCATATTCTATTCAATTCTAGATTGAGTAATCTAGTAGCCCAAGAAACAAACTTAAAAAAAATGACAAAAGAAAGGGCCTTTTTACAAATCCCACCAGTAAGGTAATAATATAATTTGTGTTATATGTTCACTCCAACGAAGTTATGTTCAACTTATATGATGTAATAATATCTCAAGTATCAACTTATACCTTAAGGGTCATTAGATAAGAAAATCAATCTTGAGATAAGGTTTAGGATTAACTTCATTTCATGTTTGGTACGAGACATCAACTAACCCATGAATATTTTATCCCACCATTTGTACCTAACCATCAATACACATTGTATGGTATAAGGAGCAGACATGAGTCTCAAACTAAGAAAACAATTCTTACACCCCTACTTTTTTTAACATGAACAACTTGGACTTCTCTCTTTCTCAAAAAATGTACTTTCATTTGCAAAAACATTCAGGCATTTCAAATGATTAGAAATAACACAGACATTTTTCACAAATATAAAACATTGAATTACCATTTTCATTCGAGGAACATATGGCTTAAGTCTAACCTTTTCATAAACATTTGTCTTGTTCTTTCTACCCCTGCTCACTTTGACCGTTGTATACTCGGAAGACCATTTTTTTATTTTTCAACCGTTTCTCCCTCTGTCCCTTGTTTACTCAAAAGAGGGAATGTCAGATTAAGAAACTTCATTGCTGAAAAAGTAGAACTAACAGTAAGTGTTAGTGAAAACTTACAAGATAATAAAAAAATACAAGATTACAATTGAAAATTAAAATGAAGAAAATAAATCTCTTCAGGTTGAAGCGCGAATATCTCGCTCTCTTTAAGGAGATTCAAGCTCATTGCGACAAATGTTTTCACCGGTCGAGCAGTCGTTGTCTTTGACTTTCCCCCTCCAGGATACAACAGCCTTCACAAAGTATAACTCAACAACACTGGACAAGAATTGTGTCCAAAGATCCACAATAAGAACACCTCCCTTCAACTAATAAGAACTCTCTTTTAGACAAAGTTTATACACCTAATATTTTCTTGTGTGTTGTATGTCTTAAAACCAAATGAAGACCATCACTATTTCTACTACAAAAAGTCTTTCGATCAATGAATTGGAAGATAATGGGGTAGTAAATAATAAAGATAATGGCCTTAGGAGTTACATTGGTTACAAAAAATAATGGAGGAATAAAGAATGAAATAAAGTGAGGATAACATCCCATTGAAGATGCTGGGTAAAATTGTTCAACCAACGTTCTCTGGAACGTTTATCTTATGTCCATCAAGTACCCTCCAAATGTGGTTTTGTAATCACCAAATAATGACAATAACACATATGCACAATGATTACCCAAAGTGAGTTATTAGTTCAAAATGACTACCCACTAATGTCTGAAACATTCACATTCTTGTAACTCAAAATAAAGCAAAATTAATATAATAAAATATTAATATTGAAATGCGAATAAACCAAAAATTCACCACTCATTTTAATATTAGATAAGAGATCCGATCAGCTAAAGGAAGACTACTATTCATAATGAAGGTGTGCTCTGCATTGAACCTCCACTTAGTGAAACAAATATTTTTACTCCTGAGTCGTAGTGGTCTCAGAATTGAATTATGATTGCTTAAGGGAAATAAAATATCACTACTCACATAATAATCAAAGTGTTGACATGAGATTTAAAGCCAGCATTTTATGGCCATGTGCTATCCCGGTTTCATGAGTGCATTTGAGAATAAGACAAATTCTCATAGGAAGTGACCTACTTCCACACATCACATAGGTGAAATCTTTATAGAGTGCTCTTCTGTAAGCTTAAAACTCCACCCATATGGGCTACAAATATTCATAGAATTTTTATCAACTCAACCTTCACAAACTACAAGAAACAATGTACTCACATCATAGGGAGGGAACAAAAAGATAGTGCATTTTTCACAACAAGTCATCATATGATTAGTTTTTCCCTTTGAACCTTGTTATAGGTTCTCTAGTCCCCAGGTTGGATTTCCTTTATATGAATCAAGAATTTGTAGGCTTCAATCCCATCCCCTCGATATGCTCCAGACCTTTTCTCTTGTTAAGGCCTTAGTAAGAGGATCTGCAAGATTATCACAAGATTTGACACAATCAACATTAATAGTACCATTTGTCAAATATGATCTTACATTACTGTGTTTCCTCCTTATAGGTATGAATTTACCGTTGTAATAATGGTTTTGAATTCTACCGATTGCATCGGTTCTATCACAATTAATTACAATAGGAGAAATTAATTTTTCAAAATTAGACATTTGAAATAATAAATTTCTTAACCAATTCGCTTCCTCACTAGCTGAAGCTAGAGAAATTAGTTCAGCCTCCATGGTAGAGTTAGCAATTATAGTTTGCTTTTTTGATTTCCAACAAACAGCAGCACTACCTAAAGTAAAAGCATAACCAGTGGTAGAACAGGAATCACGTGATAAAGTGTTCCAATCTGCATCACATAAGCCTTCAAGTAGACCCAATATTTTTAAAGAACAAACCACAATTTTTCGTTCCAATTAAATATCTCATAACTCTTGTTACATCATGCCAATGTTCAATACCTGACTTGCTTGTAAACCTGTCAAGTACTCCTACTGCATATGCAATATCAGGCCTAGTGCAATCAGTCACATATCTCAAACTTCCCAGTATACTAGAATATTCCTTTTGATTTATCACATCATTTTCACTTTCAACAGGAAATAGTTGTTTAAAACCTTTTGCACCTAGCCTAACCTTGTATTTACCAATAGATCCATCCGGTTTCAACTTTTTTCATAAGACTCATTTACAACCAATAGTTTTACAACCAGGTGGTAAATCAACTAGTTTCCAAGTTTTATTAGAAATTAGTGATTCCATTTTATCATTTGTAGCCATTTTTAAAAAATAGAATCATGTGAAGATAATGCTTCTTCAAAGTTAGAGGGTAATTTTCAACATTAAACACATAAAAATCTGGACCAAAATCTTTTTTTACTCTAGCTCTTTTACTTCTTCTTAACTCAAAATCATTAACTTCTTTATTTATTAAAGCAAAAGTAGATGAACTAGGTACTGACAAAATATTTTGTTTAATTTTTTGATCCCCACTATTTTTAGTAACAAAAGGAAATTTTTTTTCATGAAAAATAGCATCCCCTGATTCTATCACAATATCATCTTCAAGATTTAAAAATCTATAGCTTGTACTATTTGAAGCATTACCAAGAAAAGCACAAGTAGTAACTTTCTTACCCAACTCTGTAAACTTGGGATCCATTAGCCTCACAAAGGCTAGACAACCCCAAACTTTTAGATATTCCAAATTTGGCTTGTAATCTTTCTACAATTCAAAAGGTGTCAATTTCGACTTTCTATGAGGCAAACGATTCAACACATAACAAGCAGTTAAGATAGCTTCACCCCAAAAATTTAAAGGTGCATGTGACTTTATAAGAATGAAATTAGTCAATTCAACCAAAGTTCTATTTTTTCCTTTCTGCTACTCCATTAGATGAAGGAGAGTAAGGAGGAGTAGTTTCATGAATTATTCCCAATGATCCAACAAAAGGATTAAACTCATTTGATTCATATTCACAGCCTCTATCACTTCTAATTCTTTTTATTTTTCTTCCAAACTGATTTTCAACTTCATGGAGATAAGTTTTAAATTTTTCAAAAGCATAAAATTTATTTTTCATCAAATAAACGTATGTAAACTAAACAAAATCATCAATGAATGTTATAAAATATCTATTACCTCCACGAGTTAGAATTCCACCAAGTTTACAAATATCAGTATGAACTAATTCTAACAAATTAGTTTTTCTTTCAACTTGATAATGAGGCATTTTAGTGATCTTGGCTTTACTACAAGACTCACACTTTTCAAAATTATTTTTAACCATTGGGATCAATCCTAAACTACTTATGATTCCATCATAACGATCATTAATATGACAGAAACGAGAATGGTAAAAACTGATTGAAGAAAACATATAAACAAAAGTAGAAGTTTTATTCATCTCAATATTCAATTTAAACATCCCATCACATGCATAAACCTTACGCACTTAAATACACTTCTTCACTATTACATATTGATCAGATTAAATAATCTGTTTAAAGCCTGCATTATTAGGAAGAAAACTAGACATCAAATTTTTTCTCATTGAAGGAGTATAAAGTACATCTTTTTAAGTTAATACCCTTTCAGAAGTAAAACACAATTTGACATCTCCCTTTCCAAGCACTTGAGTAGTGTGAGCATCACCAAGCATGATAGTTTTGGACTTCTCAAAATCTGTATATTGTTTAAACCAGTCTTTGTCATAATAGACTTGACGGTTTGCACAAGAATCAACACACCATCGATCAACATTTTCAACAATGTATATGTCGATAATCACCGCCACAAAAGGATCTTCGGTAACGTTTGCCTGAGGATTAGGACCACGTTTTCAGAATTTGTAAAATCCAGCAATATGCTTACTCTTGCCACAAACAAAGCATGATCCCTTTTCTTGAACTTATTGATTTTGTGCTTGGTTATTTTCACCATTATTTTTCTTGGGAGGTCTACCATTATTTTTCTTGAATTTTTTCTTCTTAGAATTCAAAGAAGTATTTTGTGTTTCAGGAATAGCATTATTCGAAGTAATTAAATTTACCTTCGTTGTGATGTTGTTCTCTTCTGTTTATAAAAGTGCATCTTGGGTCCTTTCTTCTTCTTCCATACAAATTTTCATTATCAAAGTTTCAAGAGAAGTTCCTTTTTGTTTGTGAAGCATAGTTTTTTTAAGTTCTTCTTAGAAGATGGAAGTTTATCGACTATGCCACAAACAATAAGGTTATCTGCAATTTTAACCACTTCGAACCTAACTCTCCAACAATGATGATAAAGTCTTGATCTTGATCTACCACTAACTTGTTGTCCACCAGAAAAGAAAAAATCTACTAGCCGCATATTTTTTCGCTCCAGCCTTTTCGGTATCATACTTACTCTGCAATGCCTTCCAAATTTTCTTTGGACTAGAGTAAGTTCTATCATAATAATCATAAAAATTATCAGATAGACAATTAAGAATATAATACCGATACTTATAAGAATCTCTATCATACTTTTCCAACTTTTTCTAGATGAGAGATAGTTTCATCATCACTCATAGAGGTGATGTCTTCTTTATTAGGTTATTCTCAATTAATACATAAGAAACATTCAGAAGACTTAAGTATAAAAGTACTTTACCCTTCTATCTCTTAAAATGATTATCATTGAACCGAAATGGCTTGTTAAGGTCTCCCATCTTTACATCCGCTATTTTTTCAATTGTATCCATGTTGAATCTCCTTAAAATTGTAAGTGAAAACTTACAAGATAACAAAAAATTACAAGATTACAACTGAAAATAAAAATGAAGAAAATAAATCTCTTCAGGCTGAGGCGCGGATATCTCGCTATCTTTAAGGAGATTCAAGCCAACTGCAACAAATGTTTTCACCGGTCCAGCAGTAGTTCTCTTTGACTTGTCCCCTCTAGGATAAAAAAACCTTCACAAAGTATACTCAATAATTCTAGACAAGATTTCAGTCCAAAGCTCCATAAATAACAACACCTCCCTTCAACTAATAAGAACTCTTTTTAAAAACTTTATACACTCTATATTTTCTTATGTGTTGTATGTCTTAAAACCAAATGAAGATCATCACTATTTATACTACAAGAAGTCTTCCTAGGAAAGAATTGGATCATAATGGGGTAGTAAATGATAAAGATAATGGCCTTAGGAGTTACATAGATTAAAAAAAAATGGAGGAATAAAGAATGAAATAAAGTGAGGATAACATCCCCATTGAAGATGCTGGCAAAAATTGTTCAACCAATGTTCTCTGGAACGTTTTTCTTATGTCCACCAAGTACCCTCCAACAACAGTTTAGTAACCACCAAATAATGACAATAATACATATGCACAATGATTATCCAAAGTGAGTAATTAGTCACAAATGACTACCCACTAATAGCTGAAACATTCACATTCTTGTAACTCCAAATAAAGCAAAATTAATATAATAAAACATTAATATTGAAATGCTGATAAACCAACAATATGTCGGAAAAAAAAAGATGATGGGATAGTCATTCAAAGAGTCGACGGCTTGTTAGAACCAATAAATTAAAATAGACCTTGCACTATGAAAATCACGTAAACATCAAGTGTATAAGGGAGGAACTGCTAAATTAATAAAAAAAATACGAACCCAAAAAATAGTTTTAAAAAAAAAGAAATGACCATAGATATTCAATAAAGGAGTATCCTGAAAGTTTAAACTCGAACAACATAGTTATATTGCACTCTACTGGCAATGATAAAAGCAAAATATATTCACTATAAAGCTTTTAAGGTTCAAATTTAAACTTTCAATCATATTGATGCTTACCAGCAGGATATCGAGGTTGTTGATAGTCCAATTGTATGACTATCCTTCTACTTTAGAAAAGTGAATTAATTAATCAAACTAATAAATATTAATTCAAAAGAAGAAATATTTAATTTTATTCTCCAATATAATAATATGTGTAGAATTTACTACGTTGTTAAATGGAAGGAGGCAATAACATATAGGTGGAATATCATCATTTGAAGTAGATGTAGTTGAAAGAATTTACAAATATTACGCATGAACTGTTCAGAGATAATGATTTCATAAATTTCTCATTCGATATTATTGTCTTCAATCTTTCTTGAAAGTTTAAGATCACTCGTGCTATGGGCAGGGTAAAAAAAATAAGAAATAAATCAGAATATAGAAGACAATATAATTCGTGAATAGTTCAGTATAGCATCTTAGACTCACCAACAAAATCCAAAAAAAGTTAATATGGACCAAGCATTTTAAAAATTGAAGAGGCGTACCTTGTAGAAAATCTGCAGCGAAGAGAAAACAAAAAACTTTTAGTTGGTTCAAGCATACTATCAAACACCTTTGTTGCATTAATTTTTAAACCGATTAAATTAACTTTTCATTAGAAAGACAAAAAGGGGAGAATAACCCTAAATAGGTCATTATCTTTAAGCTTGGATTAAAAATCATCCATAAAGTTGCACCTGAATATAAAAAATAATTAGTACATGCATATTCAAACTTTAACAGTTAACAACCTACAAAAACAAATCGTGATTACACAGAAGAAAACTTTTCAATAATAAAAAAAGTCGAACGAAAAACATCACTATCAGATATCAAAATTTGAAAACCATTAAAAAAAAATGTATAACTTTAGAGAAACTTATAAGAAATCAGTGATTGGAAAATAAAGAAAATAAAATCTTCCTAAAAAGTACTCGTGGTTTTATGAGAAAGAACTATAGTACAAGGACTAATACAAAAGTAAAGGATATTGAATAGCTAATCTGATTGGACACAGTTTATAGTACAATTAACAGTGATATTGGTACAATTATTGATCAGAATAGATAACAAACTAAATACCATGTACAATTTGTAGTACTTTTGGTACAACTAGTATATGTTGTGTTAGTCCATTAGAAGTGCCACTTCTAAGTATGAGTAAAGTAATAATATATACATAAACTTACTCAAATCATTCTTATCTGTATCTATCTTTTAAAACTTTTTGTATAGATATTATAAATGCAAAATTACTAAAATAAGTTCACTTCTAATATATGAAAATATCATGATTCGATTTATGTAAAACAAGCAAATGAAGTTTGTTATGCACATTATTTAAGAGCGCTTAATCTCAAAATAAAAAAGCAAAACAAACTTTTCATTCTCAAGTCTTTAGCATAAAAAGATAATCAAGAAATGAAAAATAGTTCAAACTCAAATCCAAGTGGTGATATGATGATTATAAATGGATATGACTGAAAAATCATGCTACTAATTTTGGTGGGTATTCGGTTGACGAATGTCGTGAATTTAAGAAGAAGGGTGATGATGGAACTAAAGAATAATATATTTGTGCTGATTGTTGCTGTTTTAGGTGTTCTCATCGAATGAATAGTCAGTCATTGTATAGTCATCCAATTCTCCGATCTCGCTTCTTTTACCCACATGTTAATCCACATGGTCGCGAAAATGTGCCAGTTATTTTTCATCCTTCAATGACTCGATTTGTGCTAGAAGGCCCATTTTATACTATTATCCCTAACATGATGAAATCTTTAGTCCATGAGAGATTTATTGGTGACACTTGTTGGTGTTATTACAATGAATGAATAATGGTGGAATAGTAAGAAGAAGGGCATTGCTAAAAACTTGTTTCCAAGTGCCCAAATTGAAAACAAGTTAAAGTTGAGCACCAATGATGGGGAGGTTTGACTCACAAAATATAACTTACAGAGTGGAAGTGGGAGATGATTAATATGGATTTAATCACAGGCTTAACCAAATTTTCCAAGCAACATGATTCTATTTGGGTGATAGTCGATAGATGACAAAATCAGCTCTATTTTTACCGGTATAGACTACTCATTCGGCAGAGGATTATGATAAGTTGTACATCCAAGAGGTGCTAAGACTTCATGGAGTTTCGGTCTCTATTATTTCAGATAGAGGTGCATAATTTCCTACACAATTATGGAATACTTTTAGAAAGGTTTGGGGCCAAAGGTGAACTTAAGTACTCTATACATTTCATCCTCAGACAAAACCAGCAAGCAGAGCATACCATTCAGACATTAGAAGATTTGTTGAGGGCATGCATGATTCGATTTCAAAGGGAGTTGGGATGATCACCTACCTCTCATTGAGCTTCTTACAACAATAGTTACCACTCTAGCATCCAAATGACTCCTTATGAAGTTCTTTATGGGAGAAGATGCAAATATCCTATTGGATGGTTTGAAGTTGGTGAACCAGGTTCGATAGGACAAAATTTAGTTCACCATGATATGGAGTAAAAATATTGGGATCTTTCATTGATAATTCAAACTAAAAATATTGAGATCAAGGATAGTCTATCTTATGAAGAGATTTCATTTTTAGATCGCCAAGTTCGCAAGTTGAGAACAAAAGAAGTAGCATCAGTCAAGGTCCTTTGGAGGAACCAAAGTGTTGAAGAAGCTACTTGGGAAGATGAAGAGGAGATTAAGAAGAGATATCCACATCCATTTGAATCTCGAGAAAATGCGGACCAAGATACTAATTTTTCATCTTAGTACTCTTTAAGTTATGATTAAGAATTTTATTGTTGAATTTGCATGTTGGGTGTTTGAGCTTAATGTTACCACCCTTATTCTAGTACGAATACATTCATTCGAGGATGGGTGTTACCAATGTAAAGATATTGTAGCATCTTGCAACTAGAAAGAACTAGAAAGGAGTTTCAAAACTGGAAATATTGGTTTTTGGAAAGTATCGGTTAATCTGGAAAATTTAAGTTAAAAGTGAGTTTCGTTCATTTCAAACAACCATAACTCCTAATTCAAGATGAGGTAGGAGTAGTCCCAGATATGGTTGGAAAGCCCTTGGTATGATCTTTTCAAAGTCGTCGAGTTTTCGCGATTGCGAGTATAGAAGAGTGAGTTATGCCCTTTGGAAGTTGGGCTATTGGATTAATGAAATGTCCAATTCCGGGATTTTAAAAGGTATTTTAGTCTTTTCACTACCTTGTTAATTTAATCCATTTTTAGGAATTTAATAAGGTTCAAGACTCAATTTAGTTACTTTTGAAGTTGGAAATTTTTACACTAGGGTTAAGGAGAAAGGAAAAGAGAAGAGAAGAAGAAAAAAGGCAAGATTCACCAAGATCGTCGAGGTTAACATGTGGATTTCGTCAGGGATGATCCCTAAAAAGGTATATGAGTCTTCCATAATGTTTGATTCGTTCACCCACGTGCCAAGCATATTTCATTCAGCATTATTTCATTCATCAAAGATTGGATTTTGAATGTTGTTCTTCAATTGCTTCCCTTCTTGAACATGAGTTGATGTTTATGAATTTCTTGAGTTAGATAGTGTTGTTCTTCGGATTAGATCCTTGTATACATGAATTGGGTGCATAGATCTAAGGTGAATTTGAGGAAAAAAATTGGATTAGAATGATTTAAGGTCAGGAAACGAGATGAAAATCCGTCAGGTGTCACCTGGACAGGTTCAGGAGCGGTGCGCCCCATTTGCGCAAGAGGGTGTAGGGTTGTACGCCTGCAGTGCGCCTAACTGGAGACTCAGACTAATGGGTCTAGCGCGGTGCGCCCAGAATGCGTCCAAATCGGTGTTCTTCGCACAGTTTTTGTAATTCAGTCCGATTAAGCCTTTTTGAAGTGTTTTAACACTTCCTAATGATTCTAATTACTCTAAATGACTTCGAAGCATAAATAAATCATCCAGAAACATACATTACAACCTTAAATACTTAACTTCAAATTCAAGGAATGTTTAGAGCCATGTCTTGAAAGTTCTTATAGTCCTTTCAAGAAGTCTTTTACAAATGTTTTCTAAACTTTGTTTTTTAGACTTAAGGATCAGGTTGACTAAAGAATAAAGATAAGAAGAAGAAGTTTATTTCAACCTTCATAAGTCATTCTAAAATATTTTAAATGTCGTTTTAAGACTTAAGTTAGAATAAAGTTTAGAGTAAAGAGAAGTCTTTACTTCAAAGGTGTCACGACCCAAAACTCATGAGTCGTGATGGCACCTATGTTCCCAACCAATATGTAAGCCAACCAACATATTTTAACAAACTTAACTAACTAATGAGTGAAAAGACAACAATTAGCAAAATCTCTAACACGGAGTTCCTTGTAAGTACGAATGCGGAAAACTAAAAAAAAGTACTACCCAAGAATTGGTGTCATAAGTACAAGATCTTCTAAAATACGATGCAAGTTTTAAACTAAAATGAAGAATCTAACATAAGGGATATCCTATTTGAATACTGAATAACAGAATTATTAAAAGATAGAGGGAGGTGTGGGCCACGGAACAACCAAGAAGCTAACCACAACTCCAAGATACTCCAAATTCGGACTCAAACTACTCCTCGAGATGTGCTCCTACTCGGAATCGAATCTGCACCACAAAGAGTGCAACAATAGTAGTATGAGTACGAAACTGCGTGTACCTAGTATGTCTCATTGACTGACAACGAAGAAGTAGTGACGGGAGTTTATATAAGAAAATTAAATTCTTAAATTATACAAGTATATATATATTACACTTACTATTTATGTTTCATCAATATAGGTAATCAAACATCAAGTACTTTCCAAACACCAAAAAAAACACATAATCATCAAGAATAAATGAAGTTATGAGATGCAATGCAATATGATACCATGTAATGATAAGTCTAAGAATACCCAATACTCACTCAACCGTATATACATGATACTCCTCGGAAATACATCGAGAGCTCATGACCCACGAGGGACTCGCGAGGTCCATATACTGACATGGACAATCTCCACGTGTCTGTGCGGGCGACCTCAACGCACTATCAAAATGTAAAACATTTTTTGCATGGACGGTCTCCACGTGCCCAAATTACAATCTTAACATCTCACCATCCCCAGCACGGATGATCTCCACGTTCCAAACTTATACTCAATGTCATGTCAATGCATGTACACAATATTATTTCAATATAAGTGGATGATGATGCATCTCAGTCAATCAATATCAACATAATACATAACCACCTCAATTATCGCAACTATACGGGTGTAATAAAGAAAACACAATCACACAATATTTGCAAGTTAATAATATATCAGCTAATGCCCATATGATTTGGAAATTCTCAAATTACAATCCACATCCTATAGTAGTAACTTTTCATTTTATAACACCGGCACTCGTACCAATGCCCGTCACACCCTTGATACGAGACCACCATCTTTCGCCCTTACCCCTTTGTCTATTTTCATTTTTAATCTTTAATTAGAAAAAACGTCCTTCAACAAGTCTAAAAAGTCTTAACATACCTCAAGTGCTGAGCTTGTGTCACGAATCCTCAAGATAGTTCCTTCCCTTTTCGCAAAGTTTCGGAATGTTTATGATCTACCAATGATGCAATATTCGCAAGTAAGCGAGCTTGTAGACATTCAAATTATTATATGTTTATCATAGACCCTAAATTCACTCATATTTCTAACCAAACTTTAAATCTTTATATATAATGGTTTGCAAAAATTTTCATACTTACTAAATTTCAAGCTAAGAACTTAACTCTAACCTCTTCAAATGGAATGAAATTCAATGTTAAATTATATAATATACACCTAATAATTAATTACCAATCTCAATTATTAAATTTAAATCCTAATTGGATAATTAGCTTAAGAAGGTCAACATAATAACTTACACTGTAGACAAGCAGGAGCGCTGCAACATGACCATCTCCATGTCATTTTTTAATATGCCAATCTTAAAGAATTTCATACAAAGGCAAATCATTGGAACATGATTTCCAATGATTGCCAATGATTGGCTCATGATATTTTCCTCCAACCTTGACAAAGCATTACCACATAATAGCTACAACCATAATGGCTTTGTTTTTCATCCCTAGCATGCTGCTCCTCGTCCCTTTTTAATTATTTTATTTTAAATAAATTTTCCATCCACTCTTCCCATCAATAAAATCACATGAACCTAAATATTTTCCCTCAAGTTCATTAAGTTTAACAACTAAACTTCTAATAATAATCACAGAAACAACATACTCCAAATGCAACTGCGAAGAAAAATATACACCGTTTTGTGCCAATTTTCGTATCAATTCCCATATTATAAAAATAAATAGACGAACAAGGGATCAACTTTCGATCTACCTTACATTCATTGTGATCCATATAACAATCAAGAAATTTCCCAAATTGCTTCTTACCTGAATATTTCGTTGGTTCCCTCACGTCTCTATTCACGCCGCCCAGGTAGTTTTCTAACCCTTTTATTTTCTGCCTTTTTTATCTTAATTGAGTATAACAAATAAATTAATCCCACTAACATAAATCAATTAGTGGGTCAAGTATAAAGATATTAAATTAATTATGGATATGACCAACTAACTATTAACTATATTAATTCTTCACTAAAATGTTTATCAACTAAATACTCTTAGTGTTCGAATAGTTTGAAAATACCCCTTTAAATTTTCAAAAGGAGTCAAAATAGTCCAAGTTCTCAAAATGACCTAGCGGGTCATTACATCACCTACCACTTAAATAAAAATTTGTCCTGGAATGGAAAAAGAAAAGAGCAAGCCTGAACGCTCAAAAAGTTGAGGATACTTACTCCTAATGTCTGACTCTGTCTCCCATCTAGCTTCCTCCATAAGACAATGCTTCCATTGATCCTTTACTAAAGCAATATCTTTCGACCTCAACTTTCGAACTTGCCTATCCAAAATGGTAACCGGGTCCTCTTCAAAAGTCAAATTCTGATCAAGTAACACTGAATCCCATTGAATCACATGAGCACCACCATGATGATACTTCTTTAGCAACGAAATATGAAATACATGATGAATACCTGACAAACCAGGTGGCAAAACAAACTGATAGTCACTTCACCAATACTCTTCACAATCCCGAAAGGACCAATATACCTCAGGCTCAACTTGCCCTTCTTTCCAAATCTCATCACACCCTTCATGGGTGAAACCTTCAATAGAACCCTCGCTTCTACCATAAACTCGAAATCACGAACCTTCCTATCTACATAACTATTTTGCCTACTATGAGCAATGAGAAGTCTATATTTGATCAATTTGACCTTCTCCATGGACTCCCTCACCAAATTTGTACCCCACGGTGTACCCTCAAATGCATCAAACCAACCAATTGGAGATCGACATCTCCTACCATACAAAGACTCAAATGGTGCCATCTCAATGCATAAATGATAACTATTATTCTAAGCAAATTCTGTTAATGGCAAGAACTGATCCCAGTGACCACCAAAGTCAATCACACATGCCCGCAACATGTCCTCAAGAACCTGAATAGTCCGTCCAGACTGACCGTATGTCTGAGGGTGAAAAGTTGTACTAAGATCCACTCGAGTGCCTAACTACTTCTGCATAGACCACCAGAAATTAGATGTAAATTGGGTGCCACGATCTGAAATAATAGAAATAGGAACCCCATGCAAATGAACTATCTCTCGAATATAAATCTTTGCTAACTTCTCTTCATTGTAGCTAGTCTGAACTGGCATGAAGTGTGCACACTTAGTCAATCGCTCCACGATAACCCATATAACATCAAACTTACCCAAGGTACGTGGCAACCCTACCACAAAGTCCATATCAATGCGCTCCCACTTCCACTCAGGTATGGGCATCCTCTGAGTCATACCTCCAAGCTTTTGGTGTGCATACTTCACTTGCTCACAATTAGAAGACCGAGATACAAAATATACTATGTCCCTGTTCATACACCACCACCAATAATGTTTCTTCAAGTCACGATACATCTTAGTAGCCCCTGGTTGAATACAATACCTCAAACTACGGGCCTTCTCCATGATCAACTAGTCAAATCACCTATTCGAGGAACACAGATACGGCCCTTAATCATCAAAACTCCCTCATTATCAAGAATTGCAGCCTTGGATTATCCTTCTAATACCTTGTCTCCAATCTTACATAAATCACCATCATCAAACTGTTGAGCCCGAATCTGTTCCAACAAGGATGACCTAGCCTCCATATAAGCCAACAACTTACCAGGTTCTGAAATATCAAGTCTCACAAAGCTATTGACCAAGGATTGAACATCCCTAGCTAAAGGACGTTCGTTAACCTGTAACATAGCTATACTACCCATACTTACCGCCTTTCGACTCAAGGCATCTGCTACAACATTTGCCTTGCCTGGATAACAAAGAATAGTCATTTCGTAGTCCTTGAGCAACTCCAACCATCTCCGCTGCCTCAAATTGAGATCTCTCTTATTGAATATATACTGGAGACTACGATGATCCGTGAACACGTCACAATGCACACCATAAAGATAGTGCCTCCAAATCTTCAATGCAAAAACAACAGCCGCCAACTCTAAATCATGAATAAGGTAGTTCTTCTCATGAACCTTAAAATGCCTCGAAGAATAAGCTATTACTTTTCCCTTATGCATCAATACACAACCCAGATCAATCTGAGAAGCATCACAATATACAACAAGCCCTCTCCCTCCACAGGAAGGGTCAAAATCGGAGCAGTAGTCAATTAATTCTTGAGCTTTTGGAAACTAACCTCACACTCGTCAAACCACTAAAAAGTCACCTCCTTCTGTGTCAATCTAGTTACTGGTGCAATGGATGGGAAACCCTCTACAAACCGTCTATAATAATCAGCATGGCCTAAGAAACTCCGAATCTTTGTAACTTAAACAGGTCTGACACAGTCTCTAACTGCCTCAATCTTCTTAGGATCCACCATGATACCCTCCTTGGAAACTACATGTCCTAAAAATGCTACCGAACTAAGCCAAAACTCACATATTGAAAACTTTGCATAAAGCTTCTTCTCCTTTAGAATCCCAAGCACAATCCTCAAATGATGTTCATGTTCCTTCTTAGAGTGTGAGTATATCAATATATCGTCTATGAATACAATAACAAAGGAATCCAAATACGGTCTGAAAACTCCATTCATCAAGTCCATAAAAGTTGTATGTGCATTAGTCAATCAAAAAGACATCACCAAAAACTTTTAATGGCCATAACATGTTCAAAAAGTTGTCTTAGGGATAGCCTCTGCCATAACCTTCAGCAAGTGATAGCCAGATCTCATAACAATCTTGGAGAAAACTGAAGCATCCTGCAACTGATCAAATAAATCATCAATACAAGGTATCGGGTAGTTATTTCTGATTGTTACCTTGTTCAACTGTCGATAGACAATACACATACGCATAGATCCATCTTTTTTCTTCACAAATAACACAGGAGCACCCCAAGGATATACACCTTGTCTAATAAAACCTTTGCTCAACAAATACTGCAACTGCTCCTTCAACTCTTTTAATTTAGTCGGTGCCATACGATAAGGAGGAATGGAAATCGGCTGAGTCCCTGGCTCCACATAATTACAAAAATCAATATCACGATCTGGTGGAAGACCTGGCAAATCTGTCGGGAATACCTCCAAAAATTCACACACCACTGGAATCGTCTCAACCATAGGAGTCTCAACACTAGTATCTCGAATATGTGCCAATTAAGCCAAACATCCTCTCTGTACCAACTGACGAGCCTTAAGAAATGATATCATACCCTTAGGAGGGTGACTAATAGAACCTCTCCATTCAACTATAGGAATTCCAGGCATAGGTAAAGTGATTGTCTTGTCTTGGCAATTTAAAATTGTGCGGTAAGAAGATAACCAATCCATACCGAGAATCACATCAAAATCTATCATATCTAAGACCTTTAAATTTTCATGAGTGGCATACCCCATCAAGGTAATAGTACATAATTGATACACCGGATCTACGACTAAAGAATCTCTAATAGGAGTAGAAAATAGTATCGGCAAATCAAGAGACTCACATAATATATCTAGACTAGGAGCAAAATATGTGGACACATAAATATAAGTGGAGCCTAGATAAAATAATATAGTAGCTGGTCGATGACAAACCGCAATGATACAGTGATAACAGCATCTGAAGCCTCACCCTCTGGCCTACTTGGAAAAGCATAAAAGTGAGAACGACCACCCTCAGATTGTGAACCTTTACGACCACCACCTCAACCAGAAAGAGAACCACCTCTACCTGAATGAGAACCACCTCTACCATTCTGTGCACCACCCTTAGCTGGAGTTTGTGCAGCCCTGCATAATCGGAGCCTGAGAACCCTGATGTAAGCCACCACGCCATGTCTTAGGACAATCTCTCACATAGTGTCCCATATCACCACACTCAAAACAACTCCTATGAGGTGCAGTCTTATGAGAGGAACTTGAATGACCAAAATGTCCTCTACGAACTACAGGTCTAGAAGATGAACCCTGTGAAGTATGCACTGAGATCGAAGAGCTATGCGTAGCGTAACCAACCTCAGACGCTGGTATAGCAGGATGAATTGGTCTGTTGGATTGAGGGGGATAACCTCTGCCCAAGTAACATCGACTCCTAGGCGGAGCACCACCATAATCACCTGAATAACGAGTCCTCTTGCCTTCACGCTGCTCGAATTCCTCACGCCGAATCATCTCCAATTCCGTAGCAGCATCTACCACCTAGTGGAATGGAATACTAGAAGCAACAACCTGAGAAACTCCTAGACGAATCGAAATAATCAACCCCTTAAAAAACCTTCTCACTCTGTCAGCCTCTGTGGGAAGTATCATCTAAAAATGCCTAGCCAAGGCATGAAATTTACCCTCATACTCTGCGACTGACATAACACCTTGTTGCGAATCCTCAAACTCGGCCCTCTTGCTCTCCTTTTCACTGCATGGAACAAATTTTTATAGAAATAACTGAGTAAAATGTGTCCAGGATAGTGGAGAGGATCCAACTAGCCTACTACTAATATAATCCCTCCATCACTGCTTGGCAGAGCCAGTCATCTAAAATGTTGTGTAGTCAACTCCATGAGACTCCGCTAATCCAAGATTATGCAACCTTTCATGACAACTAACTATAAATTCATATGCATCCTCAGTTAAGTTACAAGCATAAGTAGGAGGAGTCATTAGTCTGAACCTCTCAAACATCTTTTGCTCATTAATGGTCATAGAAGGTGTGTTCGCCAAATGTGATGCAATATCTGGAAACTCTATACCATCCAAACGAGGAGCTACAGCAGCAGCTTGCTAAGTCCTAGGAGTCTTAGAATTTGTAGCAACTATTAGATCTGGAGTCTGACCTCCAACATGGGTCTGTGAACCATCAGAAGTGACGGACAAAGATCATGCGTGAGCCATCCCCTCTAAGAGTTCTAACATACGAACCAAGGTATCTTGAAGCACTGGGGTGATAATAGTATTGGGTGGAGCCTGAGCTGGCCCATCCCCCTCAACACGGTCTTGCCCATCCCCCTCGACACGGTCTTGCACATCCCCATGAACAACCTCTGCATCAGGAGGTACGGTCCTATTACGAACATGGGTTTCTATTGGTACTTGACCTTACATAGGTGTTGTAATACGGCCCCTACCCCAACCTCGAGCTTGTCCCCTCTCTACCTCGAATATTGTTCACAGAAGCAGGCGCAGGAATAAGATTCTGACCACCACTTGCCGGTGTACGAGTTCGCACCATATGAGAGAATGAGATATCAAGATTAGAATTTAATACAAGGTCAAGTGTGCACGATAGAAAATGAAAGAAAAAAATATTTCCTAAATGTCCTATAGCCTCTCGAAGATAGGTATGGATGTCTTCATACCGATCCTCAAGACTCTACTAGACATTGATCTTGTACTCGTGAGACCGATGAATCTAGGGCTCTGATACCAAATTGTCACGACCCAAAAATCACGAGTCGTGATGGAACCTATGTTCCCAACCAATAGGTAAGCCAACCAACATATTTTAATAGACTTAACTAACTAATGAGTGAAAAGACAACAATTAGCCAAATCTCCAACACTGAGTTCCTTATAAGTACGAATGTGAAAAACAAAAACAAAATACTACCCAAGAATTTGTGTTATAACTACAAGAGCTTCTAAAATATGATGCTGTCTAAAACTAAAATGACGAATATAACATAAGGGATATCCTGTTTGAATACTGAATAACAGAGTAAATAAAAGATAGAGGGAGGTATGGTCCATGGAACAGCCAAGCAGCGCACCACAACTCCATGACACTCAAAATTCGGACTCAAACTGCTTCTCGAGATGTGTTCCTACTCAGAATCAAATCTGCACCACAAAGAGTGCAACAAGTGTAGTGTGAGTACGAAACAACGTGTACCCAGTATGTCTCATTGACCGACAACGAATTAGTAGTGACGGGAGTTTACATAAGAAAAATAAATTCTTAAATTATACAAGTGTGTATATATATATATATATATATATATATATATATATA
>NC_028641.1:31191520-31212203 GCF_001406875.1 Solanum pennellii | reverse complement strand
TATATATATATATATATATAGTATACTGACTATTTAAGTTTCATCAATAAAGGTAACATCAAGTACTTTCAAAACACCAAACAAAACACATAATCATTAAAAATGAATGATGTGATGAAATGCAATGCAATATGATACCCTGTAATGATATGTCTCAGAATACCCAGTACTTACTCAATCATATATACATGATACTCTTCGGAAATAAATCGAGAGCCCATGAGCCATGGGGGACTCGCAAGGTCCGTACATCAATACGGATGATCCCCACGTATTTGTGCAGATGATCTAAACGCATTAGCATAATATCAAACAATTTCCGCATGGACGGTCTCCACATGCCCAAATTACAACCTTAACATTTCACCATCCCCAGCACGGACGATCTCCATATGCCCAACTTATACTCAATCTCATGTCAATGCATGTCCACAATGTTTTTTCAATATAAGCGGATGATGATGCATATCACTCAATCAATATCAACATAACACATAATCACCTCAATTTTCAAAACTATACGGGTGGAATAAAGAAAACACAATCACACAATTTTTGCAAGTCAATAATATATCAGCTAATAACCATATGCTTTGGAAATTCTCAAATTAAAATCCGCATTCTATAGTAGTAACTTTCCGCTTTATAACACAAGAACTCGTACCAATGCCCTTCACACCATTGATACGAGACCTCCATCTTTATCCCTTAATCCTTTGTGTATTTTTATTTTTAATCTTTAAAAAGAAAAAACGTCCTTCAACAATTCTAAAAAGTCTTAACATACCTCAAGTGCCGAGCTTGTGTCACGAATCCTGAAGATAGTTCCTTCCCTTTTTGCAAAGTTTCAGAATGTTCACGATTAACCAATGATGCAATATTCGTAAATAAGCGAGTTTGTAGACATTCAAATTATTATATGTCTATCATAGACCCAAAAACTGTAATGACCCGGACCCGAAAGGTCATTTTTGATAATTTTGGATTGTCATTTAACAATATTTAATTAATCTGTGGGTAATTTAAATATCATCAATAATAATGGGACAAATCTTAAAGATTAAAACAAGTTAGTAGGGTTTATTACTTTTAATATATATTATTTCATTTAGTAAAAATAATATGAAAGGAGTCTGGAAAGAATTAATCTACGACCTCAACATAGAGGCAGTTTGTCGCTGCAAGAAAATTAGTTCATGCTTAAGGTAAGTCTCAAGTTCAACTTTTATATTTTGTAGTAATTCTAGGATCGATAGTATACATTAGTAGAATCATATATCTTTGAGAGAAAGTCTAAATTTTAGTCATAGTTGTTGAAAAATTCGGCCAGAAATTATGATAAGTGTATTATAACTAAGAATTATGGAATGGGGATATCATTTAATGAAGCTAATGATCAAATGATGGGTTAATCACTTTAGAAGATTTTTGATAAATTTTTGAATAATATAGGCAAGTTTGTGTATACTGACTCATTACTGTTATTATTATCATTATATTATTATTATAAATAAATGTGAAATGAGTTGAAAGTTTGATCGTTTCAATTAACTTCTGCCACCTTATATACATATGTTTGGAATTGGAAAGGAATACGTCAGTGACAAATCATTATGTAATCATGGCCACGTGATTGCAAATTAATTATGATAATCAATTGATTGTTTTTGGTTGTGAATTTTAGGTCGTATGATGTAGTAAAGGTTAGTGTTTATGATATTAATTTTTGGTTTCACAATTTTCTTATGGTATATGTTAACCATAGGGTTATAGTGTTTGGAGAAATTATGAATTAACCCTACACTTGAAATTTAGTAAACATGAGATTAGACCTATTGGTTGGAATCAATATTTAGGAACTTTATTATACATTTGAGTGAGTTTTGGGTCTAAGCTAGACATATGAGTGTTGTTAGTTACGAAATTTTGTTGTGATTATTAATATGAATAGATTGCTTTGAGTTGGAGTACAACGAAAACGAAAGGCTCAAGTCTCGGAGTGATTGTTCGACTATTTGAGGAAAGTTGATTTCTAAACTTTTGTTAAGGGTATGAAATTCGTGTATTTCCTTGTCTGGTGTTGAGAATGATTTGGAGACTTGTTGCTTATTTGTTGGTGTTGTATTCCTTGTTGTAAATTGTGTTTTGATATCAAAATGGTTATCTCCTCATTTTCATTTGAGAATGTCATTGTATTGCATCTGAGACATGGTTGTAATAAGAGTTATGTGATAAGAGGATGTACCATTTCGAGGGTCGTATCGTGCTCCGCAATGGATATTATATTTCGAGGGACGTATCGCACGCCGCGATGGTTACTATTTTCGAGGGTCATGTCGTGCACCGCGACAGATGCACAAGCAGATATGTCCCCCATGGGTCGCAGACTGAGAGACAGCGGGTGTGTATCCTTAGAGAAGACATGCATCACTGTACTTGATATTGCATTCCATTACATTGCACATACTTATCATTGATAAACTTGATATTGTGTTTTGCTGATCTTGTGAGTGTTCCTCTGTGAAACTTGTGAGCATTGAATATTGAGAATATGTAAACTGATAGAGTGTGGTTTTTGAGTTGTGTGTTTGGTAAACTGTGAACTGTTACGCTGTAGCGTGGAGGTTTAGATAGGGTGAAGGAGTACCCGTATTTTGTTCACTTAACTTGTGTTTAGAGGTTGACTTGTTGGGTACCACATGATTTGGTACTCACCCGTTGCTTCTACAAATTTTTTTAGGTTACGAGCCTGGATCTTCGTGATACCTCTCATTCTCTTAATTTCTAAGGCATCTTGTGGAGGATTGTGAGGTAGTTACTGGTCATCTCAGCGAACTTTCCTATTCAAGTTAATGACTTTGTTTTTACTTGAAAACTTTATTTTAGCCTCATATTTTAATTCAATTCTAATATTTAC
This sequence comes from Solanum pennellii, assembly GCF_001406875.1. Classification (NCBI taxonomy): domain Eukaryota; kingdom Viridiplantae; phylum Streptophyta; class Magnoliopsida; order Solanales; family Solanaceae; genus Solanum; species Solanum pennellii. The sequence goes on along the minus strand of NC_028641.1, from coordinate 31,209,286 downwards.
ATTAAAGGTTTGTGCACGTGACAACCTGATTTTGGGGATTGAATTAAGTTGACTTGTTTTCATGATAGAAATTGTTGTTGGATTGTTGTTGATTTCTGCACCTTGTTAGATATTGGGTCTTACACTAACTTGTCTTGGTGGGATAAGACGAGTGACATCACACCTGTTTCTGGGCCGTGACAAAAACTCACTTATATTTCTAACAAAACTTCAAATCTTTATATATTGGTGTGCCAAAATTTTCATACTTGCTAAATTTCAAGCCAAGAACTTAACTCTAACCTCTTCAAATGGACTAAAATTCAATGTTAAATCATATAATATACACCTAATAATTAATTAACAATCTCAATATATTAAATTTAAATGCTAATTTAATAATTAGCTTAAGCAGGTCAACGTAATAATGTACACTACAGACAAGCAGGAGCACTGCAACATGACCATCTGCAGGGCATTTTTTAATATGCCAATCTTATAGAATTTCATACAAATGCCAATCATGGGTACAAGATTTCCAATGATTAGCATGATTGCCAATGCTTGGCTCATGATATTTTCCTCCAACATTGACAAAGCATTACTACATAATGTCTACAACCATAATGACTACGTTTTTCATCCCAAACATGTTGCTCCTCGTCCCTTTTTAATTATTTTACTTTAAACAAATTTTTTGTGCACTCTTTCAATCAATACAATCAGATGATCCTAAATATTTTCCCTCAACTTCACTAAGTGTAACAACTAAACTTCAACTAACAATCACAGAAACAACATACTCCAACTTCAAGTGCGAAGAAAAATATGCAACTTTCTCTTCCAATTTTCCTATCAATTCTCTTATTATAATAATAAATAGACAAACAAGGGATCAACTTTCCATCTACCTTACATTAATTATGATACATATAACAATCAAGAAATTTTCTAAATTGCTTCTTACCTGAAGATTTCGTTGGTTCCCTCACGTTCTGTATTCATGCCGCCCTGGTAGTTTTCTAACCCTTTTATTTTCTGCCTTTCTAATGTTAATTAAGTAACAAATAAACTAATCCCACTAACTTAAATCAATTAGTAGGTAAAGTATAAAGGTATTAAATGAATTATGGATATGACCCACTAACTATTAACTATATTAATTCTTCACTAAACTTTTTATCAACTAAATACTCTTAGTCTTCGAATAGTTTTAAAATACCCCTTGAAATTTTCAATATGAGTAAAAATAGCCCTAGTTCTCAAAACGACCTAGCGGGTCATTACAAAAGGAGTATGTGGGGACTAAATATTCCTAAGGCAGTATTAAAATGTTTTTGACATTTTAAAAAAGAATGAAAACTAAGATTTCCAAAGAGCCTTTAGACTAGTTTTCAATTAAAGAGTAATAACTTTCTAAATGAAGCAAACAGGAAATTGAGATTTCCAAGGTAGCCTTTGAGCTATGTTTTTGAGCACTAATCTCAAATCACAGATGAAGTGTGTTTTCAAAACATAAGAGCCAGTATATTTTTAGAATAGTATTGAGCACCGATATAGGGAGAGTTCAAACAACTCACAGCCCCATAAACCATGTAGCCACAATGGGTAGAAAAGGGTCGTGGTTTTTAGATGAAATATTTTCACAGTATACTAGTGCATCCATTAGGCAGTTGAGGTCTTATACCTTTGGCTGGGTATAGGATGCGTTGGAAGGGTATAGGATGCGTTGGCAGGGTGAGATAGATCATTGTATCATCACTATAGCTCTTAAGTGATGGTTGTCGGTTAGAGAAAGTCCCGAAGAAATTAAATGAGCTTTATATATACATCAATTTATTTGTACTTATACACTTAGAGTTAATTTTTTCTTTGTATATATTTAGAGTTTACAACATGTTTTCAAACAACTTTTATTTATATTTCACTTGTTTTTAAATTGTTTTATATGGAAATGAGTCAGGTATATTGAGTTATATTATTTATGAGTTGAGCAGAGCCAAGGTAAGTGTTGCTTCTTACTGTTTTCACACTTAAGTCGTTTTAGCATTCCAACTCGCATACTCGTACATTTAATGTACCGATGCCGGTTGACCTATATCGTATCATGACGCAGACGCAGGTCACGAGGATCGGCATCCCGCGCACCGTTGATCCAGTTGAGCACTCTATAATTAGTTGGTGAGCCTCCTTATATTTCAGAAGACTCCTTTTATTGTTTTTTTTTCCAGTACTTTCTTTATAAATATGTTGTGGAGTTTGTCCTAACATCCATTTCTGTTTTAGAGGCTTCATAGATAGACAATGAGATTTGAGTCCTTAAGTATTTTCATCTTCTTCTATTTGTTAAGATTTTGGTTGCCACTTTTGGTCAATTGAATGGTTTAAACCTTTACAACATTCATAGTTAGTATGATTTATCACTTCATTTGAATTTTTATCTTTATAGCTATTGATCATTGTCTTTTGCTGAGTTAAGTAAGCTAGACCAAGGATCCGTTCAAGGTCAACAATGGTCATTGAGTGACGACCACGTCCAGGGTGTAGACTCGGGGCGTGAAAAACCTAATTCTAATTCAAATGTTTCTTTTTATGTAAATCCAATGAACTATATATACTTCTTCAATAAAGATTTAGTTTGTTTTTATTTCCAAAATTGAATAAATCGGTAAAATTGTTAAGAGTTTGATTAGATTAATAAAAAAATAGTAATTAATCAATACCTAATAAGCTAACCAATGATACATACTTCAAGAAAATATGATACAAAATAGACACCAGATTTCGTGTAACAATTCAAAGTTATACTAGAACCATTCATTCAGCTGCAAAAAACCTAACCTTTGAATGTTTATTCAACTTTTTATATTATCATTTTGATTATGACTGAGTTTGATTATAATAATGCAAACAATGTTTTTCACTAGTTTGTTTTGTATATTACTTTTTATATTATATAACAAGAGGGAATACCAAGCTCCTCTCCGTCAATATGCACCCTTTTTGAGAGAGGATATTTCAGAAATTTCATAATTCTCTTGCTTCATATCCAACGTACCTCATGATTTAAAATGTATATCATTCTTTGATTAGAGAAAATAGTCCAGATAACCTGTGGACTTGGGATCTACACACTGCATGTGCTTTAAGTCATTTTAAAGAGTTTCATTGCTTTGATCATATGGGCCACATACAAATTTCATTTTACATCTACCTTTTTCTTGATTTTACAAACATCAAACTACCAACTGTGTGCTATGATCCTCCGAGATTTATATGCCCCGTACTATCCATGCAATTATGAAATTATGAATGAATTTAACATAAAAATTATAAGCTTAGTGATAATAAATGATAATTTCATACATATAAATGCATAGCTTCTACATTAACCATAATTTATCCTGGTAGAAAAACAAAAAAATACTCTCTCAATTTCATATTGAATAAATTTTTGAGATAATTCACATATATTAAGAAAAATATTTAAGGACACAACTTAAACCATACTTTATAGTTTCTACTATTTGTCCTTTTCTTAATCATAATTCATTTAAGTTTCTCCAACAAATAAAAAGGAAAATATGAAAAAAAAAGTTTCAAATATGCATGTTGACCCTTGAACAATTTAATTATTTTGAATAATGAAATAAACCTAAAAATAAGTTAACATTAAATTTGAGGGTTAATCATTGTGTTTAAAAAATTTAAAATGTCATAAATAAAAATTACAAATTTCAAAGTGTATGTGTGTGTGTGTGGGAGGGGGGGGGGACACAGACATATGATATAACAAATAAATGATTGTACAACGATTATTAACGGTAATAATAGAATTATCATCCTTTTATATTGTAATGAGAATGATAAATATGAGTTTTTATAACCAAAAAATTATTTAAATATTGTTAAAGGCTTTAGCTTCTCTGAATGAAATAACATTAACTCAATCATCATTAACTATTTTTGTGGTAGTAAATCTTACCGAAAAATCAAAATCTATTTTCACTATATATCTATTTTGTTAAAGTGGTTCTACATATGGAAATCCACAAATCCAATTGCTAAGTCATAAATATTTTTTAAGAATAATAGTATTTCTGAAAATAGAAGTATATTTAACTTTTTCTCTATATTTTAAAAAGAAGTACGATGATCTATTACATTTAAGTCTTTTTGTCCTATATCCTAATAGGTGAATGGTTTTCATGATATTAGTTTCACAAATAATGACAAAGAAGCAGTCAAATTTATCTTGAATTACATTATTTTCAAGTTTAGTTTAGTGAAGAATCACATTTACTTTCAGCATTAACTGATAGTACGATTTAAATAAATAAATAAAAATGTGATATCATTAATAATTTAAACTTTTAAATAAGATATTCAATCAGTTCTATATGGTATCAGAGCAAGTAAAAAATCATCTATAAAAAAACTAAAGAAATAATGTCTTAATTTAAAAAAAAATGTAATTCCAATATATATTTGCATAAAATCACTAAGGGGTCATTTGGTAGTGTGTATAAAACTAATACCCAATAAAGGGTATTAGTAATGCAAACATTAGTAATGCATGTATAGTTATAGTTATATTAGTTGTGCATAGATTATTTCTTATGCAAGTTTGTTTTAGTGTATTAAAAAATATGTATTGTATAAAAATATTTATTTACAATAATATCCTTCAAAATTATATGGTGGAAAATAAGCAAAATTAATTATGAGGGGTAAGTGAGTCTTTGACCATATTATGCATGAATTAAATTCTTTGTATTACTAATACAATAGATTCTAGGTACTAGTAATGTACTCCTTAATACACAACATTAGTTATAAATAGCATGGAAAAATGGACCAAACAAGGAATTAGTAATACATATAATTAATGCATGCATTATTTTTGCTAATACACTCTACCAAACGATCCTTAAATGTAATTACCACACATGATCAATTAGTGTAGACTCCATGTCACGACCCAAAATGATTCGTGAGTGGCACCCACACTTACCTCCTTAGGTGGGCGAACCAACACAACTAAACCCCAACATATACCAATAGTTAAACTGTAAATAATATAAAAAATGCGGAAGATCCAAAAGATACTAAGCAACAAATTTAAATAAGTTTCTAAAGTTAATACTCATCATCCCAAAATCTGATAGTCATAACATCAAGGACAACTATTACCAAATTACCAAGTCTAAGAGTATTTAAGAAAAGCAAAATAAGCAAAAAGATGGTCCATGTCCGAAATTCAGAGCCATTAAGACGTGAATGAGAGAATCCAGCACGAGCTAGAATTAATAGCTCACCCTGAACTCTGATGTGCTGGAGACTGGCTAGAGCTGAGGGCGAGTCGAAGTCGATGGTACACTTGCTGCACTCCACAAAAGAACAGAGAAGAAAATACAAGTAGGGGTCAGTACAAGGAACACGTACTGTGTAGGTATCATCGGTCAACTCAAAATAGAAATCAATACATACTGAATAATAATATGAAATCAACTACAATACTTAACAGGTGGCAAGCAACAAACACATGAACCATTGACAACAACACCATAATACGTACACCATCAATCACAACATCAAGCACACCTATGACGATTCATGCCTCCACACCATACTCATTTGGAAAACAGGTTCTTTGAAAATAAGTATAATTAGTTACTTCAAGATTCCTTTCTTTTAATGATATTGTGTCGGAACGTGAGACTCCGATCCCATATATCGTGTCCGAACGTTACACTCCGATCCCATAATACCGTGTCGGAACGTGACACTCCGATACAATATCTCATTATTTTATTTCATCAAGCCTTCTTTATCCATGGCGTCATTTAAATAAAGAGGGTTCAAGATTAGAAATTCAACAGTCTCATAATTATTGGACAACCTCAAACCACACAATCAAAATATACAACCACACAATCAAGTACATAGGAGACTTTAAAATATCACTCTATACATATCGACCGCTATTTAGAGTTTATCTATCACATAGAAATAAACCATAACCTACCTCCACCGAAGAACCAAAGTAAAGCAAGCTACTTCTCCAATACTTTTCCTTTCCTCAATGCCTCCTACTTTTCCAATCTATCAAGCATATATGCATAATTTATAATTTTACAAGCCTATAAATACCCGTATTATTTTATGTCTAGTCCACACTCAAAACTTACCTAATTCTATTATTAATTTCCTTAAGTTCAAACCTATGGGTAAGTCTTAATTTCTCCTATTAGCATATATTTAATGAAATTTAAAAAATTAAATACATTTAATATTTAATTACTTATCTCAATATATCAAAACTTTATTTATTATATAATATCTCACTATCAAACGTCAACTCATCACACATGCCATACACATATAGCATATGATGGATAACTTAACCAATCCAACACACAGATTGTACCTACATGTTAACTTACAATAGCTTATTTCAGTTTGCTACTACACTTTCTTTATACGTTTCCCATCTTCCATATAACCAACACCATAACGTTATAATAACTTCACAGCCATCAAACCAATTTCTACCCCCAAGTAAAACATTACTTATAACCATATTTTATTCCGTCAAATCCAATTGGTCATTGGTGATACATAATTCCTATTAACAACACACTTCTAACTTTATTCTATTTATATATGTATTCTAATTTAACTTTTACTCTTTTCCTCCCCTATTCAACAACTGATGCCACCCATAATAAATTAGTATCTTAATCCTTTAATACATACTACTAATTTATTCATTAATCTCTATATTGGTCAATAATTATCCACCATTATACATTAACTTGTTAACATCCACATTGTCAAGATAAGTTTTCAATCAATCTCTTTTCAACCAAGTACGTATCCACTTTCGATTCAAATGTCACTTGTTAATAAAATAGTTTAAATCCTCACTTTTTTTTAAATTTATGTTTCACTATTTAGTTTCTTTAATAATCATTAGGAAGTCAAAAGTTAATCAAAAATTAATTAATAACCAAGATCTTATCCCCCTATCCCAGAAATACTAACATTAAATACTTCTCCCAATTTCTTTATATACTTCCTATAATCCAATAAATAAAACCCTTTAACACAATGATAATAAAGAAATTAATGTCAACCAACTATAAGTATTTATAACATAAATTTTGGAATCATCTTGGATTTTACCTGTAGTCTTTTTATCAAACTGGTCGGCGGCGCTACGAACAAGAAGAAGAGGGCATGCCGCCTATCTTTAATATTAAAATAATAACAACCCTTATTTCTTTAACTAATTAATTAATTTTGAATATTAAATATATATATATGGGGATAAATTATGGGTTATTAAATATTAAATCCTACTAATTTTAATGTTATATTCTTTAACCACCAACTAAATAAGTTATTAAAACTATCCCATTATTTCTATAATTGTAGTTATGAATGGACCAAAATACGTACTTAAATTATATTGAAAGAGTATATTATCAAATAAAAAGCATTAATATTTAAAACAACTAAATGGGTCATTACATTAGATACCAATTTACCCATCGTTCGTCCTTGAACGATTAAAAAAAATGAGGACGAGAAACAGTACCTGATTCAATAAAAAGATGTGGCTATCTTTCATGCATATCAGCCTCACTCTCCCAAGTGGACTCTTCAACTAGTTGATTCTTCCACTGAACCTTGATAGAGGCAATCTCTTTTTATCTCAATTTGCGGACCTCTCTATCTACAATGGCAATCGGCTCCTCCTCATAAGACAAATTCTCATCAAGAAGAATTGAAGCCCAATGAATAATATAATTTCCATCACGATGGTATTTTTTCATCATAGACACATGAAATACCGGGTGCACTCCTGACAACCCTGGAGGCAATGCCAATTCATAGGCCACCTCCACCACGCGCTTCAGAATTTCAAGTGGACCAATATACTTCGTAAGCTTACCTCGCTTACCAAACCGTACCACAACTTTCATGGGTGAAACCTCCAGCAAGAATTGTTCACCCTCCATAAAATCCAAGTCTCTAACCTTTCGATCTGCATATTTCTTCTGCCTGCTCTGAGCTGCTAAAAGCTTCTCTTGAATGAATTTTACTTTATCTAACGATACCCTCAAAAGATCGGTACATCAAGGTCTCACTTCAAATGCATCAAAGAAACCAATGGGAGACCTACATCTCCTCCCATATAGTGCCTCAAATGCGGCCATATCAATACTTGAGTGATAGCTATTATTGTATGAAAACTCTGCTAAGGGTAAGAATTTATCCCAATAACCACAAAAATCTATCAGACACGCACGGAGCATATCCTCCAACACTTGAATTGTTCACTCAGACTGCCCATCAGTATGAGGGTGAAATGCAGTACTAAAATCCAATCTAGTACCTAATTCACCATGTAGGGTCTTCCTAAAATTAGAATTAAATTGCGTACCTCTATCTGATATGATGCAAAGTGGAACTCCATGTAATCGAACAATTTCCGAGATATAGAGTTTGGCTAACTTCTCTACATTATAAGTCATCTTCACCGGAATGAAGTGAGCATACTTAGTTAACCTGTCAAAAATTACCCAAATAGAATCAAACGTACCCAATGTCTTCGGAAGACCAACTACGAAATCCATTGCAATTCTTTCCCACTTCCATTCAGGAATGGGCAATCTCTGAAGTGTCTCTCCAGGCCTTTGGTGTTCATACTTTACCTGCTGGCATTGGGCAACAAAATCAACAATGTCATGCTTCATTCTACTCAACCAAAAATGTTGCTTTAGATCACGATACATCTTGGTTGCACCAGGATGTATAGAATACCTTGAACTATGAGCCTTTGTAAGAATAGTGTGAATAAAATCATCCAAACGGGGCACACATACCCTTCCCTTAATCATCAAGATGCCTTCTTTACCAATTTTTGCCTCTTTAGCCTCTCCTCGCAATACCATATCTCGAATTTGGCTCAGCTTCTCATCCACAAACTGATTTCCCTTAATCTTGTCACGAAAAGAAGATCTTTCCTCCAAACAGGCCCAAAATCCTCCTTTCTCCAGTACTTCCTGCCTCATAAGGTCATTAGCCAGAGTCTGAACCTCTCTAGCCAATGGGCGTCTAGAAACCTGTAAGTCGGCTACACTACCCATGCTCCCTACTTTTCTACTTAAAGCATCTGCCACAACATTAGCTTTTCCTGGGTGATACAAAATAGTAATATCATCGTCTTTCAATAGTTCCATCCACCTCGTCTGCCTCAAATGCAAATCTTTTTGAGTAAAGACATATTGCAAACTACGATGATCTGTATAAACTTTAGACTTGACCCCATATAGATAATGTCTCCATTGCTTTAATGCAAATACAACTGCAGCCAACTCCAAATCATGGGTCGAATAGTTACGTTCATGCAATTTCAATTGCCTTGAAGCATAAGCAATTACATTTCTCTCCTACATTAGCACTGCACCCAAACCAGAATAAGATGCATCACAATCGACAATATAATTCTTACCTTCCACTAGCAAGGTAAGAATTGGTACAGTAGTCAACAGAGTCTTGAGTTTCTGGAAGCTTTCTTCATATTCGCCCGACCATACAAATGGAACATTCTGCGTAGTCAAGTTTGTCAGCTGGGAAGCAATAGAAGAAAATCCATTGACAAATCGACGGTAGTAGCTAGCTAAACCAACAAACCTCCTTACCTCTTAAACATTAGTAGGTCTTACCCAACTCTTCACTGCTTCAATCTAAGAACGATCCACCATCACTGCATCCTTAGAAACCACGTGCCACAAGGAGGACAATGAATCTAGCCAAAACTCACACTTCGAGAATTAGGCATAAAGCCTTTTCTCCCTCAACAACTCCAATACAACTCTCAAATGCTCCTCATGTTCTTTCCTACTCTTTGAGTATATCAGTATATCATCAATAAATCCAATAACAAAGAGATCCCGATATGGCTTAAAAATCCCGTTCATCAGGCTCATGAAAGCAGCAGGGGCATTCGTAAGCCCAAAAGACATTACTAAGAATTCATAATGCCCATACCTTGTTCAAAAAGCAGTCTGTGGCACATCTGTTGCCCGTATTTTCAGTTAATGATAACCGGATCTCAAATCAATTTTAGAGAAGACACAAGCACCTTGTAACTGATCAAACAAATCATCAATGCGAGGAATGGGATACTTGTTCTTAATAGTTACCTTATTCAGTTACCTGTAGTCTATGCACATCCGGAAACTTCCATCTTTCTTCTTCACAAAGAAAACAGGAGCACCCCAAGGGGATGCACTCGGTCTAATAAAACCTTTACCTAACAACTCCTGAAGTTGGGCCTTTAACTCCCTTAACTCAGTTGGAGCCATTCTATATCGGGGAATGGAAAGGGGATAGAGTACCCGGCTCCAGATCAATACTAAAATCAATATCCCTATCCGGTGGCATACCAGGAAGGTCTGCAGGAAACACATCTAGAAACTCACGGACTATCGAAACAGACTCAATCGAAGGTACTTTAGAAGTATCATCCCTGAGATGTGCCAAGAAAGCAAAACAACCCTTACTCACCATCCTCTTAGCACGAAGAAAAGAGATAATACGAAGTGGAGTGGAAATATAGTCACCCTCCCACACTAACGAATCTGTCCCAGGCTTGGCCAATGTCACAGTTTTAGCATTACAATCTAATATTGCAAAATTTGGAGAAAGCCAAGTCATACCCAGAATTACATTAAAATCAACCATCTCTAGAATAATCAAATCTACATAAGTATTGATCCCCACAAAAGTCACAAGGCAAGACCTATACACCTTCTCAACTATCACAGTCTCACCACAATAGTAGAGACAAGAATATGCATGTCAAGCAAATCACAATATAAATCAAGACCAGTAGCAAATGAGGAAGATACATATGAAAATGTGGATCCAGGATCAAACAATACAGAAGCCATGCAATCACACACCAAAAGAGTATCTGTGATAACAACATCAGATGTCTCTACTTCAGACCTCCCAGGGAAAGCATAACAATGGGCCCTATCACCTGTCTGTCCATTGCCCCTACCAAGTTGCGCTGCAGTAGTTCCAACTTGCCCGCCAACCCGACTGAATTGGTGACCACCATTACCTTGGCCACCACGTCTTCTAGAATGGCGGCCTCTACCATGACCACCTCTACCTCTAACTACTGGGGGTCTGTAACTCTGTTTTGGACAATATTTCCTAATATGTCCCACCTCTCCACATCCATAACGATTCCTGGAGACAAGTATAGGTCTCTGTGAAATTGACGAAGTCTGGAGGTAAACTCCAAACTCTGAAAAAGGCTGACTGGTCTGCGATGGACCCCCAGCTAAAGCCTACAATGAAGACTGAATAGGACGGGCTCGGTAACCTCCTGAACTCTGCCCTCTGGAGTAAGAACCACTAAACTCACCTCCCTTACGGAACTTCTTAAATGTCGACGCCGTGGTGAAGTCGTCTGGATTCACCCCCCTACCTCTATTACAAAATCAACCACTTCCTGAAAGGATTTTGCTGCAGCAGCTACCTGTAAGGCTGGAATCAGCAAATCTAACCTCAATCCTTTCACAAAGCGGCGAATCATCTCTTGAGGACTGAAGCAAAGATGAGTGGCATACCTGGATAGTGCACGAAACATGGCCTCATAAGCAGCAACATACATCCTTCCTTGCTCTAGGCTCAGGAACTCATCTCTCCTCCTATCCCTCAATTTATGGGGTATATAATTCTCCATAAATAAGTTAGAAAATGATGCCGAAGTCATAGGTGGCGCCTTTGATGGTTGACACTACACATATGACCGCCACCACATTTTGGCATCCCCCTGAAACTGGTAGGTCAAAAATTCAACACCGAATCGTTCTAATATGTCCATCTTATGTAGCAGCTCATGACAATCAACCAGAAAATCATAGGCATCTTCAGATTCAGAACCCTTGAAGACTGGAGGTTTCAACTTTAAGAACTTAATGAAAAGTTCATGCTGATCACCTGTCATTATAGACCCTGTAGTCAATCGAGGAAACGTGCCTACTTCCGATTATGCATCCATGCGGGGAGCCACAGCAGCTGCATGTTGTACTCCCTGAACCGGGGGAGCTGGTGCAGAAAACACTAGAGGTGTCTGACCCTGATCAGATAACCCACTAAGATAAGTAAGTACCTGATTAATCATCTCTGGGGTAGGATGGGGGTGGTACTTCCTTATCCTGAACCTGCTCATTTTCCCCTTCTTCACCCTCTCTCACTACCTCATCAGTCGGTGGAGGAGTCACTGCTCTATTCCTAGCTGGACCAGGTGTTTGTCCTCTGCCTCTAGTTGGCGTCCTCTTGCGACCCCTACCACGGCCTCTTGCCACTGCTGCTCCTCGAGTTACATCCCCAATGGTTGGCTCAGACGCACCCTGCCTTGCTGGTGTTGGCAAAGTTGTTGCTCTAGTTCTAACCATCTGCGAAATAGAGTGAGAAGGTCAGATACCAATTTATATCACCCAGATACAAATTGGATCCATGTAATAGCACGAAAGAAAGAAAAAATGAAGTTTTCCTAAAGTCCTAGAGCCTCTCGAATAAAAGTAAAGGCGTCCCCATACCGTTCCTCAAGACTCTACTAGACTTGTCATTGTGTGATGAGACCAATGAACCTAACGCTCTGATACCAAGTTTGTCACGACCCAAAATGATTCGTGAGTGGCACCCACACTTACCTCCTTAGATGGGCGAACCAACACATCTAAACCCCAACATATACCAATAGTTAAACTTATAATAATATAAATAATGCGGAAGATCAAAAACATACTAAGCAACCAATTTAAATAAGTTTCTAAATATTAATACTCATCATCCCAAAATCTGATAGTCATCACATCAAGGACATCAATTTCCAAATTACCAAGTCTAAGAGTTTTTAAGAAAACCAAAATAAGCAGAAATATGGTCCATGTCCGAAGTTCAAAGACATCAAGACGTGAATGAGAAAATCCAGCACGAGCTAGAATTAATAGCTCACCCTGAATTCTGATGTGCTGGAGACTAGCTAGAGCTGAGGGCGAGTTGAAGTCAATGGTACACTTGCTGCACTCCACAAAAGAACAGAGAAGAAAATACAAGTAGGGGTCAGTACAAGGAACACGTACTGAGTAGGTATCATCGGTCAACTCAAAATAGAAATCAATATATATTGAATAATAATATAAAATCAACTACAATACTTAACAGGTGGCAATCAACAAACACATGAACCATTGACAACAACAAAATAATAGGTACACCATCAAGCACACCTATGAAGATTCATGCCTCCACACCATACTCATTTGGAAAACAGGTTCTTTGAAAATATGTATATTTAGTTACTTCAAGATTCCTTTCCTTTAATGTTATTGTGTCAGAACGTGACACTCCGATCCCATATATCGTGTCGGAACGTGACACTCCGATCCCATAATATCGTGTCGGAACGTGATAGTCCGATCCAATATCTTATTATTTTATTTCATCAAGCCTTCTTTATTTAAGACGTCATTTTAATAGAGAGGGTTCAAGATTAGAAATTCAACAGTCTCATAATTATAGGCCAACCACACACCAGACAATCAAAACATACAACCACACAATCAAGTACATAGGCGACTTTAAAATATCACTCAATACATATCAATCACTATTTAGAGTTTATCTATCACAGAGAAATAAACCATAACCTACCTCCACCGAAGAACCGAAGTCAAGCAAGCTAATTCTCCAATACTTTTCCTTTCCTCAATGCCTCCGACTTTTCCAATCTATCAAGCATATATGCATATTTTATAAGTTACTCATATTATTTTATGTCTAGTCCACACTAAAAACTCACCTAATTCTATCATTATTTTCCTAAAGTTCAAACCTATGGGTAAGTTTTAATTCCTCCTATTAGCATATCTTTAATGAAATTCAAATAATTAAATATATATAATATTTAATTACTTATCTCAATATATCAAAACTTTATTTATTATATAATATCTCACTATCAAACTTCAACTCATCACACATGCCATACACATATAGCATATGATGGATAACTAAACCAATCGAACACACAGATTGTACCTACATGTTAACTTACAATAGCTTATTTCAATTTTCTACCACACCTTCTTTATACGTTTCCCATCTTCCATATACCCAACACCATAACGTTATAATAACTTCACAGCCATCAAACCAATTTCTACCTCCATTAAAACATTACTCATAACCATATTATATTCCCTCAAATACAATTGGTCATTGGTGATACATAATCCATATTAACAGCACACTTCTAACTTTATTCTATTTATATATGTATTCTAATTTAACAGTTACTCTTTCCCTCCCCTATTCAACAATTGATGCCACCCATAATAAATTAATATCTTAATCCTTTAATACATACTACTAATATATTCATTAATCTCTATATTGGTCAATAATTATCCACCATTATACATTAATTTGTTAACATCCACATTGTCAAAATAAGTTTTCAATCAATCTCTTTTCAACCAAGTACGTATCCACTTTCGATTCTAATGTCACTTGTTAATAAAATAGTTCAAATCCTCACTTTTTTATTAAATTTATGTTGCACTATTTAGTTTCTTTAATAATCATTAGGAATTCAAAAGTTAATCAAAAATTAATTAATAACCAAGATCTTCTCCCCCAATCCAAGAAATACTAACATTAAATACTTCTCCCAATTTCTTTATATACTTCCTATAATCCAATTAATAAAACCCTTTAACACAATAATAATAAAGAAATTAATGGCAACCAACTATAAGTATTTATAACATAAATTAGCTTGGATTTTACCTGTAGTCTTGTTATCAAACTGGTTGGCGGCGCTACGAACAAGAAGAAGAGGGCATGCCGCCTATCTTTAATATTAAAATAATAACAACCCTTATTTCTTTAACTAATTAATTAATTTTCATTATTAAATATATATATGGGGATAAATTATGAGTTATTAAATATTAAATCCTACTAATTTTAATGTTATATTCTTTAACCACCAACTAAATAAGTTATTAAAACTATCCCATAAGTTCTATAATTTTAGTTATGAATTGTCCAAAATACCTATTTAAATTATATTGAAAGAGTATATTATGAAATAAAAAGCTCTAATATTTAAACAACTAAATTGGTCGTTACACTCAACCTCTAATTTTTTACTTTTAAATGAAGTTGTTAAAAAACGATATGAATATCATATTGAAATAAATGTTTTCTTAGGGTTTGGACATGAGATGTGAAATCATGATTTGATATAAAAATATTATATGGTGTAGCATCGTTAAATCACATATCTCCATATATTTTTTATAACTAAATGTTTTGTGATTAGAAACTTTTAAATAAACATAATTTTATAAAGATTCACTGGTAATAGTTAGTTATCCTTTAATTTAATTCTTTCACATGGTAGAATAATTTCTTCACGTCGAGCACGAGTCCCTTTTTTAAAAAAAAAAATCAAATGATGGTGTATGAATATAAAGTTATAGGTCACGTGTTGCATTAAATTAAATAAAAATCAGGGATTGAAATTAAAGTCATGCTTTTTTTGGAGAAGTTAGTCTCAAATCTCATGTCCAATTATTAATTTGAAAGCAAGATATCGTAGCGTATGTCCAAATAAATCTTCGAATAAAAATGTTGTGTGAGAAAGATAATTTCACCCCTGTTTTGACTGCTCAATTAGAAGATATATAGTAGAAATAGGGGATTATGTCTTCCAAGAAGTAAAATTTTGGACATGCAAATTCATATCGCAATTAGAAATCATGAGATGAAATCAACGTTTAGATATGCAGTTTCACACTGATTTCATAAAATGAAATCTCAAATTTTCCAAAAATGACTATTGAAAAATCTTCAAATTCAAATATTGCCCAAGAAGTTAAAATTTTATGAAAACAACCCAAATTAATATCTACTAACCATATATTTCATATGTATATAAAATATATAATTCATATAATTACTTTTAAAATCGTTTATATCTTATACAACATTTATTTTTATCAACATAAAATTCATTATTACTTTAAATTAACCCAATTCTTTATTTTTATCAACTTTATTTACAAAACAAATTGACCCACAAATGACTCAAAGTAACAATGTTAGTTCAGATTCTGGGTCATATATAGAAAAATGCAAGTTCAACGTGAGAAGATTATTCGTGGTATGTAGGTAAATTATATTAAATACTAGACACTACAACTTATATTTACTTTATTTTTAAATGAAATAAAGTTTGATCAGTAAATGTTCAAATATTTTAGAATAGCTTTGTGATAGTATGTTATGTGATATTAGAAGCTTTTGCTAATTTGATAAGATTATATAAAGAAATGACACAATTTTAATAGTTTACAAGTTATAGGATCTTAATATAAGAAAACAAGCAACATAAAATGTCCAAACAAAACTTCATCTTTATCTCATAGTATCAAATTATTATATATAACTTAAATATTCTTATATGTATATATCTTTTCGAACGTTTTATACAAATATTATTAATGAAAAATTACTAAAATTTATTAACTTTTACTATGTTGGGGTATATACTATTAACCATGTGTTAAGAAATAATATTTATTTAAGAATAAATTTTTGCTAAAATTCAATAGATCATATATTCGTTTATGGTGTCTATTTACTTATATAGTAGATGATTTAGTGTGTAGCGTTTTAGCTTGTACACAGAGGATTAAATAATCGATTCTTGTAAGTAGAAAGATTTTGGTTCGCAATCTAGGATGGAAATTGGACATGCCATCGGGTACGATATTAGCACAAGATTATATGTATTTTGTCGTGATTATGGGAACGGTATAGTTCTAACTTCTTGTGCTAGTACATTTTGTATGTATTGAACGGGACCGAGTAGAGATAGTGTTTTGGACTGACTGACAAAAACATATTATCTAAACTATTAAATGTACTTATATTCTTAATCCTGATATAACAATTATGATCTGTATATATTAATTATCGTTTTGATTTATTAAAAGGTGTGATTGTAAGATGGGTCAATATGTCTGGAAAGTTGGAGGATAATAATATATATTGGTGAAATATTAAGTTAGTAAATTATATTTACGGGAATTGAACAAAGAAATAATAAATAAGCCCATTGTAAATTCATACGCACAAGAACATCTAATGGTTATGTCAGAATTGAAGTCCCATTTCACTTAAGTAGTAGGAGAAACCTTACTAGACGTAAAAAACTACTATCTCAAGTAGTGGGAGTGATGCTGAACAAATTAAAAGAACACTTCATGAGAAGTTGTTAATATTTCATTATCAAAGATTTTCAAGAAAATACTAAAACTCAAGAACATGAAAGTGTGATTATAATAGTAGTACTTATTCATAGTGGGAGAATCATAACGAAGATTGAGTTGTTTTGTATGTGTCACGACCCAATACCGAGCCGCGACTGGCACCCACACTTACCCTCCTATGTGAGCGAACCAACCAATCTAAACCTTAACATTTCATTATAATATCAACAGAAAGTAATGCGGAAGACTTAAACTCATTAATAAAAACCAATTCGATAACTTCTAAAATTCAACATCTATTATTCCCCAAAATCTGGAAGTCATCACCACAAGAACATCTATGAACAAATTACTAAACTAAGAGTATTCTAAGAAGCTAAAATAAACAAAAGCTAGTCCATGCCGGAAC
>NC_028641.1:31181593-31190394 GCF_001406875.1 Solanum pennellii | reverse complement strand
GGATTACGCAGCCTGTGACGGGCCGTCGTGCCTGCAACGGTCCGTCCTGCTGCTCCGTCACAGAGTTCAGAGACTAGATTTTTACCAAGAGTCTGTGATGGCCCGTCACGCCTGTGACGGTCCGTCCTGCCATTCCGTTACGAAGTTCAGAGAGTCGATTTCAGTACCCAAATTTCAGAAGTCTAAGTGTTCTGCAACGAGACACCTGCGACGGTCCGTCGTGCCCACGACGGTTCGTCCTGCAGGTCCGTCGCCATGTTCAGAGAGTCGATTTCAGTACCCAAATTTCAGAATTCTAAGTGTTTTGGAACGAGACTCCCTCGACGGTCCGTCGTGCCCATGACGGTCCGTCGTGGGTTCCGTCGTCTCAGCCAGTTTTTCCAGAAATAAAATCTGCAGCTCAAAACGACTAAACAGGTCGTTACAGTATGCTTGAAAGAAATTTTATGATAGAGCTCCTGAAAAGAAGTACACTCTGGGAGGGTTTCATGATAAGGACTCTCAAGATCTAGTACAATATCGATTTGTTACGACGAAGCACTACTAGACAAAATTGCATGAGAAAATAGCTTGGTAAATTTTCTTTCGATAAGAAATAAAGGATGCCTGCAAAAGTGGTAAATCCATAGTAAAGAGTCTAACTGGGAGATTGTTAGAGTATATACTGTTAATCATGTGTTTTGACATAGTATTTTAACAATATTCAAGATTAAATATCTTAGTGGGAGACTGTTAGGGTATATACTATTAACCATGCATTTTGATATAGTACATTATAACAATTGTGATGGTTAAAAGTCTAAGTGGGAGATTGTTGAAATAAATACTATTAAGCATGTGTAAAGAAATAATATTTATTAGAGAATAAATATTTGCTAAAATTCAATAGATCATATATTCATTTATGGTGTCTATTTACTTATATAGTAGATGATTTAATGTGTAGAATTTTAGCTTATACACAGCGGATTAAATCATCGGTACTTATAAGTATAAAGTTTTTGATTCGCAATCTAGGATGGAAATTGGACATGCCATCAAGTACGATTGTAGCACAAGATTATATGTAATTTGTCCTGATTATGGGAACGGTATAGTTCCAACTTCTTGTGCTAATACATTTTCTATGTATTGAACGTGACCGAGTAGAGAGAGTTGTTTTAGACTGACTGAAAAAAACATATTCTCTAAACTATTAAATGTACTAATATCCTTAATCCTGGTATAACTATTATGATCTTTATATATTAAATATCATTTTGATTTATTAAAATGTGAGATTCTGAGATGGGTCAATATGTCTGGTAAGTTGGAGGATAATAATATCTATTGGTGAAATAATAATTTAGTTGATGGAATCCATGTCTCGTTATAGAGATTGATTGATATGTCTTTTTGAGAAATTTATAAGCTTTCATCGTGTCAAATCTTGCAAGTGGATTTATGAATACGACACATGAAATAAGTTAAGTAGTGATCTAAATAAAATTAATCATTAAGTTAAATTCATCAGTAATTTAATTTATTGATTATTATTTGAAATCTTAACATGGGGAATTACATAAGTGCTTAATGGGGAATTACGAAATAGAGGAGTGCATTTACGAATTTATAGTGGAATGATTTATCATTTATTATGGTAAGAATAATTCAAACTAATTATTTGAAATTATTTCCATAATAGGACGCCTCGGTAATTAATTATGTGGTCCCTATAGTGCCCATATTTAACTAGAATTCAGATTCCTATTTCTGTACAAAAAAGAAGAATAATAAGGGTTTTTATAGTCTTCTAGAAAAACTAGATTTTCTAGTCCTTTTTGTATTAGGAAGAAATCTCCATATATAGGGATTCTCCTAACCTAGAAAAATGATGATTAGTTTCTATTCAATACTTGCCCACCCAAGTATTGAGAGAGTTCGGATGTGACTTGGGATCACTGTAGAAGACAATAACTATTTTGTAGATTCGCTTGAAAGTTAATCTATCTTGGGGATTCGCTTGAAGGTATCCTCTCACGCTTCAAGAGGTATTTATCGAATTAAATTTCTGCATGTTTATGTGTTCTAGCATGATTATGTGTTCTAGTATAAAAGGTGTTGGTTATCTATTATTCATGTAAGCAATAAAGATCCTCATATGCTTCCGCTGTGCATATATATATTCTAACATACTATACATAATATCATGAGTAGATTTGTTTCAATCAACCAGTTAATAAACTTTAGTACACATTATTTTAGAGAGTCTCATAACGCAACACAAAAAAGCAAAACAAACTTTTCATTCTTAAGTCTTTAGCCAAAAAGAATCATGCAATGGCAAACAGTTCAAATTCAAATCCAAGTGGTGATATGACGATAAAATATGGGATATGCCTAAAACATCATGCTACTAATTTTGGGGATTATTTGGTAGAATGATGTCGTGAATTTGTGAAGAAGGGTGATGATGGAAATAAAGAAGCATATATTTGTGCTAATTGTGGATGTTTAAGGAGTCTTCATCGGATGAATAGTCATTCATTGTATCGGCCTCCAATACTTCGATCTCGTTTCTTTAACCCACACATTCATCAACACGGTGGTGAAAATGCGCCGATTATTTCTCATCATTTCATGTCCCGATTTGTGCCAATTCAGTACATCAGAAGGCTCATTTTCTACAATTATGGCTGACCTGATAAAATCTTCTATCCATGAGAAATTTCTTGGTGACCTTTATTGGTGTTATTACTAAGGATGAATATTTGCTATGAAGGAATCTTTATTTTATTAGCACACACTCATGTTAATTAATCTCTAGTATGTTTTTTACATTAGTAAAGAAATGAAAAATTAATGTTCAATTTCTAAAGTTTGTTATTTTAATGAATTGTGTGAGTCTTATTTTCATCTAGTTATCTAGTTACTTGATGAGTAAAATTGCGTCTTGCTTGATTAATAGCTTTATGCAATATTACGACGAAGGAAAAAAGGATAAATGTGCATGTTGACTATGTAATGAATATATCATAACGTTCTGCATTTTTGTCTTCTATTCATAAAAGTTTTTTGTTTTTCGCATAAAATACCTTATAAGTTAAGTATCTAGCAAAGCATAAATTTTATATTATATTCTTTGAAGTTTATTTAAAAAATTTTAGTTAGTTTTATTTTGAAAAAAATGTATTTCCTTCACATTAAAAGCATGTTTTGTTTCTTCATTAAAAAAATGATAATAAAATAGCATGTTCTATTTTGTATCAACTTAATAAAATTTTTATTTCAAAACAAAAAAATTATTATCAACTTTTTAAAAAGAATTTAATGTCAAGCAAATTAAATACTAAAAAAACTTTATCGTTATGAATTGTCAATTTTTTTAAAACATTCATTAATTCATTTAATGAACATACATAATGTTTTTCAGAACTTAAATTACAATACATAAATAAAGTTATCTTTTTTTTAAAAAAATATTTTTTTAATTTATAAAACATAAGAATTTACATATTTAGATTTTGTTTTACTAAAGGATGAGAATTTTATTTGGATTGATATGTCACATCTTCCACCATGTAGAATAAAGATTGAAATTTTGTCACTATATTTTTAAAAGATGTACATCACCTATTACATTTATGTTTTTTGTCCTATGTCCTAATATGTGAATGTTTTTCATACTATTAAATTCATAAATAATAACAAAGTAGTAGTCAAATGCATTTTTAATTATTTAATTTTCAAGTTTAGTTTAGTAAAGAATTAGTTTTCTTGTAGCAGTACTTGATAGTAAGATTAAATAAATATAAAAAATATGTTTTCATTAATAATTGGGAAAATACACACGTAACCGCTTAGATTATGATCGACATTTTAGAGACACATCTTAACTAAACTAAGGTCCCATTACCCTCAAACCCATTTTTTTCGTAATTTTGTGCACCTTCTGGCTTACGTGGCATCCTAATATCTCCCACATGCCTCAATTGTGTGGAGTCTCGGAGTGTGCCACGTAAGACAAAAATGTGTAGAAAGTTATAAAAAAAAGTTTATGGGGCGGGGGAGGGGGGGGGGAATAGGACCTTATTTTAGTTAAGATGTGTCTCTTGAATTTCGGTCATAGTATTGAGGTACTAATGTCTTATTCCTTAATAATTTAAATTTTTAAATAAAATATTCACTTAGTTCAATTTGGTATTAGAGCAAGTAAAAAGTCATCTATAAAAACTAAGAAAATAATGCCTAAATTAAAAAAATTAACCTGTAATTCCAACATATACTTGCATAAATTCATTAAATATAATAATTATGCATGATCAATTAGTGTAGACTTTACCTCTAAATTGTTACCTTTAAATTAAGTTATCAAAAATCAATATGGATACCATATGAAGTAAATATACGCTAAGGTTGGTTAGGATATAAGATGTGAAATCATATGATGATATAAGAATATTCTAAGGAGTCGCATCGATAAATCACACATCTCTCTCTATATTTTTCATAAATAAATGTTTTGTAATTAGAAACTTTCAAATATACATGATTTTATAAAGATCCACTAGTAGTTGTAATTAGTTATTCTTTAAATTAATTCTTTCACATGGTAGAATAATCTCTTCACGCGAAGCATAAGTACCTTTTTATAAAATTCAAAATGATGGCTTATATATTAACTTATAGATCAAGTGTTGCTAAAAAAAAAATTAGGGTTTGAAATTAAAAATCATACACTGTTGGAGATATTAGTCTTAAATCGCATGTCCAAATATTAATTTGAAATCAAGATGTCAGAGTGTATGTCCAAATACAAGCTTAGAATAAAAGAGTTGTATAACAAATATAATATCACCTCTACTTTGATTACTCAGTTAGAAAAATTTGAGTAGAAATAAGAGATTATGTCTTCTAATGAGTGAAATTTTGGACTTTCAATTTGATGTCGTAATAAGAAATCACCAGATGAAATCAACGTTTGGACATGCGATTTTACGCTTATTGCATATCATGAGATTAAATCTCAAGTTCTCCAAAAATCATAATCTGAAAATTTTCAAATTAAAAAATAGACCGACAATTTAAATTTTGTAAAAACAAATCACATCTATATCTACTAACAATTTATTTCATACGTAATATAAAATATATAATTCATACCATTAATTTTTGTAACGACCCATTTGGTTGTTTTGAGTACTAGAGCTCTCTATGACATAAAGTACTTTCCGAAAGGTTCTAAATAAATATTTTGGACTATTTGTAATTATAATTATGAAATTAGTGGGGTTGTTTTAATTGAGATAACTACTTATATAAATATGAATTATTATAAAATTTTCAATCTCAACTCAAATTAGATAATGTTTATAACTATAGAGTGGAAGTTTGACTAGTTATAAGACACTTAGTTTGCCACGTGAGTTGATTGGAAAAATTAATTAATTATTAATGATCAGTGATGGAGGAATAGTATTATTATATAATTATTATAATGTTAGGAGGTAAGAATATTAAGGTGTTGCATTTATTTGTGTGTGTCTATATTGCTATAATTAATGGAGAATATATTTAGGAACTAAAGTTCCTAATAGGGGTAAAGAATTGGAGCGCTAGCGGTCGAAATATGTTATAGGAGTATAACTATCATGACATATGGGTATTGGCATCGGGCAACACTCAGGTAATTGTATGGTGGAGGGTTGGATGCCGCTGGTTTATTTACCAGTGGCTTTAGACGTTTAATATTAATATTATAATCTCGTATTATAAATTATTTTTTGATATATTAAGATAGGTAATTAAATATAAGGCGTATTATATTGATTGAATATCATTAAGGTCATAAAAATTGGAGAACTTAATAAATACACTTAGGTTTGAACTTTAGAAAATTGTTTATATAATTAGATGAATCTTTAGGTGTAGGCTAGACATAGAATAATGAGTGTTTGTAGGCTTGTTAACTCACAAATTATGCATATATATATGATAGATTTGAAATGTTTGGAAGTATTGAGGAAAGGGAAAACATTGGAGAAGTAGTTGCTTGACTTCGATTCTTTGGTGCAGGTAGGTTATGGTTTATGTTATTTGATAGTAAAATCCTAAGAGTGATTGATATGCATTGAATGATATTGTGATGTTTTCTATGTACTTGATTGTGTGGTTGTGTGTGGCTTGATTGTGTGTTTGTGATTGGTCTGAAATCCTGCGACTTGAAATTTATATTCTTGAACCCTAATTAGCGAAGTGAGGCCTTGAATAAAGAAGTCTTGACGAAATCTTATCAATGAATTGAAAGTGCTGATAATAAATGATAAATTAATGGTATAATTGGATCGGAGTGTAACGTTTCGACACGGTATTCTTGGATCTGAGTGTCACGTTTGGACACGATATTCTTGGATCGGAGTGTCACATTCTGACACGGTATAATTAGATCGAATTGTCACGTTCCGACATGGTATTCTTCGATCGGAGCGTCACGTTTCGACACAGTAACATTAAAGTACAAAGATATGGAATTAACTTAATTTACTCAACCACAATGACCCATTTCTCAAATGAGCGTGGCGTGGGGACATGAATCCTCATGGGTGTGGTTGATATTATGATTTATGATGTAGTCACTTGTTCATGTTCATTGTTGCTTACCACCTATTAAGTATCATAGTTGAGTTCATACTATTATTCATTGTATATTAGTTTCTATTTTAGGTTAGCGATGATACCGAATCAGAACATGTTGCCCCGTACTGAGCCCTACTTTTGTTTTTCTTTGTTTTCTTTTATGGAGTGCATCGAGTCTACCAATGACTTTGAATTGACCTCAATTCTAGCCAATCTCGAGCTTATCAGGTTCCAGGGTGAGCTATTCATACAAGCTCGTATTGGATTTTCTTGGTCATGACATGATGTCCTATTTTTTCGGATACATACCAATTTGTTCTTTTATTTTGGTGTATTTGATATTCTTAAACTTTGATTTGCAGATTAAATGTCCTTGATGTGATGACAGGTTTTGGGAAATGATATTTAGGAAGATTTTGAGCTTCCGCATTATGCTTGTATTTTGTAAGTTGGGTTAAATTTGTTGGTTCTCCCACCTAGGAGGCTAAGTGTGGGTGTCACTCACGACTTGTTTTGGTCCTCACACTTTTAAAACCATTTATATCTCATAAACAGTAAATTTTACCAACATGAAATTTATTATTACATTAAATCAGTTCCTACTCTACTATTTATAATAACCAAATTCATTTTGTTTTATCAAACTATTTACAAACCAAATTGACCAACAAGTGACTCAGAGTAACAATGTTAGTTCATATTCTCTGTCATATAATTGAAATATGCAAGTTCAATTTAAGAAGATTATCCGTAGGATGTGCGATATTATATGAAATACTAGACACAATAACTTATGTTTTTTTTAATGAAAATAAGTTTGGTCAATAAATATTCTAATATTTGGAAAAGTTTTGTGATATGATATTATGCAATTTTATAAACTTTTTCTAATTTGTTAAGATCTTATAAAGAAGTGAGACATATTTTAATAGTTTTACAAGCTATAGGGGTTGATGATTATGAGAAAACAAACGACATAAAATGTCCCAACAAAACTTCAAATTCATTCTCATATTTTCAAATCATGATTTCATATCACTTGGTCAAACGAACCCTAAATATACATCAAATTAATTGATTTATAACATGTCTTTATATATAAATATTTTCTCATCTAATCATATGCAAACATAAACATATACATATACATACATATATATATATACATATATAGATACATACATATATATATATATATATATATATATATATACATATATATATATATATATATGTATATATATATATATATATACAAAAAAGATTTGAAGATTAAGTTCATGTTAGTCAATAAAGGGTATTATACTGTCTTCTTCATCAATAAAATAAAGATCAGGTCGTATATTTCGCTATGAGAAAAATGACCATACAAGCTCTTAGTGATTGTCTTTTAATGTAAGAGAATATAATACCTTCCTGGACTTATGTGTAATTGATCTAAAAGATCAGTTCCATGTGTTTATTTTTAATGTAGTTATAAAGATCAAACACAAAAATAGTCGTTTCCCTGCTACTCCACCAAAAATTCGCAATCAAAATTGAAATTTGTTCGAAAATACTAACATTTGTAGCACCATAAGATACTTCACATACCTCTCTAATTAGCATCCCTACTATAACCCATCCCTTCCCAACTTCTAGTCAGTGCATACTTCTCTAACACATTAACCATTTATCGAGTGAGACCATCAATTTTTCTAGTAAAGTCACGACATTAAAAAGTATGGCATAAATCTTTTATGTACATAGTCAATTAATATCAGATTCGTCAACTTCTTCAAATATGGTTAATCATCATCAAACTAGAAGTTTTATCTAGAAGGTCATTTAAAGGAAAGGGGATAAATCAATTATGGATGATTTAAAATGAGCAAGGCTTGGGATGTGTTTAGTATGAAGGAAAATGTTTTCCTGAAAAACAAGTAGACATTTGACTTATTTTCTCATGTTTAGTTGGTAAGTATAAATTTTTTTGCGAAAAAATATTTTAGTGTTTGGTATTAGAATAAAAAACTTTTTGAAAAATATCCTTTATTTTAGAGTAAAAAACAATTTTTGAAGTTGATTTTTTTAAAAAAAGCAAACTAAAATTTTTTTGGGGAGAGGGGGGGGGGGTTGAGGGTAGGGGTTAAAAAATTATAATTTGAAGTTCAATTGTTTTTTAAAAAATAATAATAATATTTTTT
>NC_028641.1:31138146-31181580 GCF_001406875.1 Solanum pennellii | reverse complement strand
GTGGGTGGGGGCTGGTAGGGTGGGTTGGGTAGGCGAGGTTGGAGAAAGTTTTGAAAAATGTATTCCTTATGTTTTGAAGGGAAGTCATTTCCTTAAATTTGAGGAAAATGAGTTTATTTAGAAACATTTGAACCAACCAAACATGATAAATTTAGATAACATTTTAAGGAAAAGGTTTTTCTTCATACCAAACACGCTCTTGGTGATTAACATATTTTCAATATCCTCATCATCAATTTACATTACTTAGTTTAGGTTATGACCCTTTAAGTCATTTTTAAAACTAATCTTTTTTTCATAAAAGATCCTTTCCATAAATTTAAAATGAAAAAAATTGGTTTATTTGTTTAACTAAAATTTTCTTAATTAAGGGATAATTTAAGTAATTAATTTAGTTGATGGTTAATATATTGAGTCCATCTATAATTAATTTAATTTAATACCCTATATAACTTTATACCTATTTATTTTTTTAAAAAAAAACCGTCGGAGAATATTACAACTAGCGCACAGTCGGCAACCTCTCTTCTACAGGAGCACATCAACTAGGAAATATTTCAGACTTTGGAGGTAACAAAGCATTGTTCTAATTATTGGGCAGCCATAGAATTATAATTATTATTTTAATGTTGGAGTTGAAAGAGAAAATAGGAAAAAGTGGTTTTGAAATTTAGAGGAAAAAAAAAGAGAAGAAAATTAATAGTATGTATTAAGTATTGTGTGTGGGTTTGTGTGAAGCATGAAGAGTCAAATTTATTAGGCTCAATTTTTAGGTATTTGGGTGGCGTGATGATTGCAATGTCATTAGGGAATATGTTATATTATAATATAAATCCAACAGTCATACGTATAGGAAATTTTGAGGGATTGATTTTAGGGTTTCTGTGATTTATATTTAGTATCTTTATGTCACTTAATTAACTTTATTTGAATTTGTTTTTATCATTATCACATTATGAATTAAGTTTTGATATATTAAGATATACAACTAACTTTATGTTATTTGGAGATTACGACTAAATCTTAGGCATGAAATTTGGAAAAGAATCTCGAAGAGTTGACCTATTAGTTAGTGTCAAGATTAGGATAACTTGATTATAAATTTGATGTTAGTTTT
Source organism: Solanum pennellii (assembly GCF_001406875.1). Classification (NCBI taxonomy): domain Eukaryota; kingdom Viridiplantae; phylum Streptophyta; class Magnoliopsida; order Solanales; family Solanaceae; genus Solanum; species Solanum pennellii. Next base: position 31,180,463 of record NC_028641.1, on the reverse strand, counting down.
TAGGTCTAGTCTAGACATGTAGTGATATGAGTGTTGTTAGTTTTGAAATCTTATTATGGACAGTTATATGAATAGATTGTTTTGAGATAGAACTTCAATGAAAGGGGAAGACTCAAGTCCCGGAGTGATTGTTCGACTATTTGAGGCAAGTGAATTTCTAAACCTTTGCTAAGTGTATGAAATGCGTATAATTCCTTGTGGTATATATTTGGGATTAATGGGACTTGGTGATGGGTTGACTTGTCCACATTGATTAATACTAATGATGAAACAAAGGGTAAGAAGAGGCAATGTGAATAATTATTTTTGTGTGATGTTTTCATAATAAAGAATGGTGTGAAAGGCTTGTTGAGTCATTGTTGATGTGGTTGTGAATCGTGCAGTGTTATGAAAGTGGTCATATCCTCTTTATTTGTGTGAACATGTCATTTGCATTATTTTAAGACATGGTTGTTTCAAGTGTTATGTGCATTGAGAAAGAAGGAGAACTTAAAGAGGATGTACCATTTCGAGAGACGTATCGCGCGCCACGATGGATACTTTATTTCGAGGGACGTATCGCGCGCCGCGATGGTTACTATTATGGAGGGTCATGTCATGCGCCGTGACAGATGCATGGGAAGATATGTCCCCTATGGGTCCCAGACTGAGAGACAGCGGGTGTGTATCACTAGGTCAGACATGCATCATTATACTTGACATTGAATTCCATTGCATTGCACATATTTATCATTATTGAACTTGATATTGTGATTTTTGATCTTGTAATTGCCTTTTTGTGGAACATTTAATTGTTGAATATTGAGCTTGTTATTGAGGATATGTAATTTGTTAAAGTGTTGTTGTCGAGGATATATATGTAATTTGTCTAAGTGTTGTTGTAGAGTTACGTGCTATGTAAATGTGAACTATTAGATTAGACTGAATTTAATAGAGGTTGTAGTTGTGGAGGTTCAGTTGGGGTGGTAGGAGTATCCGCATTTCATCCCCTTATCTTGTGTTTAGATGTTTACTTGCTGAGTACCGTGTGGTTTGGTTCTCACCCTTGCTTCTACAATTTCTTATGTAGATTTTTGTGATATATTCTCCTCTTTTCTAAGGCTTCTTGGAGATTTGTGAGGTAGCTGTTTGGCATCTCAACACCTTCTTACTCCTATTTATGATCTTGTTCTACTCTAGCAACAATGTCATATAAGACTTGTATTTTTCTTTTGACTCGATTGTAATACTTTAGAGGCTTGTACACGTGACAACCATATTTTGGGGTACTTTTAAGTTGAACATAAATTTCTGTAATTTTATGACTTGTCTTGGTGGAATAAGACGAGTGTCATCAGACGCATTTTAGGGTCGTGACAAAATGGTATCCGAGCCCCAGGTTTATAGGTCTCACCTGTATACAAGCCGAGTCTAAATAGAGTATCGAGGAGCGATACGGAGACGTCTGCACTTATCTTCGAGAGGCTACAATGACTTTTTGGAAAGAACTTCACCTTTGGAATCTCTATCATGCATCATTGTCTATTCTGATTCTTATTGTCTTATTTCATTCTCTCTCTTATAGTGATGAGTCATGTATGATTCCTTAAGTTAGAAGTTGGTGTTTTTAATATGGCTTGGATGTTAGACTTGATACTAAAATGAAAAATATGTGTGGTCAGATTTTAAATGTTTAATTGAATGGATTGAGTTAGGTGATTGCTTCGCGATAATTTTCTTAGAATTTCTAAATGATGAGGTTGAACAATGGTATGATGGACTTCATGAATGTGTTATCCTTTTCAGGTTAGTTTCCCCAATAAAGAAATAGTATTTGTGTGGTATATAATATCCCTACTTGTTCGATATTTGAAAGTTAATAATAATAAAATGACTAGATAATGAATATAGTAACTATGGAATATACAGTAAGTTGTCATAACATGTATGAATTTTTTAGAGAATGAAGAGAATAACGTTGGACAAATTTAGTTAAGAATCACTATTGCAATTTCATAAATTGGGTGAATGTTGAGAAGGATCATAGAACGAGTACTACAATAGTATTGATGCTTGTTTGTGTAGGGTTATAGAGTGTGTTACTCATCTTATTGACCTGATATACGACGGGATGCATATCGCTTAGACGAGAGTCCAAGCAAATTTTATAGTATCTGTTAGTTACTAAATGGGAAAAATGTGTAGGCTATTTGGGTTCAATCTTCTCGGTTGATAAGATGTGTTCTAGTGGTTGACCTAACGAACATTCATGATGTGATACTAGTGGTATATGAAAATGGATACATTGATTGTTAAGTGTCAATACAAACTACTTAAGGAATTATCAATTGTACCACATGATCATTTAATGAGACTTTATATTGCATTTATACTTAATTTGAGAAAACAACTAGCTTGTTTCTATGGACAAATAAGTTAAGCATTCTTTGTAAAGGGAATCTTAGTGGTTGAACTTTGGTATGGTATAAATATATTTAGGTTGTGAAGTGTATTTTTTGAAGGTTTTTAATGAGGACTGGTGATTTCATCGTAAGGTCCAAGAAAGTGGATTAGTATTTGGATGACAAACTTATGGATAAAGAAAGTCCTAAAGAGTATACTTATGTGAAGACAATTGAGAGTTTTACTAAGGAAGTGCGGATAAAAGTTGGTTAGTCATTTGTATTGGATTGGTATAACTAGGTTTAAGGTGTCGTATTGATGAAATAGTTGACTTCGTGGCGATAACAAGAGCTAGTAAGCATGATTTAAGGAGTTTGTTATGGATTGTGATTGAGACAAAATCATATAATAAAAAATTGAGGGTTAACCGAGGTTTTCTTGTAATAACAACTTGCGAGCATCTAGGTTGTGGTTTTCCACTATTTGATGAGTAATGTGATTGAATGAAAAGTTGTAGGATGTGTTGAAAATTCCGCTTGAATAGAATTGAAAAGAGCTGGAGTCATAAATGGAAAAGAATTAGTGGGATGTATTTTAGTAATTGAAAAGTGGCAATCGAGAAAAGAGATATTTACTATAATTATAAAGGACAAAGATATATCTTTAGAGAGTTGAGAATTTAGTTCAAGGACACGTGATTTCATTTGTTTCACTTTGGTTATGGTAATAGTGTCACATGTTCATTAGATAGATCAAAAAAAATATTGTGTAAGAATTGAGAAAGAAACCTACACAATTCGACTCGAGTGTGGTGATAATTTCTTTTATAGTTTCGAGTTTAACAAAGGGTACAATTGAATTTTTAAGAAAGGGTGTGGCAAGGTCGAAGGATAGGTGATCAATAATAAGCTAAGATGTACGACTTTGTAAATATTTCTAATGTATGAGCTAATGTCTATAGAAAAAAGGATTGAGTTACATAGTTGAATTCAAAATTCAAGTTTTTCATTGTGAGTTTAGATTTGTGGTAGTGTGTTTTGTCAAGGTATGAATTGGTAAGGGGTAAGGAATGATTGATCACATTGAGTGTGAAGCATTTGGAATGACTTAAAAATAATTTGAGTAGTAAATTTGGTTACTTTTGATTGTTATACCTAAATGGGATTTCACGTAATGTTTTAATTTTGAGGATAAGATAAAAATAAGATGGGTTTTTGGTCAAAGGATAGGATTGGTAAGCGTGAACCAAAGAAACAAGAGTTAATGTATTAAAGAGTTCAAGATATTTGAAATTTCCGTCATGAAAATAATTTAAGAGATGTGATAGAATAAGACGTCTCATTTAGACCCATGTTTTGAGGTTGAATGTTGTATGCATTTCCACTTCTGAGTTCAAATTTGATTGGATGTGAATTGGTTCGGTATAGACTTACTAGAATTTAATCATCAACTTTTTTAAATATAGAGTTTTGATTTAGGTTACAAATAATGATGTGTGCAAGATTCTATATGGTTATTTCGAGTTAGATTGTTCGAAATATGATGGGTAACTTATAGATGTTAAACAGTGTGGACTTATAGTTTTATAAGGATAATGACAATTTTGAAGGGACGAAAGCTACATTGTTGGTGGAAAGATATAGGCTGTCATGATGTGTTAAAATAGGCACTTATGGTGAGTAGAGATTATATGCTTATTGTATAGGATTATTAGAGTGACTAAGGATTTCTCTGATTTTTAGCATAAGGTATGGTATGGTTTGAAATGGTAATTGAAATATTGTATGTGAAAGACTGGATGAAGTTTACATTGTATGTCATTCAATAGTGTTATCTCGATGCAATTTTTTTTTATTAATTTTAAAATTAGTGCTATCAACCTTGGGTGGGATTCATAGTTATCCTGAAATGCTTAAATGGAAATAGAGAGATAGAGAGAGAGTCATAGTTCAATTTTTAAAGACTATCATGTATTTGCTAAGAAGACTATGATGCTAGTGATTATTTGACAGTAAGGTAAATGGATGGTGTGGTTATGGTGTTTGTTGATATTAAGAGTGTTGACCTAAATTGAGTACTCTGAGAAGAATGTGAGATTTGACAAATCGAGTATGTGTGTAATGATATCAAGATAGTTGATTGTGGGTGATAAAAATGTAGATATGGAGTCATATAAATATAATTATTTTATGTTCACTTCGGAAAGAGTATCTTATGTTATTCAACCTTGGTTTGTCTTTTTTTTTTGGGTGACCACCTACTTCGTTTCAGACATGGTTTAAAGTGTGATTCGCTGCATATACTCGTGTGTGTTTCTACATCTATGCGTGAATTCCTAGTGGTGAATCGGATGTACCGATCCTCTTATGTCCTATTGATAAGGTAGGATACATTGACAGACCTGGTCATTTCAGTTATGGAATAATTAGTGTTTGTATAGTTGATGTATACAAGTAGCTTTACACGCAGAACTTTTCTTATGAGAATGTATTGGGGGGCTACCACAAAAAAAATTACATTTTTCCAATAGACTTAAGATTTATATCAACATCGATATCATGTTTTAGCTTTGTGTGATTGAATGTGAGGTTCACTAGGTAACTTAAGCTCATGGAAAAAAATTATGTTGTGAAAAGGAAATTGTGATAAGATTTATAATGGTTTGTGCATTATGAGTATGTGGTGGTTGGTTCAAGTTCAATTCTGATTGTAGTCGATATCAACTCAGAATGTTATCTTTCTTATGTAAGCAAAGATTTTTCATGATGTTTGTGTTATGGTTCATAGGTTAGTGTTGGATTGATAATCCCTCTTAAATTATTTTTTTATCTTCCAAAGTTTGATTCGAAGGTTCATTTCTTAGTAGTTGGTCTTGATGGAATGGTCTTAAGAAGGACCTCACTTAGACTTTTGGTAACATCAGTTATTAATCCTTCTTCTTCCTTATGTTCGAGGATGAACATGTTTTTTTATTGGTGGATAATGTTATGACCCGTTAAGTCATTTTCAAATTTAGTCTTTTTTTTCATAAAAGATCAGGAAAAAAAATTCGTTTATTTGTTTAACTAAAATTTTCTTAATTAAGGGATAATTTAAGTAATTAATTTAGTTGATGGTTAATAGATTGAGTCCATATATAATTAATTTAGGTTAATACCCTATATCACCTTAGACCTATTTGTTTTGGAACAAGAAAACCGTCGGAGAATATTACAACTACCGCACAGTCGGCAACCTCTTTTCTACACGAGCACATCAACGAGGAAATATCTCAGACTTTTGAGGTAACAAAGTATTGTTCTAATTATTGTGCAGACATATAATTATAATTATTATTTTAATGTTTGAGTTCAAACAGAAAATAGGAAAAAGTGATTTTGAAATTTAGAGAAAAAGAAAGAGAAGAAAATTAATAGTATGTATTAAGTATTATATGTGGATTTGTGTGCAGCATGAAGAATCAAATTTATCAGGCTCAATTTTTATGTATTTGGATGGCGTGATTATTGCAATGTCATTAGGGAATATGTTATATTATAAGATAAATCCAACAGTCATACGAATAGGGAATTTTGAGGGATTTATTTTACGGTTTTTTTGATTTATAATTAATATGTTTATGTCACTTAATTAACTTTGTTTGAATTTCTTTTTAAAGTTATCACAAAATGAATTATGTTTAGATATATTAAGATATACAATTAACTTTATGTTATTTGGAGATTAAGACTAAATCTTAGGCTTGAAATTTGGAAAAGAATCTGGAAGAGTTGACCTATTAGTTAGTGTCAAGATTAGGATAACTTGATAATAAATTCGATGTCAGTATTTAGCTCTAGTCTAGGCCTTTAGTGATATGGGTGTTGTAAGTTTTGAAATCTTATTATGGACAGTTATATGAATAGATTGTTTTGAGTTGGAACTTCAATGAAAGGGGAAGACTCAAATCCCGAAGTGAATGTTCGACTATTTGAGGCAAGTGAATTTTTAAACCCTTGCTAAGTGTATGAAATGCGTGTATTTCCTTGTGGTATATGTTTGGGAGTAATGGGACTTGGTGATGGGTTGACTTGTCCACATTGATTAATACTAATGATGAAACAAAGGGTAATAGAGGCAATGTGAATAATTATTTTTGTGTGATGTGTTCATAATAAAGAATTGTGAAAGAGGCTTGTTGAGTCATTGTTGATGTGGTTGTGAATCGTGCAGTGTTATGAATGTGGTCATATCCTCTTTATTTGTGTGAACATGTCATTTGCATTATTTTAAGACATGGTTGTGACAAGTGTTATGTGCATTGAGAAAGAAGGAGAACTTAAAGAGGATGTACCATTTCGAGGGACGTATCGTACACCACGATGGATACTATATTTTGAGGGAAGTATCACGAGCCGCGACGGTTACTTTTATCAACAGTCGTGTCGTGCGCCGCGATAGATGTATTGTCAGATATGTCCCCCATGGGTCCTAGACTGAGAGACAGCGGGTGTGTATCACTAGGTCAGACATGCACCATTATACTTGACATTGCATTCCATTGCATTGCACATACTTATCATTATTGAACTTGATATTGTGATTTGCTGATCTTGTAATTGCCTTTTTGTGGAACTTTTAATTGTTGAATTTTGAACTTGTTATTGAGGATATGTAATTTGTTAATGTGTTGTTGTTGAGGATATGTAATTTGTTGAAGTATTGTTATTGACGATATGTAATTTGGTAAAATGTTGTTGTGGAAGATATATATGTAATTTGTCTAAGTGTTGTTGTAGAGTTATGTGCTATGTAAATGTAAACTGTTAGGTTGGACTGAATTTTATGCAGGTTGTAGTTGTGGAGGTTTGGTTGGGGTGGTAGGAGTATCCATATTTCATCCCCTTAGCTTGTGTTTAGACGCTTACTTGCTGAGTACCGTGTGGATTGGTACTCACCCCTTGCTTGTACAAATTTTTTGTAGGTTACTAGCCCAAAATTTTGTGATCTTGGAGATTTGTGAGGTAGTTGTTTGTCATCTCAACAGACCTTAATACTCCTATTTAAGATCTTGTTATGCTCTAGCAACAATGTCATATGAGACTTGTATTTTTCTTTTGACTCGATTGTAATACTTTAGAAGCTTGTACACGTGACAACCAGATTTTGGGGGTATTTTTAAAGTTTAACATAAATTTCTGTAATTTCATTGTAATGGTCGAGATTTAGGCTGACTTGTCTTGGTGAAATAAGACGGGTGTCATCACACCCATTTTTGGGTCGTGACAGTTTACAATTGTTTGTCCATACTTAAGGGCCATGCAAATTATCATCTCTACATGCACATTCGATACAATTCTAGTTTGAGTAATCTAGAATCCCAAGATACAAACTTAAAAAAGAAATTGACAAAAGAGAGGGATTTTTTATAAATCTCACCTGTAAGGCAATAATATAATTTTGTGTTATATGTTCAATCGAAAAAAGTTATATTCAACTTACATGATGCAATTATATCTCAAGTATCAACTTATACCATTAGAGTCATAAGATAAGAAAATCAATCTCGAGATAAGTTTTCGTATTAACTTCATTTCGTGTTTTGTACGAGTGTCACGACCCAGAATGAGTCGTGAGTGGGACCTAAACTTAACCTCCTAGGTGGTACAACAAAGGAATCCAAACCCCAACATATACCAATAACTCTACTATGAATAGAAAAACTAATGCGGAAGCTCCAAAACTTATTAAATTATCATTTCCCAAAACCTGAAAGTAATCACATCAAGGGCATCTAATCTCCAAATACTAAGTCAAGGAATATCAAATACACCAAAATAAAATAATAGAATGGTATGTGTCCGAAAACGTAAGACATCATGTCATGACCAAGAGAATTCAACACGAGCTTAAATAAAAAGCTCACCCTGGAACCTCATATGCTGGAAGCTGGCTAGACCTAAGGGAAATTTGAAGTCATTGGTATGCTCGCTGCACTCCATAAAAGAAAACAAAACAAAAATACAAGTAGGGCTCAGTACGGGCAACATATACTGAGTAGTTATCATCGGTCAACCCAAAATAGAAACTAACATACAATGAATAATAGTATGAACTCAACTATGACACTTAACAAGTGGTAAGCAACAAACAACATAAACAAGTGACTACATAATCAATCATAATATCAAACATTCCCATGAGGACTCATGCCTCCACGCCATGCTCATTTGAGAAATGAGTTCTTTGAGATTGAGTACATTAAGTTAATTCCATATCTTTTTCCTTTAATGTTACTGTGTCGGAACGTGACACTCCAATCTAATTATATCGTGTAAGAACGTGACACACCGATCCAAGAGTATTGTGTCAGAACGTGACACTCCGATACAAGAATATCGTGTCGAAACGTGACATTCCGATCCAAGAATAAAGTATCGGAATGTGACAATCCGGTGTAATTATACCATGTCGAAATGTGATGCTCCGATCCAATAGTACCATTAATTTATCATTTATTATTACCACCGATAGTATTTCATCAAGCTTTCTTTATTCAAGGCATCACTCCGATAAAGAGGGTTCAAGAATATAAATGCTACGATCTCAGGATTTTAGACCAATATTTAAACACACAACCAAGCCACACAACCACACAATCAAGTACATAGAAAACTTCACAAGATCATTCAATGCATATCAATCATTATTAAGAGTTTACTATCAAATAACATAAACCATAATCTACGTCCACCGAAGAACCGAAGTCAATCAAACTACTTCTCGAAGTTTTTCCTTTTCTCAATGCCTCCGAACCTTTCCAATCTATCAAGTATATGTACATAATTTGTAAGTTAACGAGCCTATACGAACTCATATTATTCTATATCTATCGAGACCCAAAAATTCACCTAACGCTATAATCAATTTCCTAAAGTTCAAATTTATAGTTATATCTTAATTTCTCCAACTACCATAACCTTAATGAAATTTAAATAATTCGACACACCTAATATTTGATCATTATATCAGCACTTGATTAATTATATAATATCTTATCATTGAATCCCAACATAACACACAAGTTTTCTAGTTTCCTTAAAGTAAGTAAAAATAATTAAATATAGATGACAAGTTACCTAACATAAAATCACCTTTTGATTATAAAAGTTCTAAATGATAAACATGTATACCTTTTCTAAAGGGAAATATGAAAATTGCTTATTTTATTTTTGTATGTGAAAGCTTATATTAATCAAAAGAAAGATCATTACCAACAATTGCATAAATCCACGCTAGACATACATGAGCATCATTCCAATTACCATTTATTTTCAGCTTTGAAAAAAATGAAGCATTACATATATTAGTTAACACACACACACACACATACACACACACACACACATATAAACTCAACACCTCATCTATCCTTCGTTACAATATCATTGATTCACTAATCTTAAATCCATTGCATTAGATTGCAATCACGAGTAAAATTGATTAGAAATAGAATTTAGGAAAATTACCATAACCATTGAATTACCATATTATTTAGAGGAACATATGGTTTAAGTCTAACCTTTTCATAACCATTTCTCTTGTTCTTTCTACCCCTGCTCCCTCTGACCCTTGTTTACTCGGAAGATCATTTCTCTTGATTTTTCTAGCCTGCTCCCTCTATCCCTTATTTACTCAAAAGAGGGAATGTCATATTAAGAAACTTCATTGTTGAAAATGTATAACTAAGAAACAGTCGAACAAAATAAATAAAAGATGATGGGACAGTCATTGAACGAGTCGACCACTTGTTAGAACTAACAGATTAAAACATACCTTGCCCCGAAAATCATGTAAACATAATGTGTATAAGTGAGGAACTGCTATTGTAAAAAAAAAGTACCAACCCAACAAAATAGTTAAAAAAAAAAGAAGAAATGACCATAGATATTCAACAAAGGAGTATCCTGGAAGTTTAAACTCGAAAAACATAGTTATATTGCACTCTACTAGCAATGATAAAAGGAAAATATAATCATTGTAGAGCTTTTTAAGGTTCAAATTTAAACGTTGAACGAGATTAATGCTTACCAGCAGGATATCGAGAATGTTGATAGTCCTAATGTGTGACTATCCTTCTACTTTAGAAAAGTGAAGTGATTAATAAAACTAGTAAATAATAATTCAAAAGAAGCAATATTTAATTTTTGTTCTCCAATATAATAATAAATGTAAAATTAACTATGTTGTTAAGTGGAAGAAGGAAATAACATACGTGGACTATCATCATTTGAAGTAGATGTAATTGAAAGAATTAAAAAATATTATCCATGAACTGAAAAGTATGTTAAGAGATATTGATTTCATAAGTTTCTCCTTCGATAATATTTTCTGCAATCTTTCTTGAAAGTTGAAAATCACTCTTGCTTTGGGCAGGGTCAAAAAAATAAGAAATTCATCCGAAAATATAGAAGACAAAATGTAATTGGTGAATAGTTCAGTATAAAAGCATAGACTCACCAACAAAATCCAAAAAAAGTTGATATTAAGAATTTTCAAAATTGAAGAGGCGTACCTTGTAGAAAATTTGCCAGGAAGAGAAATAAAAAAATCAAACACCTCTGTTGCATTCATTTTTAAACTGAATTAACTTAGCTTTTTTAGAAAGAGGAAAATGGGAGAAAATCCCTAAATAGGTCATTCTCTTTAAGCTTGGATTCAAAATCATCCATAAAATTGGACCTGAATATAAAAAATAATAAGTAAATGCATATTGAAACTTTAATAGAAAACAACCCAAAAAACAAATCGTGATTAGACACAACAAAACTTTTTAATATTAAAAAATATCGAACGAAAAATCTTCAGTATCTATGAAAAAATTTGAAAACCATTAGAAAGAAAAATGTGTAATTTTAGAGAAACTTAGAAGAAATCAGTGGTTGACAAATCTAGAAATAAAATCTGCCTAAAAAGTACATGTGGTTTAATGAGAAAGAACTATAGTACAAGTGCTAATAAAAAAGTAAAAGATATTGAACAGTCAATCAGACTGGACAAAGTTTATAGCATAATTGACATTCTATTGGTACAATTATTTATCAGAATAGATAACAAACTAAATACCATGTACAATTTGTAGTACTTTTTGTAAAACTTGTATATGTTGTGCTAGTCCTTTAGGAGTGACACTTCTAAACAAGAATAAAGTAATAATATATACATAAACTTACTTAAATCATTCTTATATGTATATATCTTTTCAACCATTTTGTATATATATTATTAATGCAAAATTACTACAACAAGTTCACTTCTAATATAGATAATATCATGATTTGATTTATGTCAAACAAGAAAATGACGTTTGTTACACACATTATTTAAGAGAGTTTCATTGCAAAATAAAAAAAGCAAAACAAAATTTTCATTCTCAAGTCTTTAGCATAACAAATAATCAAGCAATGAAAAACAATTCAAGCTCAAATCCAAGTGGTGGTATGATGATTATATATGAGATATGGCTAAAAAATTATGCCACTAATTTTGTTGAGTATTTGGTTGATGGATGTCTTGAATTTACTGAGAAGGGTAATGATGGCACTAAAGAATAATATATTTGTGTTGATTGTGGGCGTTTTAGGAGTTTTCATCGAATGAATAGTCAGTCATTGTATATTAATCCAATGCTCCGATCTTGCTTCTTTTACCACATGTTAATCCACATCGTGGTGGAAATGTGCCAGTTTTTTTTCATCCTTCAATGACTCGATTTGTACCAGAAGGCCCATTTTTTACTATAATCCCTGACATGATGAAATCTTTAGTCCATGAGAGATTTGTTGGCGACACTTGTTGGTGTTATTACAATGTATGAATATTAGCTAAGAGACGATCTTTATTTTATTAGCATAAAGTTATGTTAACTAATTTCTATTATGTTTTTTCTAAAATTAGTAAAGAGAATGAAGAATTATAGCTTATGTACACATACAAGTGTAAGTTCATAAATATAATTACCCAACCTATGATCTAGAGTTGGCTGCGGTGGTATTCTCCTTGAAGATATGGTGTCACTGTTTGTATAATGTTCATGTTGATGTATTCACTAATCATAGAGCCTACAATATTTGTTCACTTAGAGAGATAATAATCTCATACAAAGTAGGTGGTTAGAATTTCTCAAGGATATTGATATGAGAATTCTTTATAACCAAGGTAAGCCTGATGTAGGTGCAGATGCCTTCAGAAGGTTATCTATGGTTACTATTGCCCATCTTGAAAAAAATAACAAGGAACTAGCAAAATATATGAATATACTTGCATTCTTAGGAGTCCGACTAATGGATTCAACATAAGGAGGAATAGTGGTGACGAATGGAGCAAAATCGTCGTTAGTATCAGAAGTGAAATAAAAGCTAGACCAAGATCTCATTTTGCTTGAGTTGAAGGAAAATGTTCAAAAGCAAAGAGTATTATCTTTTGAACAAGGCGGGGATGGTGTTTTGAGATATCAAGGTAGATTGTGTGTACCAATGGTGGATGGACTCCAAGAGAAGATCATGGAAGAAGCTCATATTGTAACATCCTGTATCCAAAACAGAGCAAAAACCAGTTTTTCAGAAAGTATAAAGGTGCAACAGACGGTGGACATCAAAGGACCGTAAACTGACCCACGGTCCGTCCTGCACATCTATTAATGGAGTAAGAAACCCCCAAAATCTCATCCAAGGAAAAATTTGACTAAATGTCGAACGACGGACGAACCTATAGTCCTTAGGTCAGATTACGGTCCCTAGTCTGAATCAGTTGATCAACAACCCTTTCACCCACTCTCTGATAAGAACCACGATTGACCAGCACGGTTCGTAGATACACCTCCGAACCGTAGGTTAGATATAGTAGATGGTTTGGCGGAAAATGCAGTTGCATCAAATTCAGATGGTCATAACTCTTAGCACACAATGAATTTGGTGTCCCATGACCTACAAAGAGATATATAATTGAATTATATTTCCATACTCACCGACCTTGCTAAAATAAGACCTACGAGTAAAAAGATATGCCTGTTTCAGTAAAGGCTAGTCGAAATAGGCCCAACCTACGGACCAAACGACAGACCATCGATAAAACAACGAACTGTTTGTGCAGGTCATCGTTTGGTCCGACATCAACTTACCCAGGGGTCTTGTGGTGTTTACCACTTTGTTTAAACCATAAGATACATTGTTTTCACCCTCAATTATCATTTTTTGTCAATTTAAGCCTAGAAACATAAGTAAAACTTATCTAAGTCAAATCATTAATAAAAAAACATAGAAAATTAGGAGCAAGAAATGAGGAAAAAGGTCAAGAACCCTAGTTCAAGAAAGCAACAAGGTTCCAGCAGTTCCAGCCCCAAAATCTAAGTGTTTCTCCGTGAATTTTATTTCCAGGTAAGTGGGATTTCACTTATGGGTTCCTTTCACCCATTGGGCCCCTAGTTTTTAGTCACTTCTTGATTCTCTTATCATGATTAAACCTAGGGTTTCTAGACCTCTGAAAGAACTTCATGAATTTATTAAATATATGTTCCAAATAAGATTGTAAAGTTATTATTCAATTTATCGCATGTATTTCAGAACCCTGGCTTTGTATTTTTTAGTTTTTGAATTACACATTCTAGGTTAGATATTTCAGCTATTCAGTTATATATGCCTCAATTTTTTTTAATGTAGCAGTGTCAAATCAAATGTTGCTTTTGCATGTTAAGTTTTGAGCTATCCAGTTATTATAGAGATTCAGACATAACCAGTTAACTACATAAATCAATGGGAGTACCATAATACCGAGTTGGACTAGGGTTCAGCGAACCCAATTAGTCCCAGAACTACTAGCCAAGTAGGTTGTAAGTCCTCTCTGTGAGCAATAAGTTTAGTGATCACACCATCATGCCTTTATACCTCTGGCAAGGTATATTGGGTCCTCTTGATGAGGCATATACATTAGAATCTAAATTTCAGCTTATTATCGGTTGTTAGTAGCTCCCGCAGTTCGGTTAGACTCTCTTGCATTGACCATTTATCAGTATACTCAGTATCCAATTTGATCATGTTATAAATTGGTCGTTGTATTAAGATAGCTCCAAATTCTCGATATCATGTTCAGATTATTATACTTGCTTTTGTGCTTGTTCAGTTATGTTTTATTTCACCTATATTCTATCCTACATGCTCAGTACCTTTCAAGTATTGACGCATAAGTGCTCTACATCTTCTCGTGATGTAGGTTCAGGTTCTCAACATCTAGATCACGCATAGATCGATATCCGATCTTCAGTTCAGCAGATTCGCTAGTGAGTCCCCATTCTCCGACGACAATAGTCATGAGTTTCTTTTCAGTATTTAGTCTTTTAGTTTAAGTTTTGTCTAGCTTTAATTGGGGCTTGTCCCAGTATTTCTAGTCCAGTTTATAGGCTATTTTCAGACATAGTTAGTTTCTGCTTAGTATTGAGTTAATATTTCCTTTGTATTAAACTCATTGTTTTCAAATATCTCAGTTATAAAATATGCGTATTCTCCGTTTTTTGATTTTGAATTTATGATTTAGCTTCCGCAACATCTTATACTATTTAGTATGCTCATGCACATACCAACAGGGTTAGCTTGAGATCAGTTGTGGTCCTAGGTTCCGTGTCCGCATCTCAGGTGTAGCTTCGGGCGTGACAAAACATGGTATCAGAGCACTAGGTTCAAGAGTCCTAGGATGTTTGAAAAGCCGCACTAAGTAAAGTCTTTTTCATGGGTGTGAAAAGCACCACGTCTAATCAGAGGCAGGTTATGAAGTGTTTTTGAAAAACTTCACTTTATTGTTAGTATTATCGTGCGTGAGGTATGATCTTATTCCATTCGAACTTTACGTTCTACGTTTCAGATTATGCCTCCTCGTAGAGCTAACACTAAGAATGTGAATGCCATGAATGCGAATGCAGCTCCTCCACTATCAGATCAAGAAGTCTCCAATGTTGAGTTCAAGAATGTCATACATCTTTTAGTTCAGAGTATGACTAACCAGAACAATTGGGTTCATGGTCATGTAAATGAAAACGGTGGATCAGCAGCAGCAAGGATATGTGACTTTGTTAGGATGAATCTGCCTAAGCTCTTAGGATCACAAACTAATGAGGATCCTCAGAATTTCTTGGGTGAGATCAAGAACATTTCTAGGCTTACGACTTATGCTCAGCAGGTTGGGGGTGATAAGCTTATGGAATAAGCTGAGCATAATAAGAAGGCTAGGACTGGGAACTATGACTATTCTCAGCTGATATCGGGTGGTGGAAATTGCTCGCACAGTCAGCTGAAGATTTTAGCCCCCGCCCCTTCGTCAGCTAGTGTTCCATCCTCCAAGAATAGGTATGACCAGAAGGGTAGAACACCAAGCTCTAAGTCTCAGGGAAGTGTTTCAGGCACAAAGATTTACACCACTTACCCTAAGTGTGGTATGAAGCATCCGGGAGAGTGTCTCGCAGGAAAAGAAGGAAGCTTTGGGTGTGGTCAGTCTGGTCACAGGTTGAGGGATTGTCCTTCTAGACAGGGTCAAGGAGGCGGTAATGGTAGAGCTCAGTGTATAACTTCAGCAGCACTAGCAACTTGCCCAACTCAGCAGGGTAACTCATCTAGTACTGGTAGCGGTCAGAGCCAGAACAAGCAGTATGCTTTTGAGGCTCGCCGGGATCAGGAAGGTTCTTCTGATGTAGTCACTGGTTCGTTACGAGTCTTTAACCTGGATGTTTATACATTGTTAGATACAGGAGCTACTCTTTCTTCTGTAACTCCTTACATAGCAGTCCAATTTAGTGTTAGTCCATAAACTCTCTTGGAACCTTTTTCAGTATCTACTCCAATCGATGACCCAGTTATATCTAGACGGGTATACAAAAATGCCCTATCACAGTATCTCAGAAGATCTTGTAGAGTTAGAAATGGTAAACTTTGATGTCATTCTAGGCATGGATTTGTTATATTCCTGTTATGCCTCAGTCAATTGTAGAACTAGGATTGTTCGTTTTCAGTTTCCAGACGAACCAATCTTTGAATAGAAGGGTAGTCACTTAGCGCTTATGGGTCGATTCATCTCCTACCTTAACTCTAGAAAGAAGATCTCAAAGGGTTATCTCTATCATCTAGTTCGGGTAAAGGATTCTAGCTCTGAAACCCCAACTGTTGAGTCAGTTCCAGTAGTCTGTGAGTTTCCAGAATTATTTCCAGAAGATCTTCCCGGAGTCCCTCCTTAAAGGAAAATCAACTTTAGAATTGATCTCCTTCCAAATACCCAACCTATTTCCGTTCCTCCTTACAGAATGGCTCCAGCAGAGCTTAAGGAATTGAAAAAGAAGTTGAAAGACCTTTTTGATAAGGGCTTCATCAGATCAAATATTTCACAATGGGGTGCACCAGTGTTGTTCGTAAGGAAGAAGATGGTTCTCTTAGAATGTGTATTGACTATAGACAGTTGAACAAGGTCACAATTAAGAAAAAGTATCCTATCCCCAGGATTGGGGACTTGTTTGACCAACTTCAAGGTGCTAGTCACTTCTCAAAGATAAACCTGAGATCGGGTTATCATTAGCTTGTAGTGAGAGATAGTGACATTCCTAAAATAGCTTTAAGAACTCAGTATGGTCATTACGAATTTGTAGATATGTCGTTTGGATTAACCAATGATCCTGCAGGCTTCATGGATTTGATGAACTGAGTTTTCAAACAGTACTTGGACTTGTTCGTTACCATCGTCATTGATGATATCCTCATTTACTCTAGGAATGAGGAAGAACATGTGAGTCATTTGATAATTGTTTTACAAACTCTTTAGGATCTCCAGTTATTCGCTAAGTTTAGGAAATGTGAGTTCTGTTTGCAATCCATTGCTTTCCTTGGTCATGTTGTGTCTAGTGAAGGGATCCGAGTGGATTCACATAAGACAGAATCAATGAAGCAATGACCCAGACCTACTCTGTTGTAGATATCAGAAGTTTCTTAAGCTTAGAAGGTTATTATAGAAGGTTCGTGGAAGGATTCTCCTCCATAGCCTCCCCATTGACTAGGTAGATTTAGTAGATGGTCAAGTTTCAATGGTCAAATGATTATGAGAAAAGCATTTTAAAATTGAAAACTAGATTGACTACAACTCCTGTCTTGACTCTGCCAGAGGGTTCAGATGGTCATGTGATCTATTGTGATGCATCAAGAGTTGGCCTAGGTTGTGTGTGGATGCAACGAGATAAGGTTATAGCATATGCTTCTATACAACTTAAGGTTCATGAGATGAACTACCCAACCCATGACCTTGAGCTTCCAGCAGTGGTGTTTGCACTCATGATATCAAGAAACTACTTATATGGTGTTCACGTAGATGTGTTTACCGACCATAAGAGCCTTCAGTATGTGTTCACCCAGAAAAAGTTGAATCTTCACCACAGGAGATTGCTAGAGTTCCTTAAGGATTATGATATAAGTGTGCATTATCATCCAGGTAAGGCAAATGTAGTAGTAGATGCTTTTAGTAGATTATCTATGGATAGTGTAACCCATGTTGAGGAAGAAAAGAAGGAGCTAGTGAAGGATGATCACAGGCTTGCTCGCTTGGGAGTTCGCATTATAAGCATACCAGACAATTGTGTAAAAGTTAAGAATGGGACAAAATCTTCTTTGGTAGTGCAAGTTAAAGAAAGCAAGACGGTGATCCAATTTTCTTGAACTTAAGAATGCAGTCCACAATCAGAGAGTGGAGGTTTTCTCCCAAGAGGGATATGGTGTACTTCGCTACCAAGGTAGATTGTATGTTCCTGATGTGGGGTAGTTGAGAAAGCATATTCTTGCATAAGCCATAACTCTAGGTATTCTATTCATCCAGGTGGAACTACGATATTCCGCGATCTGTGAGAAGTGTATTGGTGGAATGGCATGAACAGGGACATAGTAGATTTTGTGAGTAAGTGCCCCAATTGCCTGCAAGTCAAGGTAGAACATCAGAAACCAAGAGGTGTGACTCAAGAGTTCGATATTCGTACTTGAAAGTGGAAAGTGATCAATATAGATTTCATCACAGGGTTACATCGTACTCACATACATCATGACTCAATTTTGCTGATAGTGGATAAGATGAATAAGTCTTCTAAATTTGTAGATGTCAGGACTACAGACTCGGCAGAGGACTATGCCAAGCTTTACATTGATGAAATTGTGAGGTTGGATGTGGTTCCTTTGTCTATCATCTCAGATAGAGGTCCTCACTTTAGCTTAGTACAATATTTCATCAACAGACGGATGGGTAGGTAGAGTGTTCCATTCATACCTTACAGGATATGTTGAGAGCTTCTGTGATCGATTTCAAGGCTAGTTGGGATGATCACCTTCCTCTTATTGAGTTTTCCTACAACAATATCTACCACTCCAGCATTCAGATTGCCCCTTATGGTGCGTTGTATGGGCGTAGGTGTAGATCTCCTGTTTGTTTGTTTTGAAGTAGGTGAAGCAGCTTTAATAGGTCAAGATTTAATCCCTTGTGCTATGGACAAAGTGCAACTCATTATAGATAGACTTAAGACAACCCAAAGTCTTCATAAATCTTATGCAGATGATAGAAAAAGGGAATTAGAGTTCCAACTTGATGATTGAGTTTTCCTGAAAGTGTAACCTATGAAAGGGGTGATGAGATTTGACAAGAAAGGGAAGCTCAATCCTAAATATGTAGGCCCTTACAAGATCTTGAAAAGGGTTTTCAAGGTGCCATATGAAATAGAGTTGCCAGCAAAATTAGCAGCAGTGCATCCGGTCTTCCACATCTCACTCTTGAAGAAGTTTGTGGGTGATCCAGCCTATGTAGTGCCATGAGTGTGGAAATGAAAGATAATCTTTCTTACGAGGATGTACTAGTTCAGATAGTCGAACGATGGACGAACCTATAGTCAATAGGTCAGACTACGGTCTATAGTCTGAGTCCGTCGATCAATACCTTATTCACCAACACTTTCATAAGAATAACGATTGACCAACATTGTCCGTAGATGGACCTACAGACCTGATGTACCGTAGTTTCACGGTACTTTCAATGTCTTTTCCTTAAGTTTAGTGTGTCTACAGCCTTTTTGTACTGATTTTCGATGTAAGTTTGTCTTTATTTGTAGGAAATCTATCCAAAGGGCAACACGGAGGATTTGAGCAGAAATTGCAGAAGTGACCACCTACGGAGCCCACGACAGTCTGTCGTGACTGTTACAGTCCGTAGGTGGCACCGTAGTGAGAAGAAAACGACTACTGAAGAAAGTTGGGGAAGTCTGACCAAGTGTGGGACTGCAAAAGTTCATGACGGACCGTCATAGCCATGACGATCCGTCCTGCATATTGGTCGTGGTTGTCAGAGAGTAGTTCAAGTACCCAATTTCATGAAGTTTCTAAGTGTTGTTGAATAGAACCCCTCGAGGGACCATCGTGCTTGAAACGGTTTGTCATATTTGTCCGTTGAGGGTAACAGAAAGTTGATAAAGAAAGCAGCAGAAAATAATGACAAATATGGAATGACGGATCCCGTGACGGATCGTCGTGTCGATGACGGTTCGTCGCACAGATCGTCGATTCAGACGTGTTTTGGACAGATTTGCCTTAAATAGAGTCCTTCTTTTATTAGGTTTTATTTATTATAAATAGTTTGAAAAACCTCATTTTTGAGGTCAGAGTTTTGGATATTTTTTAGTTCTCTTGTTTAACTATGAACTCTTGATTTTGGTATTTGATCATCCTTTTCCGGAATCAATTGTTGGTGTTTTTGTTAATTATTCAAGTGAATTTCTGGATTTTCTTCATTCTCATAAAAGTAAATGCATGAATTCTTATATTATCAATATGAATTGTGTGATTATTAGCACGGGTAACTAAACTCTATAACTACGGTTGTGGGAACCATAGGTAAATAACAAGGTAAAATATAGCTAAAATAACAATTCAAAAATAGAGCCTTGCATGTATTACTAATTCTTTCGCTTAGGTCTTTTTAATGGATGGCCAACGTTAGAACTCACGTTATTGCTAATTGGCGGACCAAGGAGATACATAATAGGAAAAGAATTATCAACATAGATTTACTGTATACTATCTAATAGGCTAGTGTCGGTTGGTACAAAGTAACAACTTAGTCAAATATTGAATATGATGCTTAATATGAGGTAAATATAAGGTTTAGTAAAGCAACATGTGTAGCCGGACCAAGGTACGAAGTGAAATTCTCTAGATGCCGGACCAAGGATTTAGAGAAGCCTAACTTATCAATTTACATGCAAGATACTAGGAAATGATTGTTATAGCTAGAATTACCGAGTTAGGAGCATGTAGGGAACAGTTACGCCCTAGTTACTCTCATTAGTTGTTTAAACTCCAATACTTGAACTTGTCACTTGTTTGCTTTAATTTTGCTAATTGCTTTTCATAATCAAAATCCCCTTTAGTTATTTGTTTTCCGGAAATAATTGACTAAATGGAGTAATAATAGAATAAAATAAAGTCTGAACCATTTTCCTCGTGAGAACGATCCCAACCTCACTAGTTGGGTTCTTTACTTGATACGACCGCTTTTACTTCTTTTCGAGAAGTAAATTTGAGCGTATAAAATTTTGGCGCCCTGCCGTGGAAAGTGGCTTTTAGATTAACTTTAAGCTTATTACCAAAGATTAGTCAACATTTTCCTAAAATTTACTTTTTCTGTTTGTTTTATTCTCCAGCAGGTCTAACTTCCTTACATGCCAAACAGTAAGGGAATACCCGTAATTGAACCTGACCCCAAACTAGAGTGTACTTTAAGAAGAATAAATCAGAATTTGGGCATCAAAAGTGATATGGTCGACAAGCAAATGCCACCATTAGTCGACGCTCGTGACCCTGTATTACCTGATATTCGTGGGGAAGGTGAAATACGGAGACAACTTCCCGCCCCACGCCCCCAAGAGTACTATAGGGGCTTTGAAAATATTGAAGACGTTAATGTGCCACTCGCCTTGCCCCCTCTACCACACAACCACACTTTTGTGGTAACTAGTAGTCTGATGCAACTGCTCACTGCCA
Organism: Solanum pennellii; assembly: GCF_001406875.1. Classification (NCBI taxonomy): domain Eukaryota; kingdom Viridiplantae; phylum Streptophyta; class Magnoliopsida; order Solanales; family Solanaceae; genus Solanum; species Solanum pennellii. The sequence goes on along the minus strand of NC_028641.1, from coordinate 31,159,008 downwards.
GAGGTTTGTTTTTAGGGATACCTTCTGAGGATCCACATGCCCACATCGCTAAGGTAAGGGAAGTGTGCAAAAGTTGTGTAGGGAGGCCGATATGAATATTGATGTAATCGAGCTAAGAGTTTCTCCTCTCTCACTAACGGAAAGGCTGCTATCTCGTTTACTGAGCTCCCCTATAACTCAATCTTCACTTGGAATCAACTGAAGGATGCTTTCTTAGCATGCTACTACCCGGTGTCTAAGGAACTAAACCATAAAGACAGAGTGAACAACTTTGTGGCACTAACAGGAGAGTCATTTAGCAGTTCATGGGATAGGATTACTTCATTCTTGCCAAGTGTTCCAAATCACCGCATAGATGATGAGTCTCTGAAAGAGTACTTCTATCTAGGACAAGATGATAATAACAAAGAGTGTTGGATACAATAGCAACTTGTTCTTATGGGGAGTGTCCTTCTGCCGAAATTGCTGAAAAATTAGAGAAAATCTCCCGAAACAATAAAGCTTGGAGTACTAGAAAGTCAGATACAGGGAGAAACACCTTTCACAGTCAAATCCGCACACAACTCAATCGCAGATGATCTTCGTGAGGAAATGACTCAAATGAGAATTGAGCTTGGGTTTGTGTTGAAACATGGTGCTGGGGGTGCTGAAAAAAGTAAATGCGGTGAACTACTTGTCTAAACCACCACCGCCAAATAATGAATATTACTATCATGAGGACTCCTATGCAGTGAATGATCAGACATGGGGTTTCCGACCAAGCGCCCATTGCTCCAATTAGGAGAATTGGCACAAAGGTCAAGGAACCAAGGTCAGAACTATGGTAATTATAACCGTAAGTGTCACTATGTCCGAGATGGGAATTACGACCGCGACAACAACTTCAACCGGGGTAACTATGGTAACAGAAATGATAGGAGCGAGCCCTATGTTCTACCTCAAAATGGTGAAGTTGCTTCTAGGGATGGTGGAGTTAGTATGTCGCGAGTTGAGGATATGATGCAGAAAATGATGAGGAGGTTTGATGCTACTGATGAGCATACTAAAGAGATAAGGAATGACTTAGCAGGTATAAGGCAGAAAGTTGATACGCACGCAATCTCGATTAAGCATATTGAGTGGCAAATGGCCCAATTGTCTTCAACTGTGAACACACGGCAACCGGGCACTTTTCCTAGCACCACTGTCCAAAAAATCTGAAAAACGGTGGGCATTGTATGGAAATCACTACTCGGGGTGGTAAGCAAACCATTGACCCACCTATGTTGTCTGGTGTAGAAAAGGTAATAAGAGATGATGATACAGTGGTAGAGGTTAGTGGTGAGTTAGAAGATAAAACGGTAAGAGATGTTGAGTTTCCCCAAGAGGTGACCCCCATGCCTAGAACACCACCTCCTTTCCCACACAGGTTTAGTAAACAAGAATGAAGATGGTAAATACCAGCGTTCTATAACTATGCTGAAAAAACATTCTATCAATGTCCCTTTGGTAGAAGCTGTTGAACAAATGCCTGGTTATTCCACGTTCATGAAAGCTTTGGTTACTAAGAAAAGATCAGTCTCTTTGAGGATGATGATAGAATGCAGCACTATAGTGCCATTGCTACAAGATCTCTAGTGCAAAAGAAAGAAGATCTGGGTGCTTTCACTATTTTCTTGTACAATCGGGTTGTTACATTTTGTGAAAGCATTATGTGATCTTGGGGCAAGTATAAATCTCATGCCCTTTTCGATTTACAAGAAGTTGGGTTTGGGTAACCCAAAACCCATTGCGATGCAGCTACAGATGGCCGATCGAACGTTAAAAAGGCCCATTGGTATACTCTACGATGTGCTAGTAAAAGTGGAATCATTCATATTTCTGGCCGATTTTGTGATTCTTGATTGTGAGGCCGATTTTGAGGTGCCTATTATTCCTGGGAGGTCATTCCTTGCAGTGGGTATGGCCCTGGGTCATATGGAAAAGGGGGAGATGAAATTCCGATTGAACAATGAAGAAGTGACCTTCAACATTTGTAGGTCCATGAGGCAAAGTGGTGAGCTCCAATTGGTATCTACTATATCCTACAGAGGTTAAGAGATATTAGAGGTACAAATTGAAGAGAGTATGGGTGTTGAAGCATTGGCGGCAGAGATCATGAATTTTGATAGTGATGGCATTGATGAGTATGAGTCATTGGTCGCGACACTTGATCGAGGTAATGTTCATTTTAAATCAAAGAAATTTGAGTTAGATATGCAACATCGCGAATCTCTACCCGCGAAACCATCTATTGTGGAGGCTCCAAAATTAGAACTTAAGCCTCTACCACCTCATCTGAGGTATGTATTCTTGGGAAAAGATGATACTTTGCCGGTTATTATTGCATCAGATTAGAATGTGCATGAAGTTGAGAGTTTGGTGAAAGTGTTAAAAAGGTTCAGAAGAGATATTAGGTGGACTATTGCGGATATTATTGGGATCCCTCCCGGTAATTGTTCTCATAAAATCCAACTCATGCCCGATCATAAGCCATGTATTGAGCATCAGAGATATCTAAATCCACTTATGCAAGAGGTAGTGAAGAAGGAAATTATTAAGTGGCTGGATGCCGGAGTGATATATCTAATCGCTGATAGTAGTTGTGTATGCCCTGTTTAGTGTGTACCTAAGAAAGGGGGAATGACTGTGGTCTCAAATGAGAAAAATGAGCTTGTTCCAATGAGAGCGGTGATTGGTTGGAGGGTGCTTATGGATTCTGGATATTAAATGCATGGACCGAAAAAGAACATTTTCCTATGCCCTTCATGGATCAGATGTTGGATAGACTTTCCGGAAAGGGGTGGTACTGTTTTTTTGATGGTTATTCGGGGTATAATCAGATTTCTATTTCACTAGAAGATCAAGAGAAAAAAAACTTTACTTGTACATATTGGACCTTTGCGTTCAAGAGAATGTCGTTTGTGTTGTGCAATGAACCCGCCACATTTCAGAGATGTATGATGTCGATATTCTCCGATATGGTGGAGGACACTATTTAGATGTTTATGGATGATTTTTCTGTGGTTGGTGACTCCTTTGAGCGGTGTTTGAGTCATTTCTCTGAGGTTATTAAGAGGTGTGAAGACTGCAATCTAGTACTAAATTGGGAAAAATGTCACTTCATGGTGAAACATGGTATTGTATTGGGTCATCGCATTTCAGAGAAGGGAATAGAGGTTGATCGAGCTAATGTCGAGGTAATAGAGAGACTTCCCCCACCTATCTCTGACAAAGGTGTGAGAAGCTTTCTTGGGCATGCAGGTTTTTACCAGAGGTTCATCAAGGATTTTTCAAAAACTGTGCATCCTTTGTGCAAATTGCTTGAGAAAGAGTGCAAATTTTATTTTGATGAATCCTGTCTCAAGGCATTTGGTGAGTTGAAAGAAAAGTTGGTGTCTGCACCTATCATTATTTCTCCATTGGAGCAAACCATTTAAGGTAATGTGTTATGCTAGTGGGTTTGCTATTGTTGTGGTATTGGGGAAAAGCAGGGACAAAATCCTTCATCCCATTTACTATGCTAGTAAATCCCTAAATGAAGCCCAAAAGAACTACACTGTGATTGAGCAAGAGCTCCTTGCAGTAGTCTTTGCTTTTGACAAAATTTTTCTCCTATTTTCTTGGCACTAGGGTTATAGTGCATAATGATCATTCTGTTTGAGATATTTTATGGCAATGAAGGATGCGAAACCGAGGTTGATTCATTGGGTATTACTATTGCATGAATTTGACTTTGAGGTGATTGATAGAAAAGCGACCGAAAATCAAGTTTCTGATCACTTGTCCAGTTTAGAAGATGAAGCAATGAGAGAATAGGTGGATAAAACATAAATATATGATACTTTCCCCGACGAGCATGTTTTGGCCGCCTCTCAAGACTTGATTCCATGGTTCGCAGATTTTGTGAATTATATGGCTAGCGATATCATCCCACCGGACTTGTCCTTTCATCAAAGGAAAAAGTTCATGTATTATGTAAAAAAGTTCTTTTCGGACGAGCCATACTTGTATAGGAGTTGTACCGATAGGGTTATTCGGCGTTGTGTGCTAGATGTTTACATTTTGAGTGTTTTGGAGGCATGTCATTCTTCACCCGCAGGTTGACATCATAGTCGTATCCGAACCGCTCAAAATATCTTACAATGTGGCAATTATTGGCCAACTATTCATCAAGAAGCTCATGAGTTCGCCAAGGCATCTTATAGATGCAAAAGAGATGGCGGAATTTCAAGAAAGCAAGAGCTCCCTTTAAATCCCATTCTTGTAATTGAGTTATTTGATGTGTGGGGTATTTACTTCATGGGTCCTTTTGTGAGTTCTCAAGGGATGAAGTACATTCTAGTAGCGGTTGATTATGTGTCTAAATGGGTAGAAGCTATCGCACTCGCAAATAATGAAGGGAAGAGTGTCACCACGTTCTTGAAAAAAATTATTTTCCCGATTTGGAACCCCAAGGGTTATTATTAGTGATAGGGGATCCAACTTCTACAACAAATTGTTTAAGGCGTTATTCGAGAAATATGGGGTTCACCATAATGTGGCCACTCCTTACCATCCTCAAACTAGTGTGCAAGTTAGGTGTCAAATAGGGAGATTAAGCAGATTTTGTCGAAAACGGTGAACCCTAGTAATACAAAGTTTTATGTAGAGGAGTTGGTCAGAGAGTTCCATGCCTCGTATGTGGCGACTCTCGATCCCATATTGATCGGCGGGCTGCCCCTGCAAAACAGGCTCCACTAAATCACATCGGAGTCTGCGGCAAGCGGGTAGACATCGCATTTCCAGCCATTCGTCGGTACCTATAACGCGAGGATGTAGATGCCACCAGGACTCCTCTCACCGTCGAGTTCGACTACCGGTGGAAACTGGTTAAAGATAAATGGTTCTTGCATGAGCTAGAGTTGAGAGAGACTACCAAAATGTGGTTCCCCCAATATTTATCAGTTGATGGAGAGGCTGCTTACTGGTTACTTGAGCTGAAAGGAGCCATCAAGAAGGCTAACCTGAACTTCACGGCCATGTTTCTGTGGTTGATAGTCTGCCACAGCCTTTTCCCCACTGCTGTAGATAATATAGTCACATGGGATCACGCAGTTCTGATAGCGCCGATGGTAGAAGGGTTCAAGGTGAACTTCACTTGGCTTCTTCAGGCGGCCATGCACGAGAGAGCTTTCAAGGTCACTACTACTTGCCCATTTTCATGCATGGTATTTGCGTTGTGCAGGTCCGCAGGTGTGCCCATTTGGTACATAGATTAGATCAATACCCCGCCGGGCACTGTTGATATAGGCCTTATCAGGGATGAGGCCAATGAGTTGGCCTCACGCAGAGGGCCCTGCCCGGAGGTACCTCCGCTTGGTGAGAACCTGGCGGATATAACAGAGCAAGCCCAAGCGGCTACCCAGGCTATACTGCGCCTATTGACACCATCCCGATCGAGTCTATCCCAGGTGGTAGCACCGCTCCGAGCTTCTCTCGTTCGACTCCCTCTGCCACTCTAGTCCCACTTGCTAGGGTCCAGAAACTTAAGGCCCAAATGTCCACTCTTTTGCATCACATCCATCCTTTGATGCAGAGGTCTATTGCTAAGGCGGAGGAGCGCATGGAGAAAAAGATGGCCCAGCACACAGAAGAAAGATTATTGAGGTTCATCAGCACCTGGACGCTTTTGAGTTGCGTGTGCTAGTCCGGCCAGACGCTCCGGTGGACGTGTCTACTCTTCAGGCTGCTGTAGAGAGTCTGCGAGCGGACTTGGACACGATTCTAGAGTCTAGGGTCCCCGAGTTTGAGGCCTTTTCTATAGACCTGTCAAGGATACTGTTTTGGCGGACTTATTCTCCACTACTGCAGTGCCACCCCCTCAACCACGAGAGCATGACAAGAGACGTAAAGGTCGACATGAGGATGAAGCTAGGGCACAAAAGAGGGAGCCGAGAGTTGGAGGCAGCGAGGAGAGCCTCGAATGCTGATGAAGAGGCCCGTTAGTTGAGGGATATTGAGTTGGCTACTGGGGCGTCTAGCTCCAGAGTTGTTGAGGAAGAGAAGAGAAATACCAATGTTTTTATGATTGTTGAGAGAGGGACTATTGAGGTTACTGTTGATGCTTAGGACACTACTGAGGGTGTCAAACCTACAGAGGGAGTGGGTTTCGGGATATCGGACCCACCAGCTTGTTGATTGATGGCGCTTTGCGCCTCAGGTTTGCTTCACCTACCACTTTATTATTTTTGATTATTTTATGCATTGGGGACAATTGCATATCTTTTGTTGGAGTTAGGGTAAATGAAGAGTGAGTGCTAGGGTGAAGTCTGAGTAACCCAACTCACGATCCTCTTTGGGGGTTTTCTTGCCTGTGTTTTTTCCCCAAGAGACTGATTATTTTTATTGTTGAATCGACATGTCTATATATTGTGTACATAGTATAACTCTGAAGCATGATGGCTAAAACAGAAATGATATCCTGATGTAATGAAAATGAAGAATAGCTAGGTATAGTAATTGATAAATGTGTTGCTCTAAGCATGATATAAGGATAAAATATTCCATTACCTTAAGTCTATGACTAAAACTACCTGTCTGATAATATGGTAGAGCAATGAGATGTCAAGTGAGTGTGAGGAAAATTTGAATAGTCCACTATTTTTACTAAGCTAGAACTTGCCTGGTTAGTCCTGCTAAAACTAAGTTGTAATAAACAATTAGGAAAGGATCATAGGCCCTTTTTCAATATAGCCAATCTTTAGCCTAAATAACAGAAAACTGAATGAAATTAATCCCTTTTTGATCCAAATGATTTTAGCTTAAAATACACCTTTCTTTTTCACCCCAACTGATCTTTTCTGGAATAATGTGTTGGCCCTGGTCCCTCCTTGGACATGTGCACCTCAGATTATGCCAAAAGCATAAGTTGAGAGTGGCTAATGTAGTAAATAACCTTGTCGTGGCCCTGACCCAACATTGGGTATTGTGTACTTTGACTCATGGCAAAGCCATGAGTTGAGTGTGGCTATTATGAGGAATGCTCTGGAATGTGGGGTTGAAAAAGAACAAACAGAGAGAGAACAAAAGAAAAGTTACTCAAGAACCAGATGAAAGAAAAGTGAAATGATATACATACATACATACATACATACATATATATATATATATATATATATATATATATATATATATAATAAATACAAACAACAACCAGAAAAGAGTCACTTACACAAAACAAGAAAGAAGGGAAAATAGCAAGGTGAAAGAATATAAGAAAAAGGATGGAATAAAATGATGAATAGGTAGGAAGCTTAACCGATATGTAAAGGAGGGTAAAAAGCCACTAAAGTATACCTAAATATACCCTACCTGATCCTGAGCCTATGTTACAAGCTAAGAAAGTCCTATCGTGATCTTAAGATTTGTTATGACGAACTTAAAGCAGTGAAAGTAAGGGCAAGCCTATGGCAATATGTATAAATGAGTTGTGAAGTTGTTCTGAGAGTGATTGATGGATAGTAATCCATATACTAATCATTTTGTGAAAAATGAGGATGTTATTTTGAAGTGAGGACACTAGTTGCAATACCAAAAAAATTGACACCTAGGTGAGAGTTCGAAGAGGATAGGTGTCAAGTTGTTGTGAGTTTGTGTAATGGTATGATCCACATAATTCAAGTCTTCATGAACATAATGAGAATAATCAGAATTAATAGCCAAATTATTGCGAAAGTTAAAAAGACGGATACTCTTGTATAAAGATTTTGTAGTGAGTCATAGTGCGTCGCTGAGGACAAACAACGAATTTAAGTTGAGGGTGTTGATATACCGTGGTTGAACGGTACTTTCAATGTCTTTTCCTTAAGTTTAGTGTCTGTGTAAGGTTTCTCTTTATTTGTAGGAAATCTGTCTAATGGAGAACGCGGAGGGATTTGAGTAGAAATTGAAGAAGTGACCACCTACGGAGCCCACGATGGTCCGTCGTGACTGTTACAGTATGTAGGTGGCAACGTAGTGAAAAGAAAATGGTTGCTGAAAAAAGCTGGGGAAGTCTGACCAAGTGTGGGACTACGGAATCTCATGACGGACCTTCATAGCCATGATGATCCGTCTACATATTCGTTGTGGTTATCAGAGAGTAGGTCCAGTATCCAATTTTAAGAAGTTACTAAGTGTTGTGGAACGGAACCCCTCGACGGACCGTAGTGTTTGCAACGGTCTGTCATATCTGTCCGTCGAAGGTAACAGAAAGTTGATGAACAAAGCAGTAGAAAATTATGCCAAGCATGGATGACGGAGCCCACGATGATCGTCGTGTCCATGACAGTCCGTCGCAAGGATCGTCAATTCAGACGCGTTTTGGAAAAATTTGCCTTAAATATAGTCTATCTTTTATTAGGTTTTATTTATTATAAATAGTTTGAAAAACCTCGTTTTTGGGGTCAGACTTTTGGATATTTTTTAGTTCTCTTCTTAAAGTATGAAACTCTTGATTTTGGTATTTGATCATACTTTTCCGGAATCAATTGTTGGTGTTTTTGTGAATTATTCAAGTGAATTTCTGGATTTTCTTCCTTCTCATAAAAGTAAGTGCATGTATTTTTATACTATCAATATGAATTGTGTGATTATTAGCATGAATAAATAAACTCCACAACTAGGGTTTTGGGGGGTAAATAACAAGGTGAAATCTAGCTATAATAACAATTCTAGAATAGTGTCTTGCATGTATCGCAATCTCTTTCGCTTAGAAGTCTTTTTAATGGATGGCCAACGTTAGAACTCACGTTATTGCTACTTGAAAGACCAAGGAGGTAGATAATAGGAAAAGAATTATCAACATAGGTTTAGTGTATACTATCTAATAGGCTAGTGTCGGTTGGTACGAAGTAACAACTTAGTCAAATATTGAATATGATGCTTGATATGAGTAAAGATAAGGTTTAGTAAAGCAACACACGTAGCCGGACCAAGGAACGGAATGAAATTCTGTAGATGTCGGACCAAGAATTTAGAGATACCTAACTTATAACTTTACATGCAAGATACTAGGAAAGGATTGTTATAGCTAGAATTACCGAGTTAGGAGCCTGTGGGGAACACTTACGCCCTATTTACTCTTATTACATGATTAAACTCCAATACTTGAATCTTTCACTTGTTTACTTTAATTTAGCTAATTGCTTTCATTAATCAAAAACCCCTTTAGTTATTTGTCTTTGGGAAAATAATTGACTAAAAATACAAGTAATAATAGAATAAAGTAAAGTCTGAACCGTTTTCCTCGTGGAAAAGATCCCAACCTCACTAGTTGGGTTCTTTACTTGATGAGACCACTTTTACTTCTTTTCGAGAAGTAAATTTGAGCGTATCACGACCGTAGGTGAGAAATAGAAGATAGTTAGGGGAAAATCCAGTTGGGACAACTTCAGATGGTCATAACTCTTAATACAAAATGAATTAGGTGTCGAATGACCTACTAAGAGATAGATAATTGAATTAGCTTTCCATAGCCATTGACCTAGCTAAAATCAGACCTCCTAGTAAAAAGTTATGCCCGTTTTAGTAAAGGTCTGTCGAATAGATCCAACCTACGGACCAAACGACGGACCGTCGATGGAACGACGGACCGTCTATCAAGGTCGTTGTTTGGTCAGACAGCAACTTACCCAGGGGTCTTTCGATCTTTTCTCACTTCATTTAAACCCTAAGATACATTGTTTTGACCCTAAATCATCTGATTTTAGTCAATTTAAGCCTAGAAACATAACTAAAACTTATCTAAGTCAAATAATTAATAAAAACAATTAGAAAATTAGGAGCAAGAAAGAAGAAAAAAGGTCAAGAACCCTAGTTCAAGAACGCAGCAAGGTTCCAGCAGCTCCACCCCCAAATCTAAGTGTTTCTCCATGAATTTCATTACCAGGTATGTGGGATATCACTAGTGGGTTCCTTTTACCCATTGGGTCCCTAGTTTTTAGTCAGTTCCTGATTCTTTTATAATGATTAAACCTAGGGTTTCTAGAACATTGATAGAACTTCATGAATTTATTAAATATATAATCCAAATTATATTTTAAAGTTATTATTCAGTTTATTTCATGAATTTTAGAACCCTAGCTTTGTATTTCTTTAGTTTTTGAATTACACATGCTAGGTCAGATATTTCAACTATTTAGTTATACATGCCTCGATTTATAAATGCATCAATATCAAATTAAATGTTGCGTTCTCATTTTGCATGTTTAGTTTTGAGTTATGCAGTTATTACAGAAATTCAGACATAATCAGTTAACTATATAAATTAATGGGAGTAGCATAATACCGAGTTGGACTAGGGTTCAGCGTACCGAATTATTCCCAGAACTACTAGCCAAGTAGGTTGTAAGTCCCTCTGTAGGCAATCAGTTTAGTTATCACGCCAGCATACCTTTGTCAAGGTATATTGGGTCCTCTCAATGGGGCATATACATCAGACTCCATATTTAGATCATGTGATTTTATTATCGATTATTAGTTGCTCCCATAGTTCAGTCAGACTCTGTTGTAATGACTATTTATGAGTATACTAAGCATCCAATTTCATCATGGTACAACTTGGTCATTGCATTCAGTTAGCTCAGGATTCTCTATATCATTTTCAGATTATTATACTTGCTTTTGTGCTTGTTCAGTTATGTTTTATTTCAGCTTTATCCTATCTTACATGCTCACTACCTTTCAAGTACTGACGCATACATGCGCGACATCTTCTCCTGATATAGGTTTAGGTTCTCATCATCCATATCACGCATTGATCGATTTTCGATCTTCAAATCAGTAGATTGAGTACCGAGTCCTTATTATCCGAGGACAATAGTCATGAGTTTCTTTTCAGCATTTAGTCTTTTAGTTTCAGTTTTTCCTAGATTTAGTTGTGGCTTGTCCCAGTATTTCTAGTCCAGTTTAGAGGCTATTTTCAGACATAGTTAGTTTCACCTTAGTATTGAGTTAATATTTCCTTTTTCTTAAACTCATTATTTTCAAATATCTCAGTTATAGAATGTAGTATTTCCGTCTTTTGAGTTTAAATTGATGATTTAGCTTCCACAATAGTTTATATTCTTTAGTATGCTCATCCACATGCCAGCAGGGTTAGATCGGGATCACTTATGGTCCTAGGTTTTGTCCGCATTTTAGGGGTAGCTCGGGGCTTGACAATATCTCTAGATACTTAATATATCTGGGTTCCACAAAGATGTATTGTGATTCGTGAGAAGTATATTGGTGGAATAATATGAAGAAGGGCATTGCTAAAAATTTGTTTCAAAGTGCCCAAATTGACAACAAGTTATAGTAGAGCACCAATGGTGGGGAGGTTTGGCTTAGAAAATATAACTTCCAGAGTGGAAGTGGGAGATGATTAATATGGATTTCATTACAGTCTTACCCAGATCTGCCATGCAACATGATTCTTTTGGGTGATACTTGATAGAATGACAAATCATCTCACTTTTTACCGGTAAAGACTACTCATTCGGTAGAGGAATATGTTAAGTTGTACATCCAAGAGGTGGTAAGGCTTCATGGTGTTTCGATCTCTATTATTTCAGATAGAGGTGCATAATTTACTGCATAATTCTGGAAGTACTTTAAGAAAGTTTTGGGTTCAAAGGTGAACTTAAGTACTACCTTTCATTCTCTGACTAACCGACAACCAGAGAATACCATTCAGACATTAGAAGATATGTTGAGGTCATGCGTGGTTCGATATCAAAGGGAATTGTGATGATCACCAACCTCTCATTGAGTTGCTTACAACAAAAGTTACCACTCTAGCATCCAAATGACTCCTTATGAAGCTCTTTATGGGAGAAGATATTGATATTGGATGGTTTGAAATTGGTGAAGCATGTTTGATAGGACAAGATTTGGTTCACCAAGCTATGGAGTAAGGTACAGGTGATTACATAGAGATTTCAAACGGCACAAAGTCATCAAAAATCCTACACCGATGTTAGGAAGAATCCATTAGAGTTTGAAGAAGTTGGTTGGGTATATCTAAAAGTTTCACCCATGAAAGGTGTTATCAGGTTTGGCAAGAAGGGAAAGCTCAGTCCCCGGTATATTGGGCCTTATCCAATAGCCAAGAGGATCGGCAATGCAGCATGTGAGTTAGAGATACCCCAAGAATTAGCAGCAGTTCATTCGGTTTTCAGCTATTTATGTTGAAGAAGTGCATGTGAGATCCTTCATCGATCATTCCAACTCAAAATATTGGGATCAAGGATAGTCTATCTTATGATGAGATATCGGTTAAGATCTTCGCCAAGTTCGCAAGTTGAGAACAAAAGAAGTAGCATCAATCAAGGTCCTTTGGTGGAACCAAAGTTTTGAAGAAGCTCCTTAGGATGAAGAAGATATATCCACATCCGTTCGAATTCGCAGAAAATGCAGACCAAGATACTATTTTTTATTCTTAGTACTCTTTAAGTTATGAGTTAGCATGTTATTCTTGCATTTGCATGTTTGGTGTTTGAGCTTAATGCTACCACCCTTAGTCTAGTAGGACATTCGAGGATGAATGTTCCCAAGGTAAAGATATTATAGCATCTTGAACCTAGAAAGATATAGAAATGAGTTTAGAATCTGAAAATACTGGTTTTTGGAAAGTATAGGTTAATCTGGAAAATTTAAATAACTTAAAAGTGAGTTTTGGTCATTTTCAGAAGATAGAATTATGCCCTTTGGAAGTTGGGCTATTAGATTAACAAAAATATCCAATTTTTGGATTTTAAAGGTTATTTTAGTCTTTTAACTACCTTATTAATTTAATCCATTTTAAGAAGTTTAATAAGGGTCAATACTCAATTTAGTCAGTTTGGAAGTTGGAAATTTTCACGCTAGGGTTAAGGAGAAATGAGAAGAGAAGAGAACAAGAAAATAGGCAAGATTCACCAAAATTGTTGAAGTTAACATGTGAATTTCGTCAGGGGTGATCCCTAATACGGTATGTGAGCCTTTCATAATGTTGGGTTCGTTCACTTAGGTGCAAAGCATATTTTATTCAGCGTGATTTCATTTATAAAATATTGGATTTTGAATGTTGTTCTTGAATTGCTTTCGTTCTTGAACATGAGTTGATGTTTATGAATTTCTTGAGGTAGATAGTGTTGTTCTTTGGGTTAGATCCTTGCATATATGAATTAGGTACATAGATCTTAGGTGAATTTGAGGAAGGAAATTTAATTGGATTAGAATGATTTAAGGTCAAGAAAATGACATGAAAATACGTCAGGCGTCACTTGGGCAGGGTCAATAGCGGCGCGCGCCATCTGCTCCAGAGGGTATGGGGTGGCACGCCTGTAGTGCGCCCAGCTGGAAACTAAGACTAATGGGTAGCGCGGAGCGCCCAGAATGCATCCAAATCGGCGTTTTCGCCCAGTTTTGTAATTCAGTTCGATTAAACCTTTCTAAAGTGTTTTAATAGTTCATAATGATTCTAACTACTCTAAATGACTTCTAATCATAACCAAATCATACAAAAACATAAATTACAACCTTAAATCCATAACATGAAATTAAGGAAAGTTTAGAGCTAAGTCTAGAAAGTTCTTATAGTCCTTTAAAGAAGTCTTTTACAAATGTTTTCTAAATTTTGTTTTTTAGACTTAAGGATCAGGTTGAGTAAAGAGTAAAGATAAGAAGAAGAAGTTTATTTCATGTTTCATAAGTCATTCAAAAATACATTAAATGTCATTTTAAGACTTAAGGTTTAGTTCAGTTCAGAGTAAGGGAAGACTTTTTTTGAAAGCAAATATTGGGACTAAATATTCCTAAAGCAGTATTGTGTTTATAATGTTTTAAAAAAGAATGGACACTCATATTTCCGAAGAGCCTTTGGGCTAGTTTTCAGTTAAAGAGTAATAACTTTCTAAGTAAAACAAGCACGGAAACTGAGATTTCCAAGGTAGCCTTTGAGCTATGTTTTTGGGCACTAATCTCAAATCACAAAAGAAGTGTGATTTTAAAACATAAGAGTCAGTATATTTTTATGTGCTGGCAGCGTGAGGTAAATCATTGTATCATCACTATCGCTCTTAAGTGATGGTTGTCGGTTAGAGAAACTCCCAAAGAAATTAAATGTATTTTATATATAAATCAATTTATTTGTATTTTTAAATTAAGAGTTAATTGTATCTTTCTATATATTCAGAGTTCACAACATGATTTCAAACAACTTTTCTTTATATTGCACTTGCTTTTAATTTGCTTTATATAGAAATGAGTCAGTTATATTGAGTTAAGTTATTTATGAGTTGAGCAGAGCAAAGGTAAGTGTTCCTTCTTACTCTTTTCAAGCTTAAGTTGTTTTAGCATTTTGAACTCGCATACTCGTACATTAAATGTACCGATGCCAGTTGACTTATATTGTATCATGATGCAAACAAAGGTAACGAGGATCGGCATCCGACGCACCGTTGATCCAGTTGAGCACTCTACAATAGGTTTGTGAGCATCCTTACATTTCAGATGAATCCTTTTATTGTTTCTTTTCAGTACTTTCTTTATTAGGATGTTGTGGGGTCTGTCCCAACATCCTTTCAGTTTTAGAGGCTTCATAGATTGATAACGAGATTTGAGTCCTTAAGTCTTTTCAAATTCTTCTATTTATTAAGACTTGGGTTGCCACTTTTGGCCAATTGAATGTTTTAAACCTTTACAACATTCATAGTTAGTATGCTTTATCACTTCAGTTGAGTTTTTATCTTTATAGTTATTGATCATTTTCTTTCGCTGAGTTAAGTAAGCCAGACCAAGGATCCGCTCAAGGCCAACAATGGTCATTGAGTGACGGGCACGTGCAGGGTGTAGGCTCGGGGCGTGACAAATCAAGGTCTAATTTAAAATTTACTTTTAATGCAAATCCAATGAATATATATACTTCTTCATAAAAGATTTGGTTAATTTTTATTTCCAAAATTGAATAAATGGGTAACATTATTAAGAGTTTGATTAGATTAATAAAAAAATATTTATTAAGCAATAGCTAATAAGCTAACCAATGATACATACTACAAGAAAATATGATACAAAATAGGTAGAAGGTTTCGTGTAACAATTCAAAGTTATATTAGAGCCATTTATTCAGCTGCAGATAACCTAAACTTTTAATGTTTATTCAACTATTTTATAATTTTATTATGAGAGAGTTTGATTTTAATATACAAACAAAGTTTTTCACTAGTTTATTTCGTATATTACTTTTTATACTATATAACAAGATGGAATACGAAGATCCTCTCCGTCAATATGCATGGTATTTGGCAGAGGATATTTGAGAAATTTACTAATGTTCTTGCTTCAGCTCCAATGTACCTCATGATTTAAAATGTATACCATTCTTTGATTAGATAAAATAGTCCAGATCACCTGTGAACTTGGGGTCTACACATTGTACGTGCTTTAAGTCATTTTAAAGAGTTTCATTGCTTTGATCATGTGGGCCACATACAAACTTCATTTTACATCCACCTTTTTCATCATTTTACAAACATCCAACTCCCAACTGTTTCCTATGATCTTGCGAGATATATATGCCCCGTAAAATCCATGCAATTATGAAATTATGAATGAATCAAACACAAATATTATAAGCTTAGTGATAATAAAATATAATTTGATACATATAAGTGCATAGCTCCTACATTAACCATAATTTTTCCTAGTAGAAAAATGAAAAAATACTCTCTCAATTTCATATTAATTAAATTTATGAGATAATTCACATATATTGAGAAAAATATTTAAGGACACAATTTAAATCATATTTTATAATTTCAACTATTTGTCCTTTTCTTAATCATAATTAATATAAGTTTCTCCAACAAAAAAAAAAGGCAAATATGAAAAAAAGTTTCAAATATGCATGTGGACCTATAAACAATTCAATTATTTTGAATAATGAAATAAACCTAAAAATATATTAACATTGAATTTGGAGGGGGAGGGGGTAATCATTGTGTTTAAAAAATCTAAAGTGGCACAATAAAACATTAGAATTTTCAAATATGTGTGTTGAGAAGGGGGGGGGGGGGACACATACATATGATATAACGAATAAATAATTGTCTGAAGATTATTTAACGTTAATAATATAATTATCATCCTTTTATATTTTAACGAAAATTATAAATATGAGTATTTAAAATCAAAAACTATTTAAATATTGTTAAAGGCTTAAGCTACTCCGAATGCAATAACATTAACTAAATTATCCCTAAATATTTTATGGTAGTAAATCTTACCGCAAACTAAAAATCTATTTATACTAAATATCTATTTTGTTAAAGTGGTTCTATATACGGAAATCCACAAATCCAATCGCTAAGTCATAAATATTTATTTTTTTTAAAAAAAAATCATCCCTGAAAATAGAAGTATATTTCAATTTTCCTCTATATTTCTAAAAGATGTACGTTGATCTACTACATATAAATCTTTTTGTCCTATATCGTAATAGGTGAAATTTTTTCATGATAGTAGTTTAACAAATAATGACAAAGGAGAAATCAAATGTATGTTTAATTACTTTATTTTCAAGTTTAGTTTAGCAAAGAATTAAATTTACATTCAGCAGTCTCTAATAGTACGATTTAAATAAATAAATAAAAATGTGGTTTCACTAATAAATTAAATTTTTAAAAAGATATTCAGTGCATCTTTAAAAAAACTTGTCACGACTCAAAATGAGTCGTGTGACACCCACCCTTACCATCCTAGGTGGCAACCAAGGAAACCAAATCCCAACATCTACCAATAGTTCAACTACGAATAATCAAACAATGCGGAAGCTCTAAAACTTATCAACAATCGTTTTCCCAAAACCTGAAAGTCATCACAACAAGGAAATCTAATCCCTAACTACTATGTCTAAGAGTATCAAAGACACCAATATAAATTAACTAAAGTAATTTGTGTCCAAAAACTAAGGAAATCAGATAATGAGAAAGAGAATCCAACCCAAGCTTGAATGAATAGCTCACCCTTGAACCTAAGATGCCGAGACTTGCTAGAGCTGAGGAAATTTCAATGTCATTGTTACACTCGCTGCACTCCATAAGAGGAAAACAAAGAAAAACACAAGTAGGGCTCAGTACGGGGCAACATGTACTGAGTAGGTATCATCAGTCAACCCAAAAAATAGAAACTAATATACAATCAATAATAATATGAACTCAACTATAGAACTTAACAGGTGATAAACAACAAAAAACATGAACAAGTGCCGATAACACTAAAGTCAGTATATAATAAGTCAAAATATCAAGATCATCCATGAGGACTCATGCCTCTAACAAAACCATTTGGGGAATTGAGTTCTTTGAGATAGAGTACATTCCGTTAATTCAATATGCTTTTGCTTTAATATTATCGTTTCAGAAGGTGACACTCCGATCCAATTATATCATGTCAAAACTTGACACTCCGATCAAAGAATACCATATCGGAACGTGACACTCTGATCCAAGAATACCGTGTCGGAAAGTGACACTCCGATCTAAGAATATCGTGTCGGAACATGACACTCCGATCCAATTATATCGTGTCGGAACGTGACACTCCGATCCAATTATACAATTAATTTATCATTTATTATCACCCCTTTATTTTTTTGATAATATTTCATTAAGTCTTCTTTATTCAAGGCATCACTTTGATAAAGAGGGTTCAAGAATATAAATTCCACGGACTCAGAATTTCAGATCAATTGCTAAACACACAATCAAGCATCACAACCACACACAAGTACCTAGAAAACTTTACAATATCATTTAATGCATATCAATCACTATTAAGAGTTTACTATCAAATATCATAAACCACAACCTACCTCCACCGATGAGCTGAAGTAATGCAAGCTACTTCTTCGCCTCCAAACGTTTCCAATCTACCAGGTATATGTACATAATTTTTAAGTTAACGAGTCTATAGATATCATACTACTCTATGTCTAGCCTAGATCAAAAACTCACCTGATTGTATAATCAATTTCCTGAAGTTCAAATAAAAGGATAAGTCTTAACTCCTCTAATTAGCATAACTTTAGTGGAATTTAACAAATTCAATACACCTAATATTTATCATTCTCTCTTAATATTTTCACAACTTAATTTATGATATAGTAACACAATAAATACCAAAGATTAAAAGATCGTAAAGGTTAAAGCCACTGGTTGCTGAAACCAGTGGAAATACTAAAAAAACAAGGTATAATTTGTCACTCTAAGTCAAATTTATATCATATATAATACTTTTAATCATTGACTATTGATAACTACCAAGACCATTAACTTTATTAACATCTACTTCAATGCTAATGTCGTCGGTTATTATAATAGTATAATTCCTCACTTTGTTAATTACAGGCTGCACTATTTAATTCACTTAGTATTTATTAGAAAATCAAAAGTAATCAACAAATAATTTAATAACAAAAAACTTGTCCCCTCAAAACTCTAACGTTAAATGTTTCTCCCAATTTCTTCATATACTTCAATTTTTTATTTACACCTTAAAAATTAGTAATAACAAAGATTAACGACAACCAACTATTAATATTTATAACTTAAAGTTGGAATTTGATTGAGTTTTACCCGTAGTTGTTCCGTCAAACTTGTTGGCGATGCCAAGAACTGATAGAAGAGGCGCATACTACTTGTCTACTGATAACCAAATAATACGACCCTTCTTTCTTTTATTTAATTAATTTATATATGGGTATAAATTATGGATTACTAAATATTAAATCCTATTAATTTTAGTGTTATCTCTTTAACCATAAATTAAATTAATTATTAAAACTACCCCATTAATTTTATAATTATTGTTACGAATAGTCCAAATTATCTATTTAGAATCTATCAAAAAGTATTTATGACATAAAAAGCTCTAATACCCCCAAAAAATCAAATGGATCGTTTCATTAGATACCAATTTACACATCGTTCGTCCTCGAACGACCAAAGGAAGGTGAGGGTAAGAAAGGATAGTTGTCTCAACAATTCTTTTAAAATATTAATTCCGAAGGCCTCATATCAAAAGTGTCAACCAAACTAATTGGGGATCTACACCTCCTCACATACAATATTTCAAATGAGGTCATCTGTAATGACCCGTAAGGTCATTATAGAAATTTTAAATATTCATTTAACTAGAGTTAATTAATTGATGGGTAATTATAGACAATTGACTTAACCGATAGTTAATGGGCTAAAATGTTAAATTTATTTAAGATCTTATACCACTTAACCCATATATATATATCAAATAAATTAGAAAAAATATATAACTTTTAGATCATAGTTGATTTATCAATTTAGGGAAAATAAAATAAGGGAAAAAGGACGCCGCAAGACTATATGAAAGTTGCAGGTATTATGAATCCTTTCAAAGTTCTTTCTATAATTTTCTTTTATGCAAAGTAATTATTGGTTGGATGATTACTTAGTATTAATTTTATATGTATTGTTAGAATAATGGAAAGGAGAAAAAGACAAAACCTGTCATGAATGTTTTTTTTTAAATAAAATAAAATAAAGTTTGGCTATGATGATTTGTGTTGCGTGGGTCCCTGGGGAATTTGTGACTATGTTTGAACAACAATTAATGTATGGATAACAATTAGAAATATTTGTTGGAAAATTAAGGTATATATATTATTGTATGCTTGATAAAAGAGGGCAGTGAGTTTTCTGGAAATTTAGGGCGAAGTGTTGGAGATTAATTGTGTGGTGAGGGAGGAATATATATCCATATTATCACCTTTTGTCAAAGTAACTGTGCATTCTTCGTGATGAAATTAATTGTCCATGATTAAATAAAAAATTGGATAATTATTTTATAATAAAATATAAGTTGATTGTATTGTGTTTAAAGAATGGTAGGATAATTGTTTTTTGTAGCGATTTAAGCTACTGATTTCTCATTTTCTTTAGGGTCCTTCTTTTAGTGTATTATATTATATGGAAGCTATTAGGGTTGTACTATTTGGAGGAATTACGACTTAACTCTAGGTTTGAATTTGAGAAATATGAGAGTTGAAATATTAATTGACATCAAGATTAGGAACATGATTATAAATTCGGGGCGAGTTATTGACTAGACACATAGTAATATGGGTGTTTTTAGTTTTGAAATCTTATTGTGATTAATTATTTGACTAGATTGGTTTGAGTTGGAAGTTCAACAAATGGGAAAGGCTCAAGTCACAAAGTAAATTCTTATTGGATTCAGGCAAGTGGATTTCTAAACTCTTGTTAAGTGTATGAAATGCGTGTATTTCCTTGTGGTATATGTTTGGGAGTAACGGTATTGGTGATGGGTTGACTTGTCCACATTGATTAATTCTAATGATGAAAATAAAAACGATAACAAAAAGGCAATGTGATCAATTGTTTATGTGTGATGTGTTGAGAAAGGGTTAAAGTCTTGTTGAATCATTGTTGATGTGACTTCATGTTTGTGTGGTTGTGAAGTGTGCGATGTTATGAAAATGGTCATATCCTCTTTGTTTGTGTGAACATGTCATTTGCATCATTTTAAGACATGGTTGTGACAAGTGTTATGTGCATTGAGAAAGAATGAGAATTTAAAGAGGATGTACCATTTCGAGGGACGTANGGACGTATCGCGCGCCGCGATCGATACTATATTTCGAGGGACGTATCGCGCGCCGCGATGGTAACTATTATCGAGGGTCGTGTCGTGCGCCGCGACAGATGCATGGGCAGATATGTCCCCCATGGGTCCCGGACTGAGAGACAGCGGGTGTGTATCACTAGGTCAGACATGCATCATTATACTTGACATTGCATTCCA